>NC_084650.1:29156293-29483793 GCF_019802595.1 Syngnathoides biaculeatus | reverse complement strand
ATTAAGACAGCTGACTTACGAAAGTTATGGTTAGGTTAAATCCACAATGTTGAATTGATTTTGTTTTATAGATGAACGTCAACTGGTAACGGCAATTAGCATCTTGAATAAGAAAACATTGTGTGTGTGAAGTCTGCTTCCCATTTTGAGCACTTGTAACTTAAATTTTTGCTTCCAATTGATGAGAACAATTGCCTAGTAAATACGCAATCATATCAATGCTGTTGGTGCAGCAAACAGTATTGTCTTCCACTCCCTTTTTTTTTTAATAATGACAGCTTTTTTTTAAATCATTCTACTTTTTTTTCCTTCAAACAAGCAACTCTCGATATACATCTTTCATCTCACAGTGTAATATGTTTATTTTTTTCATTGCAACCCTTTCTTTATGGAAATATCCCACTTCTGGGTGAGTGGCAATGGCCTTGTGACAGGCTATAACCAAATTCAACTCCAATAAGGGACAATTTTTGAATACTGTTCACCACTGCCATCCAAACATTAGATGATTTTTCATGTGAATAACTGGAGCAATGGTGGATAAAAGGTTTGTGACCAAAGACCACCCCCGCCTCAAAAAAAAACCCCCCCCAAAAAAAAAAAAAAAAAAAAACCACTGTACAGCTACAGGCAGGAGAAGTGCAATCAAAAAAAAAAAAAAGATTAGATCTCACACTTAAGAAGCTCACGATGGACTGTGTTGGCATTTCCTTTCATTTGTTGCCAATCTGTGCTCAAATGTTAGTGATTTAAGGCTGGCGTGTGTGCATTTAAGCGATGAATAAGGTGGGGGAATTAAATAAAACGAAGATGACTCAATATTGCTTGGTACAGGATTATGGATGGAAATAAATTAGTTGTTTTGTTCAAAATGTCACTCAAGTATTTTTTTAAATTAAAATATTTCAAAAATACAATCCCCCCCAAAAAATACCGCCCACATAATTAAATACAGGTTTATGGGTAAAAATAAATGACTGCTTCTCTTGTTTGAAATGTCACCTATAAAATATTTAAAAACCGGCGTAGAGTAATCCCAAAACCACCCACATGCTGTACAGTCATCCAATTGTGTAATGTACCTCGTGGTCCTGCTTTGCTTATCTTGAGCTGTGCTGTCATCTAGAGGCTGAAAAGTAGGCCTGCTGATGATGATGACGACTTTGAGCCTCATAGTATTTATCAGCAAAGAATGCTTAAATGAATGACAAGCCATAACTTAATTGTCCTTTTTTTTTTTTAAGAAATAGCAGTTCATTGTTGAGGCATTCATTTTTTATGACAAATGGTACAAAAAATACAGGGACAAGTCTACAAAACATTAACTTCCACCTTAGAAAGATTAACTTGAAATTTGAAAAGAGCTGATATACAGTATAAATGGCATACATACTACGCTGTAGCCAGCAGAGGTGCTGTTGTTTCAATCTTAACTTCTTTACTGAGTAAAAACATGACGTAAAGTGGATCACTGAGATTGGCTTGGTGACCTGCTCAGGGTGTAACCAACCTCTTCCCCAAAGTCAGCTGCGAGAGCTGCCGGCACACACGTGACCAAGAGGAAGACAAGACAGTGCTATCCAAAATGTTACGATACAGTAGTACACTGCTGCGTAGACAGTCACTTTATTAGGTACCCAGGAAACCTGAAATGGGGTACACATATATTATCAGAGGAAACCTGAAGCTTTTCCACACGCTGCCGTTCTAAGTCCGCAAAGACCAGATCATCAGATGTATGTAAAATACACGAGAATTAGACTGAATTACAACAACAACAACGATGTCTATTTTTTTCAACTGATTTTGGACAATTTTTGATCACTGGGTCTGAAAATGATATCCATTTATCTTGTTCAGTTTGGGCTTTTATGTCAAGTTATGAACAGTTTATTAATCAATTGTTACAAATTTTGCTCACAGTTAATTGAACTGCAAACGCTGCTAAAAGTAAGGCATTGTTTAAATGTTTAATATTATTTTTGTGGTTTATGTGTGTTCTTACACATGACGTTGGACCGAGCTTCACTCTGTGATTGTGGCATGAAACGGAACAAATGCCAATTAGGGGCAACTGCTTCTTTTGAGTGTTTGTGTCTCATAAGTCCACTACAAAAATGACAGAAAAGAATTTGAAACCACAATGTATTTATCACGAAACAATTAACCTTATGATGGCGGAAAACCTAATTAGACAAAGCTATGGCCTGCTAAAGGAAAGTCCTCTCTCTAGATTTACAAAGATGCTTAGCCCCAAGGTGCCACCAGATTGCGCCAAAGCAATATTTATACTGTCACAACTCTCACTCTACAAAGACAAAGATGCTCAGTTGAGATTGAGACAACCAAACAATAATTTGCAAAAGACATTTTTTTCCCCTGTGGTTGTGTAGCATAACATTACCTCAGACTCATAAAGTAACAAAATTAAAAGACACAGCAGAGTAAGACAGCCATGCAAACTCACTGTGAAAATCAAAACCGATTTTTAAAGTCATGACTAACACTAGATATTGTAAAAGTGTTTCTAATATGGTAGTCTGAGGAGTCGGAGAAGTTGGTAACATGAGACAACTCAGAGGCAGAGGGATCCGGCATGAAAAAAAAAAGGCCCTGCACCGAAAACGTCACTTAACCACTTCCTCTTTGAAATCCGTTTGTTGCTGGAGGAGGTCTTACGACTTCTGTGTGTGTGTCTTGTGTGTAAGAGAGAGTGAGAGAGAGAGAGAGAGAGAGAGAGAGAGAGAGAGAGAACAAGAGAGAGAGAGAGAGAGAGCGAGAGAGAGAGTAAATAGCAGCTACATCAGGCCATACATGAAAATGATGGGTTGACCTCTTGAGACCATCTCACCTGAGCCCCTGGAGAACATGGAGGGCAAAGAAGTCCTCCATTTTGTGCCAGCCGGTAAGTTTTTTTTTCAGCTGTGTACGTGTGTGTGCGTGAGTGTGCGTCTCCACGTGTGCGTGTAAAGTCTCCCACAATGCAACCTGCGCTTCCCTGTACCACATGGAGTGGAAATCTCTTCTCTCCTATACCCCTGGATCGATTTATGACAAAATTACTTTTGTTTTGCTTCATTTGTATTCATTCCTGGTATTAGATGGTTAGGCTATTATGTTGAGCAGCAACCAAGCAAAATCAATATTTCACCCCTGCGATAGAAAGGTTCACATGTGATGCCCCCGAATACAGTTCATGTGATTTTTCAAATGAGATTTTTTTGTTGATTGTCTTTTTTTTGGGGGGCGGGGATGTCTGTACAAACCGATTAAATCTCAAACGCACGTCAGAGATTAAGAAGATTAGGAAGAAGAAAAATGTCTCGTGTTTTAAATCTGACAAAGCTTTTCGTTTCAAATGATACTGTATGTTGTATGATTTGAAAAGTGATTGTTATTATGATTTCGAATGTTTTACAATATTGATGTCTGTCACGAACGAGGTTTGAGGGCGGACCCAAATGCACGACTCAAGAGGCAGGCAAACAGTACAAAGGAGGTCTTTATTTGTTCCGAGGTCGGTCACCCGCAAGTCAGTCCAAACAAACAGAAGTACAAGTAGCGGCAGGCTTACAAGGTTGGTCAGGTGACAGGCGAGGGTCGGTACACAGAAGGCAGAAGTCAGGCAAACGGGAGTGGGGGAACGAGGCATCAAAGGCAACGATCTGGCAGAGGACGAGTCGTTCCCTGTGTCCTATATGTACTGAGAGTCATTAGGGTTCATGAGGTGCAGGTGTGAGTGCTGATTGCCTGGCCCCGCCCAGCCTGGCTGTGCACCAGGAACATGACAATGTCTTCGTGTAGCATTTATGGCCAAGATTATTGTTGGTTCACTGGCTATGACCACAGTGCCAGATGAGCAAACATCAGGTGGTTTTCAAAAGCAAGATTTCAAGGTGTCTAAGTGGACTGAGCTGTGAGGCTTTCCTTCCGGCTATTTGCTTTATTTAGCTTCCGAACGCGTACATTGTACACATTTCACACTGCGATCATTAAAGCTGACTGAGCGCCGAGCGCACGTGACCCTGATAAAATGTGGCACAACAGGCTCATATTCAAAATGGAAATCTTCAGAAACACTATAAGGCTTGCTTTTCCTGTTTTGTTTCCTGTTGCTCAAGGACATCCTCGCTGATAGCGATTTGGTGAAGATGAATACAAAATTCTGCATGGTTAGCGCCAGCTCGGTTTATCTGGTGAAAGAGTTGCTTTAGTGTCGCAGGCTTAGCGCAGTTGAAAATTCTGATTCTTGATCGCTTGGAAGAATCAACATTGCTTACATGTTACCACTGCCTCTGATACATTTTGTTAGATAATTGCTGGATAACCTCAAAAAGTGGCCATTGGCATTTACTGTATTTGCCGGGAGCACCAAGTGTGTGTAAACGGAAACAAATGGAGAAATGTTTCCTTTAAACAGAAAAAGTCAATGCATTTCAGATAAAACCTTGCAAAATTTGGAGTTACAGTGCATCCCCACCTATTCACAGATTTCCATTCATGAATTTATCGATTTGCGTTTGCGTGTGTGTGTGTCCTCGGCTATTTGTGACTTGAGGACACATTTTCATGCTCTTCCTTGTATACCCGAACATGCCACAAGATCCTGGAAATGGAAGTGGATCAAATAAATACAACCACAATTCGAATGAAGTTGCGACGTTGCGTTCAGCATGAATAAAAAATGAATACAATGACTTGCCAATCATGTTAACCCATTTTCAATTGAATAGAATACACAACAAAGACAAGATATGTAATACACAAATATCAACTTTATTGGTTTTACCAAATAGTCCTTAACTCTGAATTTTATTACAGTAACATGCAAAAATGCTGGGACGGGGGTCATGTTCAGCACTGTGTTACATCACTATTTCTTTTAACAACATATAATAAACATTTGGGAGCTGAGGACACTAAATTGTAGAAGCGTTGTAGGTGGAATTCTTTCCCATTTCTTTCTGGATGTACAGCTTCAGTTCTTCAACAGTCCGGAGTCTCCGTTGCTTCTTTTCCACTTTAGTTCAGTCCATCTTAGATGAGTTCATCCCCAAGGAAGCTGGTGGGGTTTCGGGGTGCAGTTTAATAATGGGTTTTGCTTTGCATAATAGAGTTTTAAGTTGCATTTACAGATAGAGCGCCAAACTGTATTTACTGACATTAGTTTCCAGAAATGTTCCTGAGCCTATGTGTTGATATCCTTTGCACATTAATGTTGGGTTTTGATGCAGTGCTGCCTGAGGGATCGAAGGTCACTGACATTTAAGGTTGGTTTTCGGCCTTGCTACTTACATGCAGTGATTTGTCCAGAAATCTCTGAACATTTTGCTGATATTAAGGACCTTCGATGATGAAATCTCTAAATTCCTTAAAATTGTACCTTGAGGAAAATTTTCCTGAAACTGTTCAACTATTTTTTCATGTACATGTTCATCAAGCGGTGAACCTTGCTTCATCTTTGCTTGTGAATAACTGAGTAATTCGGGGAAGCTCCTCTTTTATTCAATAATGTACTTCGGGGGAGGAGTCAAGTTTAGCCTGGGATAATAGCTGGTTACAGGGAGTATTTGCCCCAAGGGCACGTTTTTTCTCTGGTGAGTGGCTTCGGAAAGGTTGAAGATAACAAATAGCAGTGGTCCCAATATTGCTTCCCAATTGGCACTTTCATAGGTTGCAAAGGTAACATACATGCAAAATACAATCCATGTGTACCTCTCGAAACTTTTACAAATTGTAATTGCAAGCCCTTGGTTCATTTTTAATGTCATATAATGCTGTAAAATTGTATTGAAATAATATTTGGTTGTTGTGGAATCATAGTTCGTGGTGTATTTATTTATGTAAGTATCAAAACCGGCAATCAACCATTTTGAAGGGTTGTAAACTATCTTTAGCTATTCATGGTAAGAGGTCCTGATCCTCATAAGTAGTGTGAGTTTACTGAACATGCTTTCTAGGTGCCCGGCGATTGGCTGGCAACCAGTTCAGGGTGTACCCACCTCCTGCCTGAAGATAGTTGGGATAGGGTGCAGCACTACCGTGACCCTTGTGAGGATATGATGCTTAGATAATGGATATCTAGGTCCACTTTTGAGATGGCGTGTCTGCTCTGCAGGTGGTGTGTGATGGTTTTAGGGGTCCTCTTTTCCATCTCACAGTCCTGCATAATAGGGTATGGATTTGGCAGTATGAAGCCATCCCGTGTTTTGCAACGGTGGGATATCCTTAGGGTGTGACATTTAACACCGAAGAATCACAAACTCTGTGAGAGCTTGTCTTCCTGTATTCTGTGTAATGAGTAAACCAAAGGCTGCTTAAATGCTTGATTCTGCTAAAGGTGCCACAGCAACGGTATTCACATCTACCTAGTGACACCACCTCTTGTCAGGTGGAAAAAGATGGTCCCTATTTGAGGGGTTGTGCTCGTGGATGACGCATCAGGGAGTTAAATTAGGGCTTGATAAGTTTTAGAACGGGCCACTCTACTTCATCAACTATATTGAGAACAGGTTAGTCCATTTCATCCTTTTCAGATTGCACGGGATAGATCGAAAGGCTTGTGAAGACAATGGCAACATGGTAATATTGACGTATAATATTTACCAGATGAGCGACCTTCAAATAAAAGTGTGTCAAAATTCAGATGCCCTGGAGCCTTTTTTTTTTTTTTCTTTTGCAGGATGGTCATGAGAGCAACTAATTTAAGGACTTGTCGAAGTTTTGAGGTCATAATTGCAGCATTGAGGAGCACGACAGGAAGTTCCTCAACTCACATCAACATAGTTCCAAACTTTTTCATTCAAAATGAAGGACAGGTTCTCAAAAACAATCACCAATCAGACAAATCCAAGAGTAGGGAATTCCGAATATGTAACGCTTAATGATTTTTTTAAAAATGGCATTAATTTTGTGAGGAATACGTCTCCATTGATTCTGGGTACATTTAGCTAAAGAAATGAATGACTACGCGAAGTGAGACCTTAACCCTTGTAATACGGCAATCTCTCCCAAGGTCTTGCAGGCAAACTTTGTGGCGCAAATAGCTTGTTGCCCGAGCCGTTTAGGAAAGGAGGCCTTGGGAAATGTTTGTTGCTAATCTGCTCTGAGGCCAAGTCTGGCTCAGGAGGCTTCACAGCCAAACAGCTCATCTTTACAGAAAACACAACGACTCAAAAAAACAGGCCCAGCTGCTCCCCAGTTTTTATTGTAAGTGAGAATGGAACTTGTGTTTTCAACTTCTCGCTGTGTGCTCTTGCTTCTCTCCATATCAGTTTAGCTTTATTGCTTTCTCTCTTGATAAAAAGCCACTCTACATGCACTCTAAATGCCAAGCATTTTCTTCCCAGGAACTCATTGAGAAAAAATTCAGGGATTCACCTTTATTTTATTAAACACGTTAAAGTCATTCAGTCAAACAATTACGCACATTTTGGTCATATATTGTTGTTATTTTGAATAACTACATGTTGGGGTTGGCCAGGAGCTCTGTATTCATCCATCCATCCATCCATTATCTGAGCCGCTTATCCTCGGAGGGATCACAAGAAGGTTTGTATTCCACTGGAATATATCTGCCCCTGTACTGAGTACCAGCGAATCTCATTTCCCTGTTAACAACCAAAACAAGAGGAGCCTGTTGGAAGATTACCATTTTAAAGCAGTGACCATACTTGAGAATCATTAATATGATATGTTTGAAAATCAGACCATGACATGAAGTGGAAAGTGGAGAGAACCACATTTGCTTCTAAAAATGATGTATATTGTTTGTCTTGACCGCAGTATGATACATTTTGTTTCTGTTTTATCCATCCATCCATTTTCTGAGCCGTGTATCCTCACAAGGGTCATGGGAGTGCTGGAACCTATCTCAGCTGTCATTGGGCAGGAGGCAGGGTACACCCTGGAGTTGTTGCCAGCCAATCATAGGGCACGTATAGACTAACAACAGTCACACTCGCGATCACAACTAAAGGCAATTTGGATTCAGCAATTAATGCATATTTTTGGGATGTGGGAGAAAACCGGAGTGCCTGCAAAAAAAGACCACACAGACATGGGGAGAACCTTCAAAATTCCACACCGCCGGGCCAGGACTTGAACCCCAGTCCGCAGAACTGTGAGGCCAATGCTCCAACCATTTTTGTCACTGTGTTGGTTCTGTTTTAGTTTTAAATAATTTATTTGTATTTTCTGATATCTAGAAAAGCACTCAGACAAATGTATTACTCTTTTTTTGTTTTTGCTGAGCCTCGGTCCGGGAATACTTCCATCTAGCCCTCCATCCATCCATCCATTTTCTGAGCCTTTTATCCTCACGAGGGTCACGGGAATGCTGGAGGCTATCCCAGCAATCTTCAGGCAGGAGGTGGGGGACACCCTGAACTGGTTGCCAGCCGGTCGCGGGGCACATAGACACAACCATTCACACTCAAAATCACACCAAATTGCAATTTCTCTGGGATGTGGGAGGAAACCGGACTTCCTGGAGAAAACTGGGGAGAGCATGCAAATTTCACATAGGCGGGGCTGGGATTTGATATTGACAGTGGGTTTCTTTTTGTGCGTCTATCTAAATTCTATGTAAGACAGCATTTGTTATCTACAGTATATACATGCACCTACACTGCTGAATGAACAATGGCACGCATTTGAAGGAAAAACAAAGAAACACGGTTATGTTTTGTGTCCCACAGAGGCCTCACCAACTGGGAGCTCCAAGAATGGATATGTGTTCCAAGAAATGGGTTTGTATTATTTGATATATTTTTGCTGATATCTTTGAATGTATTGCTGTCATGTTCTTGTCAGGGCCTGCTTTACAAACATTTGCAGAGACAAATATTGTTTATTCCTAGTTTGCACCATCGACCAGTTTGCCTCACTAGTAACATGTACTTGTTCTCCGGGTATGCCCAAGTTGTCACATTTCTATACAGAAATGCATTCGTGAAAGGCGGTGAAGGTGGTGAAAAATAATAACTACTGGTCAGACCCAGTCGTCCTACTGTGCGCTGAATTGAAAAGCATTTTAGTACACAGACCTCAAACTGGATATGAAGAAATGGAATAAATCCTTGAATGACTTTCACAAAGCAGTCTTTGTCCTCCACTTTAGCATACTAGTAGGCCAGCTACATGTTACAAGTGAGGCAAAAGTTGGCTAATAATGTAATAGCATGAGTGAAATTGGGAACTATTTACTTGTCAATGTCTAGCGCTTTCCTAGTAAGTCCAGTTGCATGCAAATATCAACTAGCGCACAGTTTCGCCTCTCTAGTAACATGTAATTGTCCGATCAATATGCCACTTTGATCATTTACCTATTCTATATCTTTGACATTCATTTTAATGTCTAAGTACTGGTACGCACAGGGACGGGTTAGGGTTAGGGTTAGGCGGATATGATATGGCGGATATGGGAAGCTGCCCAGGATGTCATTCTGTGGGTTGGGGGCAGGGGGGGTGCCCCCTGCCCGACCCAACCGTTCTACATATGTGTTATAGTGACTCTCCTGATGTCTCATCATACTAGCGTGGAAAAGGGATCATACTAGTACATGGACTTTTGACTGGATATCAATGATGTTCAATATCCTGTATTATTAAAATGTTCCATTCTTATATGGGATACAGTATTTCACATGCATGCATCGCCCTTTGTAGATTTTTAATTCCTAATTATTTGCTAAATAACAAGGCAGATGAGGCTTATGGAGGCTTTTTGCTTGATTCGCCAATTCGTAGACTTGTGCTCCTTCTCTTTGCAAAGCAAGCTTCCCTACTGTCATCTGTATAAATAAAATACTTCAAAAGGAGCTGCACTTAGTTATATTGCTGCAGGTATGGTTTAAAAGGGGATTTTATAAATTTCATTTCATTGGATCCTTCTCTGTACTCGTGGCCAGATGCCAGGGTGTAAAATAAAGCTTGGTTCACTATGAGCTTGCTTAATGTGGCTAACATACCTGTAACAACTCAAGCTCCAGATCCTGTTTATCTCATGTAGGGCCAACAAATGAAATCAAAATGGCTTGTTTTGTGTCAATTGATTCTTTTTCTGCTCCATTGACTTAGTAAACTTGTGTATCTGCAGAGCTGCGGGATGAAGAACGAGACGATTATGAGAACAATTCAAACGTCCCCCACAAAAACCCCATCTATGACAATGAGAGCCACCTTAGTGTGTCAGGTCTGTGGAATGAATGTTACAAACGAGTGCAAATAACGCTAATCGTTATTATTATCACATTCTTACAACAGAAACTCAATGTCTAAAATAAAAAAAAACATATATATCTTTGAAGTCAGCAAATTTTGCCAGACTTAGCTCAGTGACCGTATCAATGATTTAAATCCACACTTAACAACAGAGGTGTTTGGCTCCTTTTTTGATGATGATCATGATGATGATGTCACAGAAATGACACACAGGAAGTGTGTAATGATAACCATAGAATAAAAAAACAATGCAACTTATTTTGATATAGCAGAGGGTCTGAAAGTGCAGATAACATTTTTTTGTTGGTGTGTGCAAATCTAATCTACCCGACTGTATTTTGACTGCATTTAATTTTTACCTAATTACGTAATTTTGTCCATATTTAATGGTCATATAATTTCAATCATATGGTCTGTGCATCTGCAATGTACTGTGAGCAGGCAACATTTAATGTTCTTCAATACTGTATCTCAAACTCATGGCCCGGGGCTAGATCTGGCCCACCACATCATTTTATTTTTCTATTGAGACCAACTCTAATTAACCATACTTAATGGTCTGTGGACCATGTATGTCCAATATTTGTACACTGTATGTAAGTTAATAAGCAACAATATTTGCTGTGAGATTTTTTTTGCCAGAAATCTGTGGATGTTGAGATGTGGACCACAGTCTCTCTAGCTTTTGTGCTCCCTTATGCATAAAAATAGATTTCGGAATTTGTAGCATGTTTTCTCAAAGCCTGTCAATGGACAACTTCATACCAATGCATCCAATTTGTGTTTAATATTGTGTTGTATTGTTTTTTCTTATTATTCACAGAATTGGAAGGTCCAGGCTTTGGTCTTTTAAATACAACAAGAAAGGTATTTATTTATTTTTTTTAACATCTTGCAAAAAGCACATATATGGCCCACAAACTCTAAATAGCTTATGTGCTTGAAGCCTTGATAAAGGAGATGAGGTGTGTCAGAAATGTTCCAGAACTAGTGTCACAAAAGTTTTCTTCTTCAAAGTAATCTTCCTGGGATCGAAGGCAGTTTCCCGGCGTTTTCAGCCATAACTTCAGGCACACCTGGACCTCTTTTTCAAAAATCCTCTGCATGACATGTCATAGTTATTGTCTCATTTTGAGATGCAAACCTTACATGTCGTGATTCTCTTGTCGCGATTTTATCACTAACATTATGCTTGAATATAAATGTACAGTAGTGTTCAAAATAATAGCAGTCCAATGTGACTAACCAAATTATTCCATGTTTTCAGTATATTTCTTATTGGTACATGTCAAACAAGTTAACAGTAGGTGCAGTAGATTCTAACAAAGAAAACTAACAAGACAAAGCAGTCATGATATACACGAACTTAAGGCTGTGCAATTGGGCAATTTGTTGAAGGGTGTGTTAAAAAAATAGCAAACCATTTTCTACAACTTTTTCATTTGTAGGATTTGCCAGTCCTTTCAATCACTAAACTAATATTTAGTTGTATGAACTCAGTTTTTTATACCTGCTTCACATCTCTGTGCCATGGAGTAAACCAATTTGTGGCACCTTTCAGATGTTATTCCACCCCAAAATTCCTTAACAACATTCCACAATTCATTTACATTTCTTGGTTTTGATTCAGAAACAGCATTTTTGATGTCATGCCACAGGTTCTTGATTGATTAAGGTCCGGGGATTGGTCTGGCTATCCAATGACACTAACTTTGCTAATTTGGAACCAAGACATTGCATGTTTACAAGTGTATTCGGGGTCATTGTCTTGTTGAAGCACTTGTTTCAAAGGCATGTCCTCTTCAGGATAGGGTAACATGATCTCTTCAAATATTTTGACATTTGTTAACTGATCCATGATCCCTGGTATGCGATAAATAGGCCCAACACCACAGTCGGAGAAACATGCCCATATCACGATGCGTACACCACCATGCTTCCCTGTCTTCACTGTGTACTGCTTGAATTCAGAGTTTGGGGCTCTCCTCACAAACTGCCTGCTGTCCCTGGACGCAAAAAGAACATTGTTACTCTCATCAGTCCACAAAATGTTCCTCCATTTCTCTTTAGGGCAGTCAATGTGTTCTTTGGCAATTTGTAGCCTCTTCTGCATTTGCTTTTTTTAAACAGGGGGACTTTGTGGGGGATACTTGTGAATAGAACAGCTTCTCACAGACGTCTTCTCAGTGTCACAGTACTAACAGGTAACGCCAGACTGTCTTTGATCATTCTGGACCTGATCATTGGCTGAGCCTTTGCCATTCTGGTTATTTTCTGCAATCCATTTTGCTGCTTGTCTTCCATTTTCTGAAACGTATTTCTGGGTTTGCTCTCCATTTTAAGGTTTTAGAGATAATTTTAGCTGAACAGTCTATAACTTTTTGAACCTCTTTATAAGGTTTCCTTTCTCCAATCAAACATTTATCAAAGTATGCTGTTCTTCTGAACAATGTGTTGAACGTCCCATTTCCTCAGGCTTTCAAGGATAAATGCACGTTCTATAGGACTTCATCCTTAAACAGGGGCCACCTGATCCAAACCAAAATTGATGACCTCACTGTACGAATGCCACACTGCTATTTTTTAACACACACTTTTCAACAAATTGCCCAAGTAATATATATATATATATATATATATATATATATATATGTGTGTATATCAAGAATGCTGGGTCTTGGTGGGTTTTTGGGGAATCTAATGCACCTAATAGTAACTTGTTTGACATGTAGCAAGAAAAAATATACTGAAAACATGGATTAATCTGGTTAGTCGCATTGGACTGCACTTATTTTTAACCCTACTGTAATAATCTTCCAAGGTGACAGAAAGCGTACTCCTGCGGACTTATTGTGCATTCACCAGACAACAACAAAACAAATGGAACACTCGCATGAAAATGCTGATTTTCAAATGTAAAAAGGAAAGAGCTGACAAAACTCTTTTTCTAGTCACACAAATATCAGGCCAAAGTCAAATCTAGAGTTTCATAAGTTTTATCTTGACAAAGTCCCGAGTCCTAAAATTGATAATTTATGTAAGTGTGACTGTCCTTCCCCCACCTTTGTCTTGTAGTATGTGAAGCCAATGGACTTTTGTGAGGAGGTACGTGCCCACAGAGACGTGGACGCCTTCCTAGCCCAGGCAAGCGTCCTTCTGGACGAGGGAGCGTCCACTCTGGATGGCGTCCTAAGGCGAATGTTAAGTTGTCTGGTGGAAGAAAGCCACGTGAACCAGGTTATGGACTCGCTGTTTACAGATGCAGAAGGGAAGGACACAGATGGTGAGGACGTTGAAAAGCGACACCAAGTGATTTGGAATTTTGTCATTTCAACTTTTGTTTGTATTCCAACAGTTCACTTGCTGTCAGAAACGATTCAGGGCGTGACTATGACAACTACGGGCATTATTTACCAGCAGTCCTGGCTTTGCATTCTGTGAGCTCACGTCCGTGGTGTTGCCTTTATAGCAGTAACTCTGTGCCTCGATAGTTCCAGCAGGGGATGTGGTATTGCCTTCTTTTCCATGTGTGCTTCATAATCCAAACAAAATCCTTCCAAAATTCATCTGTCCATCTATTTTCTTACCCGCTTATCCTCACAAGTTTCACAGGGCCTATCCCAGCTGTTAACGGGCAGGAGGGAGGGTACACCCTGAACTGGTTGCCAGCCAAATGCAGGGCGCATCGAGACAAACAGCCGCACTCACAATCAAACCGAGGGGCAATTTAGAGTGTCCAATTAATGTTGCATGATTTTAGGATGTGGGAGGAAACCAGAGTATCCAGAGAAGACCCACGCTGGCACAGGGAGAACATCCAAACTCCACACATGCGGGTCCGGGATTGAAACCGGGACCTCAGAACTGTGAGGCCAACGCTTTCCAGCTGAGCTACCGTTCCGCCCAGTTCCAAAATGTTTTCCCAATAAATATAATAAACCTAATTTACTAAGATTTCAAATAGTGGGCATTTAACTGCATGTCAAGTCACTCGAAAATGGTATGTGCACTTTTGTCGACAGGTGTAAAAGTTGTGGAAACTGCAGTTTTTAAAATATATATATATATATATTTTTTTTAACGGTAGCAGTGGTGGTTTTCACTATAGGCAATTTTGGGAAGCATCTCAGTTACAAAATTAAGTTTGAATTAATGGAATTGAAAGTGTTATGTCGCTTTTCCATTGCAAGTTTCAAAATGACTTGACATGACGACAGGCACCAATCAAAAGTGGGCGGGATTAGAGCAGGATTAAGAAGAAGGTGACATGCTCGTTTCTTGTCAAACCTTGCATCTCTTGCTATACTTCATCTTCTGCCACCATGTAAAATATTGCCTGTACTGATAAACCTGATTTCATGTACTTTGGAATTTTTGAATTCATTGATTCATTGTCGGGCCTGTTAACAAGACTTGTCTGGTATGTGTCAAATTTACAGACGTTTTTTTCTAATTTTTTGTTTCATTTTAAATGCACTGGAGTTACACCCGTCAAAGAAATAACCAAAACCAGGTCTAGCCTGGTCCTTCCACAGTTGTATCAAGTCTAGTGCTGCATTTTTGCTATTCATCAAAACAGAGCCTCATAACTTAATAGGGTTAAAAAAGTAATCACTTGGTGCCATTGTTTTTCAGCTGCAATGTGAGTGGTCTACAGAGATGCCACGTTTGTATCGCACGTCTGGAGACACCGCAAAACTGGGGAGTTAACAGCTGCGAGGCGCGCTACGTCATCCTTATCCTGGCCCCGCCCAGAACGGTACGAAGAATTTTCCAAGGAGCCATTGTGAGATATCTGGTGTCCGTGGGAAATTGTCTGATTTCACTTAATTGGTTGTTCTTAACTGATTTTCATCTATCTAAGGTATAGAACAATTACTCTATGTATCACCCTGTTGACATTCAAATAACAGAATAATAGCTCTTTTTTTTTTTTTAACAGAACAGGCCACAATTCAATGTTAGGTAAATTTGAGGGTAAATAGACAAAATCATCGTTATTTCATCAGAACCTTGGCTAAGCCTAGCCATGGATAGCCAAAAACCCTGAATAGCCCAAAACCCTGTGCTGTCTACTAACAATGTTTCATTGCCTATACTTGTACTGTAAACAGCACAAATTATTATTATGGTACTATGCATACATTATGTAACAGTTTTGTTTGGTGGTGTGATGTGAGAAATATCTACCTTGGTTCCTTAAAGGTTGGCAAAGTGCGGTAATGTGCAATGTTCTGAATGAAATATACACAATATACTATACATTTCATAACCATCAAAAATCTCTGAAATATTTCCATGCTCCTTTGCTAACAGAAAAGTACCAAGTCAGCCATTGAAGTGGGCCGAACGTTCGCCACCATGTTCTCGGACATTTCCTTTAGACAGAAGCTTCTGGAGGCGAAGACCCAGGAGGAGTTCAAGCAAGAACTGGTCTGCCAGCGACAGCAACTTTCCATAGTCAAAGAGAAGGTGGCCATGAACCAAGTGGACGACTTTGATCCAAGGAGAGGCAAAGATCTTAAGGTAGAAGAAAAACACCACTATGGCAATACTGCATACACTAGAAGCTAAACCAGACCTCAGACAAGCGAAGAAAATGGATAGATAGACAATTACAGTATATTTAGGGTGAGGGCTACCATCATGTAGGGGTACAAAAAAATAAACCAGTTACTTCCTCAATTTTAAAGTCACATCTGGACCTTTTCCCATTCTTAAACTTTTCTTTAAGATAGTAACTGTTAGGGAAAAATTGTGATTTAAAAAAAAATCTTATATTATAAATATTTCGGGATAGCAGATGGTACTTACATTTGTTTGATACATAATGGGATCCTTGGAAAGAATTTAGCCCTGTAAGCAGGGGTGTTTCAAGACCAAGGACCATGGAACTCCCTAACAGCAAATGACAGGAAAAAAAAAAACAGTAGCAATAGAAAAAATATCCTGTAGTGAATAATTGACACAGACAAAGCCTGCTGGTCGGTGTCCCCAATAGAGAGATCCCTGAATCCAGACGTGTCACTGCTGTCTACAAGGATTTCAATCTGTGTCGATGATATTGACCACTATCAGCCGTCTCTTACAGCCCCTATACTAACCACTACCCAGTTAGTAAAGGGCCCTGTGCAGTGGGTTCCTGTTGCAGTGAAGTCCGAGTCAAGTTTGGCGTTATTGTTGCACCAATATGAGCCAATGCCAACTGTGTGTTGGGGCCCCCCCTCACCTCTGGGCTACTGGCAATTGCCTGGGTTGGCCTGCCCTGTTAAAGTGTTGCAGCCTGGAAAGGGTCCCTGTTTATTTTTTATTTTTTTTTCAAGTCTATGAACCTTTCATGGAAACAATAAGCATACAAGTTTGAAGAATTTCATCTTTTGACTGACATTTTGTTTTTTTGCGCTCCAGTCAGGCATGCAATGGGCCAAATGATGTGATTATCCTGATTCCAAAATCAACAAGTCGGGGCTTGGGAATGAGAGGCAGATGGGTTGGGGAAATGGCTGCCAAGTCCAACAAGCTGTACAGTAGAATGATTGCATATCTGCGTAATGACAAAGTACATCATTATGGTCACTGTGTACATTTGTACCAAACATCGAAACAGTTGCCCTGGAGAACGCTTGTGTGTGGCTTATACCATTCAAAAACTTAACTTCCTTGATGATGATAATGATGATTATGATGGTTAAATGTTAAACAAGCCTTCATGAAGAGAGGACAATTAGTAGTGTAGGGCTTCAAAGAGCTGATTGATTTAGACCGCATTTAATGGTCTCTGAATTTTTTTTGTACCAGATTTAGGCGTTAGAGTCTATGTATGATGTAGGGTCATGTACTGTATTCTGTATGTTCTGAACACCTTCAATGTCCTATAATTGGGACAAAATGTCTGTATATCGCCGAATAGTAAAATATTTGATTATGATCGATATCATATTTGGCCCACATTTAATGGTCTGTTCACCTAAATTGCACAAATTGTTTTACCATATTTGAAGGTTTGCACAAAGGGAACATACAGTATGTGATGAGTACCTGTAGTGTATCATATTTAGATTGTATTTGTTAGTTTTGTGGGTCATGTTTAATGCTCTGTGGATCTCTCCTGATGCATGTACTATATTTAGTGGACAGTACTTCTGTAATGTATTTTAAACTGACTTAATGGTCTTTCGCCCCATGGTGTGCATCTGGTTGTAGCATCTGCCTCACAGTTCTGAGGACAATGTTTTGAATCCTAGCCTCGCCTGTGCGGAGTTTGTATGTGCTCCCTGTGCCTGCATGGGTTTTCTCCGGTCACTCCGGTTTCCTCCCACATCCCAAAAACATTAATTAATTGGAGACTCTAAATTGGCCCTATGTGTGATTTTGAGTGCGACTCGTTTGTTTCTATGATTAGCTGGAAACCAGTTCAGAGTGTACCTGCCTCCTGTCCAATGATAGCTGAGACAGGCTCCAGTACTCCTGCGACCCACGTGAGGATAAGTGACACGGGTAATGGATGGATACATGCATTTCATAGTCTTTCTCTTTCTGATCATGGAGCATATATGGACATTTTAATTTTCTGTGCACCTTCTAATGTACCACCTGTAATGGTTTGGGGAAATCTAATTTACCAAATGTTGCTAAACTGGCCTACGCACCTCTTATGTATATAGTATACTATATTGAATGATATGTGCTTCTCAAATGCATTGTATTTTGAGGATATTTAAATCTCTGTGCACAGCTAATGTACCATATCATCAACCCGTATAATATTTAACCTTAAAATGTACTAAATATACATCTGTCCGTTTTCTGACTGCTTATCCTTACTAGGGTTACGGTGTGCTGGCCCTTAATCCCAGCTGCCTGGTTCACCCTGAACTGGTCACCAGCCAATTGCAGTGCAGATAAACACAACCAGTCACACTCACATTCGCACCTACAGACGATTCAAGAATCTGCCATGCATGTTTTTGGGATTTATAAGGGGAAACTTGAAAACCCATGCAGGCACATATGAACTCCACACAGGTGAGGCCGGATTTGAACCCGGGTCCTTTGAACTGTTAGGCAGAGGAGTTCACCAGTTGTTCCTCTGTTTCACCCACTGTATTTACAGAAGACCAAATATGGCATTGACCCTCTGTATATCATTCATTCTTTCATTTGTCATCACACAATCAATCATTTCGGAGAATAATCCCTAAATGATTTATGATCTGCATGCAATTCAACATATTGGATTTTATCTGAACATATTTTGGTCCTACATTTTAAAATGACTCCGATTCTACTTTAGAAATGGGACTATAATCCTCAAAAACAAAATGGGAATGAAATAGCTGTTAGTGGAGTCCATCGACAGAGCAAATCATAAGCAAGTTAAGTCTTAACCTTCAAGTTTCAAGCAAGTTCCAAATTACTGTGGCAACAATCAAGCAAGATCAGTCCTCTACTTAAGTCTGACTCGAGTCGAGTCGTGTGACTCAAGTACCCTTCCCGTGATGGTTATCATTACTGAATTTTAAAGATTGTTCAGAAAGAAAACGATGGCTGGGAGAGGGCTATGGGAAAAAAGAACAAACATCATCAACTGTTTTGATCATTTAAAGTCATGGCTGTTTGTTTTAATAGCCCTTCACCTTAAATTTACAATAATAATATGCAAACATTCCCTCAAGTGTCCTGACCACCTTTTTTTTTCATCACAGTGTAAAGATTTCTTTAAAGCCGGTAAAGGTGTTTATGGCGACCTCCGCCGCCGCCTACCACTCTACCCTTCTGACTTCACAGACGGTAATGAATGTCCTCACGCTCTTTTAAGTGCTGTGCTTCAAAGATGCTCCTGTAAAGGTGTTTTCACTATCATGTTTTGTGCCTTCTACTACTCTGAACGAAGGTATAATAGGGAAGGACCGCTCTCTGCTAAAGTACACCACCACCGCTATTTTCCTCTACATCGCTATTCTGCTGCCAGCCATCGCCTTCGGTTCTCTCAACGACGAAAGCACAAGAGGGGAGATAGGTACTGCGATCGGAAACACTTCAGTGTTACCAACACCTTAGACCACAGTTGGTAAAATCAAGACCTGTAGGCCAGACCCAGCAAATGAAGGAAGCCTGTCACATTTTTTTGGTGAATAGGTTTAGTCTTTTCACTTTAACAGATATTACGGGCATAATTTTCACCAAATTCCTTCTTACCATAAATACAACAATAGCTGTATATATGAACAGATGTAGTGTACATCTAAATATTTGTACCCCACAATTCTCCATGACTTCTCATCTTTTGTTAGCTAAATATACACTATATAACATTAACATTCGTCTGCCGTTAGAGATCATCGGCTATGCTGCAGGACACTATCTGGAAAGTATTATATACAGGGAGTGCTCGGGTTCCTATGCTGGTGATGTAACTTGAATTTGAAAAGTGTGATTTCACCATTAAAGTCCGAATTTAAGTCAAAACACTTCATATAAAAAAAACAAATACATTGTAATTAAAAAGTAAGATGCTATTCTTACCATTACTGCTGAGAGATGAAAGAAGAAGATGAAGGGGAGGCTGTGCTTAGCTATTGCAAAGGAACCTGGTCCGCAATCCTCTCCATCTCGACAAGTATCAAAGAACGTTGTTTTGTGATAATTTTATCTGACATAGGAACGGAACCCTTCACATGCGTTAAAATATGGGCTTTGTCTTATATAGTTGTCAGCACTGATAGACTGCTCTTTACCGATGTTCGTCGGCTTCTCTCCTTTCTCCAAGCTTTTTCTGAGCTTCAGCTTCGTTTCCATGGTAATGGATTTTCTTTTGGCTGCAGAAGCACTGCTAAAAGACACAGCTTTCTTCTTTGGGGCCATATTGTCTAAAAAGGAGGGTGGAAAAATGCGAAGATTCTCCCAGCGCACAAACACGGACAAGCTCTATGCATATTAGCTAGACAAAATGGCGGACGGGGGGCGGCCGTTGTAAAGTGGAAACATTTTAGGTCGAGACCATTTTAACCTGAAGACTCCCTGTACTACAAACAGTGTAGTGTTGTTCCCTTCAAAATGTATGTTGTTGATGTTGTTAATCGATGTAACCAGTTACATCAATTAAACTAATACATTGAAACTTTCTGAATGGTGCACTTCGTAGAGCAATAGTTGGGCACGAGGTCATAAAGATGAAGTACCCCTGCAATAGATGTTAAATACATTTCGCAGATGTTCAGAAGACCATCGTTGGCCAAAGCATCGGAGGCGTGATCTATTCTTTGTTCGCTGGTTCTCCGCTCGTCATTCCACTGACCACTGCGCCACTGGCCATCTTCATAAGTGGTGCGTACTCATACACATCTTGAACTGAAATATTGACAGAACTGGGAGTAAGTCTTATCTTTGATTTTTCAAGCAAGGTCCATGTTATTGTCTTCATATTGTTTATAACTTCATTGGAATCTCATTTAAAGCCATAACCCACATGAAGTGTTGATGAGGTTTTATAGAGATGGACAAATTTGGATTTTGTAGTTGCATGTTGCATTTCTCTTCAAAAGAATTACCCTTAAATACAAATATAATCATCTTTGGAGCTTCCTCCTTGATACTCACTTTTCAGGAGGTGGCCTCCGTACTCAGTGTCAGACCAAACTGCCAAGTTAGTGCAGATAACACAAAAAAATGTCCCTTCTTTCAAAAACAAAACTAATGATGTGATGTCTTGGAAACACTATCTAAGGCAAACACTCAAGTCTTGTCAAATTGTGTAGTTCAAATTTAAATCAAATTGAATCTCATGAAGATTAAGTCAAAGTTAAGTCGCGTCTTTCCTAAATTTCAGCCAAGTCCTTAAGGTGGCGACTTCCTATAAATCCAACTCAAATCAAGCTGCGTCGCTTGAGTCCACCACCTCTGTAAAGTATCGACTTTTAATGCAATAGTGTTTAATCATAGTTATCCGGGGCATCTGCGATGACTACGACCTGGACTTCGACGCCTTCTACGCCTGCATAGGCCTCTGGAACAGTTTGTTCCTAATTCTGGGAGGTTTATTCAACGTCAGTCTGCTGATGAAGCTCTTCAAACGGTAAATGCACAACAGCAGCCGTAAGATTTCGTAAGACACCTTCTTCCCAACAGACTTTTGTTAAAAACTGCGAAATAAACCAAATTGTGGCCTCAGGGGAAGGACCTCGATTTAAAAAAAGCAGATGTTATGACTTCCTATTTTTTAGACGCTAATGCTTCATTGCGCTGGATGATATTGTTTTGTCTGCACACTTTGAAATAACCCTGTTATGGCTCTCTTTCTCTCAGCTCAACTGAGGAAGTCATTGCGTTGTTCATCTCCATCGCATTTGTTGGGGATGCAGTGAAAGGCACCGTGAAAAGTGGGTCCATAAACTATGTTCTTCGTCCCCACTTAAATACTGTAATTCTAATTAACTGTTGAATTTGTCCTTTTTTTTTTTAAATCATTTTTGTTACTTCAAGCACTGTATGGCGTTACTTGAAAATTACTGCGAAATAATACACAACTTCATAGTAAAAATATAAATACTCAGGGCAGCACGGTAGAACAGCTGAAAAGCGTTGGACTCACAGTTCTGAGGTTCTGGGTTCAATCCCGGATCCGCCTGTGTGGAGTTTGCATGTTCTCCCCGTGCCTGCGTAGGTTTTCTCCGGGCTCTCTGGTTTCCTCCCACATCCCAAAAACATGGAACATTAATTGGAGACTCTACATTGCTCCTAGGTGTGATTGTGAGTGCAATTGTTGTCTGTCTTCATGTGCCCTGCGCTTGGCTGGCAACCAGTTCAGGGTGTACCCCGCCTCCTGCCCGTTGACAGCTGGGATACACTCCACTGCTCCCCGTGACCCTTGTGAGGATAAGTGGCTAAGAAAATGTATGGGTGGATGGATGGATGAATATTCAATAAAATAATTGTCCTTTTCCGTCACATTCATTTACATATTTGTATTAAATATAAATCCAAATTAAGAAATGCATTCAAAGAAGGTAAGAAATTTGTCTTCCTCAAACAATTTAAATCAACACTTCCAATGCTAAATATTTCTTCAAATCAAGTCTTCTCTTTCTTCACCAGTTTTCCAACATTTTTTCCACGAGCCCACGCTGGCGACTGCAAATAGCACGCTGGTGCTTCACGAAATCTCAGAGGTTCTGGAGAAGATGAAGAACCAGTCGCTGGGCTCTGACAATGCCGGCCGGGCCCTGACGATGGACCCCGCCGAGGGGCACGACTCTGTCTTCCTGCCCAAGTCTCTGGTGATTTGCTCGAGAGAGATCCCCATCCTGTGCTTGCTGCTCATGCTGGGCACCTTGTGGCTGGGTTATGCCCTCTACCTCGTCAAAAGGAGGTAGATGACTGACAGCATCCTGTCCAGGCTCTTCAGTGATCACCAAATGAGCCATACTCAATTTTTTTTTTATTTTATTTATGACTTATTTTTAATCTAAAAAGCTGCTGGAAAACACAAAGATGAAAGAGTGCTAGTAGTTATGTACTAATAGAATTTACTGTTCTGGTAACTACATACTTTTGTTGAGAAAACTCGGCATTGACCACACAGACAAGGATATGTGATCATGATTATTGAATAGGTTTAACCTTTACAATCATTGGGACAGAGCAGATTGGGAAGCAAAATTTGCTCTCAACACAACCTGACCCACCTCACTGAATAATCCCTCAGGACAATCTTACAGGAAAATCCACCCCTGACCCTAGAAAAAAAAAAAAAGAATTTGTTGGCTTTGATACCAAGAGGGATAACATTCTTAAATTTGTCGCGCAATTAATCACAGTTAAAAAAATCTCAAACCTAGGAGAGTCATCCTCTGCATTGGTGGTTGAGTATTGGGTCACGTCTGAATACAACTACAGTAGATAAATATACCGTACATAGAAAGTGGATCCTTTTTTTCTTGATGAACTGAAGTGGAGCGAATGAGTAACATGAGTAAATTCTACAGCAGCTTTACCGTTTTATATATTCCATCTATCACCATATGAAAGGGAAATATTTCACTCTCCGCTGCACTCCATTTTTCTGGCAGCCGCTGTGACCCATTTGTTTCAGGTACTTGACACGGTTCTGCCATATATCAAAGATTGATTTCTCTCTCACAGCTTGTTGTGGCATATAATTTCCTATTACTCCAATAAATACAGGGGAACAGCGAGGTGGCTCACATTCTTGGGGTCCCGGGTTTGAATCTTGGTTCTCCTATGTGGACTTTGCGTTGACTCAGCCTAGTTCAGCGTGCTATAGAAAATGGATGGACAGGATAAAGCTTATCCTGAAACGTTATCCATAAGTTGAATGTCCGTAACTTTTTGTAAGTAGTGTATGCTTGTTTGGTGATATTGGGTAATGAGCCGGATGCTGCTTTACCACATCTCACGTCGAAGTTCCATTGCACAGCTGAATAATGTGACTCCCCCTTTCCTTCAGCCCATATATGAACGGGAAAATCCGAGAAGTGGTTTCCGACTGCGCCCTGCCCATTGCTGTGCTGGTTTGCTCCTTCATCGGTTCCTACCTCTTCCTCGATATAAAGCGTAAGTATACAATATGTCTTTTTATTGTTCTTTAACCATGTAAAAAGTGTCTTAACGGGCCGGACCCTCTTGACAGTCCCCGTGTTTAGTGTCCACAACGGACCGGTCTTCAACTACCCTCCCTTCGACAAGCTGTCAGGCCTGAACGCGCTGAGCGCTGTGGGCCTCGGCTTCCTCCTCGCCCTGCTCATCTTCATCGACCAGAACATCGTCATTTCACTCACACACGTGCCGGAACACAAGTAAGAGACAAGTGCTATTGCTGTGCTTCGATGCGAGAATCCAATTGGAAACAGTCTCACCAGATCCAATACGAGAGCAGAATTATTGACTCTAGGGCCGAGCCATATGGCTGTAAAATAAAATCGCAGATTCTGTTTTTTCTCCCTTCCGCTTATAGAAAAAGCAAATTACAATAAAAGTATTCAAAACAAGTTTTGTTTTTTATTTGTTTTTCCTCATGGGATTTGCTTTTATTCTTCTGATACCAAACACGCTTTGAACCTCCCCCACCCTCGCGTATTTTGCCCTGCATTAATTTGGATCAACTCTCACAAAAATACATATACATTGTTTACAATAAAAATAGGCGAGGAGACATTTCTTTTGTCAAAACATCTATGCACTCACACTTACACTTTAAAATGCTCAATGTTTTATGCCGTTAGCTCTCATAATAGTAGCACATACCCAAGGTCCAGAGTTTATGACAAGTTTATAAATGACTTCTTTTGGAACATAAATGGGCACCATCTCTGTGGTAATGGTCAGAGCGATTGAGTCCTGAGTGGGCACTCGTCTTCTATTTTTTTTAAAATATTAATGAGAGGGGTCGAAAATGTCACGAAAATATATAAATATAATGGATCAAATTGCTAAGTTGGCAACACTGCTTTTAAAACACCACTTGCTGCTCTGTGATGCCGACAGATTTATTGACTTGATGCAATTTTTTTCTTGGTGAAGACAGCAAATCCGCTGCATGGATGGATCTAGTCTGCCATATTAAAGTCCCTGTAAAGCAAAAATAAATGTCCTCTAAATTTGACACACCAAAGAGAATGGTGTCCTCAATAACCCTCCCGAAGTTACATGTATTATCAAAAAGAGGCTTTAAAATGGTGACAACCTATCAGTTATCTCCTCACCCATAGGCTGTCGGTGAAAAGAATGGAGGCTACTTCATCTAGCTACTTTCTTGTGCACCTCAAAAATGGCTACATATTTGAGGTGCAATACATATAACTGCCTAAGCTCTTTGGCTGGTATATATTCCATCATGCCATCACCACCAGCTAGCTTATCATGTAACATCCTTCCGGGCTCCTCTCAGCCAAGGGCCAGGTGGGAGGCTCGTCAGCTTCATTATCTCATCTCTTCGGAATTTAAATAGCAACAGCAAGTTGTTCTGTAAATTGTGACAACAAGGGAAATGTTGTTTTTTTTTTCCAGGTGAACGCGTAGCTAACTAGATAGCCAGCTAACTTCGGGTTGGTGAAAAAGGGCCTTGATAATTATTGCAAATACGCTGTAACAAAGTCACTTAGGTTCTTATAGTCGGGCAGGGACGTCTCGGGCTGGACAGCCAAGTGGGTCACTGGGCACAGCTTTAGCCACACTCAAAAAACTTAAGTAAAATGAAAATAAAAAATAATTGCAACGCTGGTTTTGAAACAGTTTGGAGCTCTTGCACCACAATTTCTTCCTCAAAATCTATTCACCTTTTTAGTAACTATTTAATGTATTTAGAAACAAATTTCGGCATTCACATTCCAACAACTGTTAAGTACTGAGTGGAGAAGTTGAATGATGATCAAAGAAAACAGAAATGTATGAATTTGTCTGTTGCAGGCTGCTCAAAGGCACGGCGTTCCACTGGGACTTAGTGCTGACGGGCCTCATCAACATCCTCATGTCCTGTCTCGGGTTGCCATGGATGCACGCTGCCTTCCCGCATTCCTCCCTGCACGCCCGTCAGCTGGCCAAAATGGAACAACACGTGGAGAACGGCCACGTCTACAACACGTACCTCAAAACATAATGTTAAAAACGATAATCAAACCTGTTATATTTGACTTGGGGAAGCTTCTTCCTATAGTTTTTTTTTTCAATAATGTATCCTTCCTATGAGTTCTTTTGTTTTTTTTAATTGAATGAGAGGCTAGATCAAATGCTCTCATGGTCCATATGAGGCCCACAGGCCATAGCTTGCCCATCTCTGGATCAAATTGTGTGTGTGTTTCAACAAGCGTTATATGATTTATAAAAACTATTTCATATGATGTAATTAATGTCTGGATAGTTCTTAGCTGGAACTCGAACATTGTCTTCTTAGAAACTGGAACACCCACTCATCAAAACAAAATCCAGGTTGAGACTGCATGTGTGCCAAAATACGCAGACAAGACAGTACACCAAAACAAACGTAGCGAGAAATAATGCTAATGAGAACCTTGAACGAGATAAATGGAGCCATGTTTTTGGAACACCACGTAGTCATCATATTGATTGTCTTGGAATGTTAATTATGAGAACCTCAACGATTCACCCACGTCTTTTGTCTATGTGTCAAACAGTATCGTCAGCGTGAAGGAGACGCGTCTGACCTCGCTGGTCGCCAACATCCTGATCGGCTTGTCGGCGTTCATGCTGCCCATTCCTCTCCAGTGGATTCCCAAGCCTGTCCTCTACGGGCTCTTCCTGTACATTGCCGCCACGTCGCTCGACGGGAACCAGATGGTGGATCGTGTGGCCCTGCTGCTAAAGGAACAGGTGCACAGAAATAAGCCTGTTTGGGTGGCATTTTTGTCATTTGTCATTGAGCATGGCAGATAAAATGGTTGACATATCTTGGATCTTGGGGCGCTGACCCCATTTGCCCCCAATACAAGAGTCTCCTCTTGAATAAAACTTAATGCAGGATGACCCCCATTCTCCTCCATTGTTGTTGTGTGTTGGTTTCTCGGTGATTGCGTTGCGAAATAAAGAGATGAGAAGCATCTTGTAACCATTTGACTTTTGTTGATGTAGACGGCCTACCCCCCCACCCACTACATCCGCCGAGTGCCCCAAAGGAAGGTGCACTATTTCACCGGGCTGCAGATGATCCAGCTCATCATCCTGTGTGCTTTTGGCATGTATCCGCTGCCCTATATGAAGATGGTTTTCCCCCTCTTGATGATCTTGCTGGTCCCAGTCAGGTGAGGAGGGTCGCAAAGTTTTATTTCTTTCCTATTGCTGATATGTGAAAAATATGGAAGGGACACGAAACTGGAGCTGAACTTTATCACACAATATCACTCTGGCCTGTGGCTGTTGAAATAATGGGGTGTTGAAATGCTTTTAAAATATGGTGTGTTCTGCGAGTCCCCGTCTGTCATGATGTTAAAAAGCCCTGAGCTCTTTTATCTCAAAGTTAAGACTTATGAGTGCCTGTTTATGTAAATAGCCGGTCACAGTTTTCCTTTTGCTTGTTTATGTACTGTACATACCCCGAAGGAGATTTTCATTGCGTGTAAACGGCAGACATTTTCATGTGTTGTGTTCGTATCTAATGGAGAGATGTTGGAGTTTTTCCATTTACATGAAAGGACAGCTGTTTCCTTCTTCATGTGCGTAAATAAATTGACAGACAGACCTTAACTTGGAATCATGACTGTATTTAAAAGGACAGACATTTTTCATTGCATGCGAATGACCAGACTCGTATTTGCATATGCGGAGATTGATTGGTGTTGGCGTTGTGTAAAAGAACAAAGTGACGTCTTTGTTGCTACATCGTGTGTGTGCGCATGTATAAAAGGACAGCCTGTTGTTTGCATTTTGTGTACATGTAAATGAAAAGAATGACCTTTTCATAATGTGTGTGTGCAAATCAAAGGAGTGACATTTGCAATTGTATCTGTGGATGTACCATTATGTGTGTGTGTATGTGCGATACGGATACGTCTTCCTTTTATGTATATAAATGGAAAGACATGCCTGTATGTTTGCATTGACTGTTTAATGACATTTTCATTTCATTAGACAGGTATTTGCATCAGTGTGTTCAAATTTAAATATAATGATCATATTTTGTTTTTTGCACCAATATTTCCATATGACAGTATTTGTAATATTCTCTCTTTGTGCTTCGCTTCAGGACCAGGTTACTTCCGAAAATTATTGACGCCAAGTATCTGGACATCATGGACTCACAGTATATGTAGAACAAGAGAGCATTTAAAAAAATGAAAATAAAATGGAAGGAATGGACTCTTGATATTCCTGTGCTTGTTAGCAGTACAATTATTACAAATGTTGTTAACTACTTCAGCACCATTTTCTGGAATCTAATCAATCACTAATGAGCACAAACTGCCACACAGAAAAAAATTACATTATTCAGAAATTGACAAGGTTTTTTTTTTTTCTATTTTGTATATGTATTATCTATTATTTGTCTGTGCATTTAACATTGTTTCTGTTCGACAGCTGACACAATTCTGTTTGAGCATCACTTGTGCAATCCAAATTGTGATAGTGTGGTTTTGGTACAATAAATCAGTTATTAAAATGAAATGAACCACCCTCCTTACCATGCTGCTCACTTCAAAATCCATCCATTTTCTGACCCACTTGTCCTCACAAGGGTCACAGGAGTGCTGGAGCCGATCCCAGCTATCTTGGGGCAGGAAGTGAGGTACGCCCTGGACTGGTTGCCAGCGAATCGCAAGGCGCAAGGAGACAGGCAACAGTCACACTCGCAATCACACCTCGGGGCAATTTAGAGTCTCCAATTAATGTTCCATGTTTTTGGGATGTGGGAGCCCGGAGAAAACCCACCCAGGCACGGGGAGAACGTGCAAACTCCACACAGGCGGGGCTGGGATTTGAACGCCAACGCTTCAACCAGTTTCCCCACCGTGCCGCCTATTCATGATACAGTATGTGAAAAACACAAAGTGCACTGAATTGTGTAGCTTTGATCATTTTGATGACACCGGCCTTCAAAATGTTCAATTTAAAGTATATATGCAATGTGATGAAGAATTGTCTTAATGCAGTTCCAATTTGTGCAACAAGGTCTCAATTGGCTTTTTGGAGAAATTTGACTGAGCAATAACATACGCCGCCTTGGGGTGTTGTGTCAAGGTACTCCAGTAGATGGCAGTACAAGCCCAACAACTACACGGGGTGCGAGTTTGGGTGACCTTAACAGAGCATTGCAGAGTAATTTCGAGGATAAGGCACAAAAATGGCCTCAGCTTTGCATCAGCTGCTGCTAGAGTGAAGGCTGGTGCTAAATTCCAGTTGGTGACCTTGCTCACCAATTACAGCACATCAATGTAGCGGGTATACACATACCAGCAAACATCTGGTTTTAGGGATGAGACTGGCTCGTCAGTGGAGATATTGTTACGTGTGTGAGGTGTTGCTCATCTCCTATATACTACACACTACATACACTATATAAATTAAATTTTTATCACGTGCGTCATGTCACACAATTAATTAAGGATTATGTCCACTAGTGCGTCCATTACGCCACACTTCCTTTATTGTTTTTGTTGGTTTTTGTTGGTAATGGAGGGATTGGGGTGGGGGTGGGTTGGCGATTTGTTTACTTTTTGATGGCACTGCGGAAGCGTACCAGTAATGATGAAAAGGAGAGTGATGACATGTAGAGACTAAACTTACATTTTCGTGCTGTATGCACTTATTGAGGCGGCACGGTGGATCAGCCGGAAAGGGTTGGTCTCACAGTTCTGAGGTCTCGGGTTCAATCCCTGACCTGCCTGTGTGGAGTTTGCATGTTCTCCCCGTGCTTGCATGGGTTTTCTCTGGGCACTCCAGTTTCCTTCCACAACCCAAAAACATCCAACATTAATTGGACACTCTAAATTGTCTCTCAGTGTGATTGTGAGTGAAGCTGTTTGTTTCTATGTGCCATGCGATTGATTGACTGGCAACCAGTTCAGGGTGTACCTTGCCTCTTGCCCGTTGACAGCCAGGAAAGGCTCCAGCACTCCCGCGACCATCATGATGATAAGCGGCTCAGAAAATGAATGGATGGATGGCTGAATGGATGCGTGTGCTATGAATCATAAAATGTTGGTGATCTGTTTTTTCATCAATCTATGTCTGTGTTTGTGTACTCATGTAGTTGGACAGACATGTCACATTCTCCACTGTGGTATCTGAGACTTAGCCTGTGTGCGGCTGTTCAAGGCATCGCCTGGTCCGTTGAGTGAGGTGGGGGTGCGCAAATGAAAGTGTACAGTTGGCTGTTGTTGGCTTGGGATAGCGACTAGCCGTTAACTTGCTAACTGTTGTCTAATCTGTGTGTTCAGTGCCTGTAGGTTAGCATCGGTTGTGCAGGTAGTGTATGAATGGGCTTGTTGTGTGTTTATTTTTTTCCCCGTTTGCAATTAAGTGTATGAAAGTACGCCGGTGGCTGTGGCTATCCTTGACCACCTGTGAAGGGATTTACAATTTGTTGTAACAGTATATTCAATTAGTTTGCTGTAGACTTGCTATTGTGTAAAACAGCTCTGCTTTAGAGTAAACACATTCCAATTATAATTATAACTATTTTCTAAAGTGTTAAATGAGCCCAAACTTTGCGATTCTGTCATTTACGCACTCGACATTGCTGGCTCGTGCTTAGAGATGCACAAGTCTGCAGAAAGCAATGAGCTTGGGCGGGGGTTGTACTACAGTCACGTTACGTGGGAGACTGAAGAGTTTCACCATGGCAATACTTTCAATTAAATGTGCCAGTTTTTCTTTTTCTCTCCTTATAATTCCCGGCTCCACCGACATAGCGAACGTCCTCTTGAAGAGAGGTAGAGAATAATAACGGTGCTCTCGTCTCATCTGTGGGCTTTCTCCTCATCTCAGGTGTTTCCTTGACAATATGTCACCCTACCCACACATGTGGGAAGCGCTCCTCATGCATACGGGACCTATTATCTCTAATCCTGCTTTTATAACAATAATGCTTCGTTTAGAAATACATTCTGGTTTACAGTATACTAGCAGCATCAACAGGAAATAGCATAACAAAAATAAGTCATGTACACTGCAGACAGTGTTGCCAGTAAGCTACTGTAAACTTTAATTACAATAACTTACTGGAAACAACTTCCTATAAAAAAAATACTTAAAAGTGGGAGGAGAGTTATTTGCCGTTTCATACATTGCTCTCATCCACAGCATCGAATCATTCAAGTTTTGAGCAGTATTTAATAAAATGCATTCAATGAACCACGAGTAGAATCAACATCCATGGTTCGTGATTAAGACAAAAACAAAACCAAAATACACTTGTGGAGTTCATTCCTTAGATGCTATCATGGCATCACATATGAGGATGGTTTTGATCTTTGAAGTTTCGTTTGATTTACATACAGGTATTTGCGGCACGTCTTTTCAAATACTTTAGCTCGTAGACGGAAAGGGCATCGCGCTGACTTTGACGTCAAGACAATAATAATATAAATGACAGCCTCCCTACACGGGAGAAAGCCACTGTGAGGTCAGCCCCCTTGAAAATGATGCTGTTGAATGTTCCAGGCCTGTGATGATGATGATGATGATGATGGTGTCAGGATGCATTAAGGTCCATCATGAAGATTGTGGACTACTGCATCACTACAAAGAATGGAGCTGTTTGAAGTCATTGCATAGGCGGACACACACGGAAATGCACATAGAAGATAAATGGGCTGGTGTTCGATGAGTCCACACAAAGTGACCTTGGTACAAAACCACATATGAACACAGATTTGACTACCTACAGCAAATAATTAGTTATATATTGTTGTTTTATTTTGCTGTATTTAAATGCAGTGTCAGTGTTCAAACTGTGCATGTTGTTTTACAATATTAAACCTATCCCTTATATCGATCAACACTTTGGCTTATTTGAGTGTTGGTCATGATGGTTGTACTAGCTGGAAGAAATTTGAAAACCACAGTGCTGCACAAATATTTTCATTTCAGCCATAGCTGTAAAATACCACCAAGGTATAGCGTTGCTCTGAAAACGTATTCTCGTTCCCTCTACATGTCACTCTGTTCACTTCAAAGAGTATTATTACATAATTTAAGTATTTGCCTGTGTGGTTATTGAATGTATAGTGGAACAAGTGCGTTCACTTTACATTATTTATTCAAGTGATCAATGTTTTTGAAATTAAAAAAAAACTTGTCAGTCAACTAGTTTGTGTTCCACTTCTGAGATTCCACTTCCTGAGCTTTCAACTACCATTTACAACTTTTAGCATGATCACAATTAGGACATGAATAAAACAGCAGTGCTTAATAAATACTTTATGGAAATGAATAATGCAATATGGTGCTCGCAAAGGCAATTCAATGTTTTTACCTCCGCTCACATAATTCAATTAGCTGCGTGTCGCAATGTCAAACTTCAAAAGCAACAGCGCCATTTGTCACATGACCTGCTGTTGCGTCAAAGACAAATTCAAACAAAAAACAGAAAAGCAGAAACTTGTATTATGAATCTGTTATGATAGTACTGTATGTTAAAGCTCGTCATTGTATAAGAGAAATGCATTAATATGCAAAAGAGTACATTTTTACTCCTCGCAAAGCAGCCCGCGGGAGCCAGCATATTTGAGGGGAAAAAAATCACTTTGAAACCTTTTAAGTCTAAAGCGTAGAAGGTCATACATTTCGGAAATCTGTTATAGGTGATGTCATGTGAGACATTAAATGTTACATGTTTGGCCTTTCCTCCGGGTTTCCGAAGCTCATTACGGCATATGCAACACTTAAGAGGGAGCAGCCTTGACAAACCATGAGAAGAAACAAGGTGGCAAGACTGTGGCAACATCATACACCTTTTTGACTTAATTTAGCATTTCCACTTCTTTTGACACCTGTGTGACAATTCCATCCATCCAGCTACCCATCCCTCCAATTTCTACACCACATATCAGATTATTAAGAAAACGAGATCTTTGTCATATTTTACCTTATCTTTCCCACTTGATTTTAACCCATTCAAACATATGAAAACGTGTATAAACATATTTTAAATACATTTGAAAACTAATAATTTGGGTTACTGGAACTTGAAATGGGAACAATCCCATTTAACATGAGCTTGAATGTGATTCGTTATGTTTTAACATAACCTCTCAGTCATTATAGGGTGTGCACATTTATGCAATCACATTATTTTAGTTTTCCCTCTCAAAAAGTTTTTTTTTATTCAAATATTGTTTGAGTTGCAAAGGTTACACGCAGCATTTATGATGGATAAAGATTTGAAAGTATTTATTTTGTTGTCATTTATTTACATACTCACAAAATCCCACCATTTAAACATGAATGTTCAAATCCACTGTGGTCTTGTTCCTGTTTTTGTAATCTCTGCTTGGTGAGACAGCTGTGAAACATGTTGAAACAAGATCATATATTGTGGCTGAATTTGCCTTAATTTATGTTAACTTGGAGTGATAAGGTTAGCTATGGTAGGGTGGGGGGGAGTGTTCACAGTTGACTACCTCACTACTAGAAACGTTCTGGAATAAGAGGCAAAATGTGAAGTCTCTGGCTGATGACGCTGTGGCTAAGCATACTAGCTTGTTGGGAAGGTCGGGCCCTAACTCAGAGATGTGGACACTGATGCCAAGCATATCCAGCAGTCCTTCAAGGGGACCAGAGGACGTGGGATAGGCCTAGGGCTCAGCGGGATTACCATTTTCATTCATTATTCATTATATCTGAATTTCACATGAATATTTAATTCATTTTTTTTAAATTTTATTTGACATATATATTGTCTCATTTAAAGGTACTTTAGTTTTGCCATAGAGTGACTTCCTAACATGGATATAGTATAAAAGGGTCAGTTTCATTTGAAAGAAAAAACACTTGATTTTGTCATATGAGTGTCCAGAAAAGGCCCCTCTTAGAGCTACTTCTGTTTGACCCAATTTTGTCGTTGTACGTTAAAGTTGCTGGCTTGGGGTAAGTGAGGGTAATGACATGAACTTACACCCATCCATTTTCTTTGCTGCTTATCCTCATGAGGGTTGCGGGGAGTGCTGGAGCCTATCCCTCCTGTCAACAGGCAGGCGGCGGGGTACAACCTGAACTGGTTGCCAGACAATCACAGGGCACATAGAGACAAACAGTTACACTCACAATCTCACCTAGGGGGAATTTAGAGCTTCCAATTAATGTTGCATGTTTTTGGGATGTGGGAGGAAACTGGAGTGCCCGGAGACAATCCACGCAGGCACGGGGAGAACATGCAAACTTCACACAAGCGGGTCTGGGATTGAACCCGGGATCTCAGAACAGTGAGGCCAACGCTTTACCAGATGATCCCACCGTGACGCAGACATAAACTTTCAATAAATAGTGTTATGTGTGTGTATTTTTATTTTTTATTTTTCTTTCATACTTTTATGTTACTATGATGCGGTTCTTTTGTGATGTGGAATTCTGGAATGTTCCGAGGTGTCCCTATATAAGAAGACTGAGAAGGAGCGTCAACAGAGCTACTTACCACCACTCTTTGGACAAGTAGACGCCACACTGCATATTGCCTTTCATTCCTGGACATTTCTGGACATTTGTTGACTTGGACTATTCGCTGGAAAGAGCATTTGCCTGGTTGCACAACTCTGGTGACTATTCATAGCTTGGCTCAACTACTCAGTCTTTGAACTTCTGTGTTAGTTGTATTATTTTTGTTGTGTTGTTGTGTGTGTGATTCAATTGTCTTAACACAACTGCTTTAACATATTTTGATGGTTTGAGCTTGGGGATTTTAGTCTAAATGCACAAGTGACAATAATAATAATAAATTCAAATGACCTGATATCAGGCTGCGGCACAGTGGACGACTGGTTAGCACATCTGCCCTCCCTCTGGACTTCCAACATTCAGAAAGCAAGCATATTGGGTTTGTCCATAGGTGTGAATGTAAATAATTGTCTTTGGTTGGTGACCATTCCAGGGTGTACTTCACCTCTCGCCCAAAGTGAGCTCCAACTCAGCCATGACACGAACGAGAAGTGTTAGATAACAGATGGATGGATATTTCCCACAGGAACAATTGTTTCCAAAGAGAAAGTTGCTCATCCACAAAATAGACATCCTTGATATCTGGTACTTCATAGTACATAGTATTTGCTTGGAAGGAAGTCAAAACAAATATTTGAGTTGGTTTGTGTATGTCATTCTCCTTTCTTTTGGTGACACATTACAAGGGAAAAGCATGACAGCTTCTTGAAGCCTAATGAAAAGGATTTTTTTCGCTGCTCAATGCAAAAAAAAATAAAAATAAAAAACTCATTACATTTTTCACTTGGTGGAAGCACTTTTCCAAAGCCACAGATGGAACTTTGCTCCTTTCTCTGCATCAAACAAGATGTCAAGAACAGCAATTGTGACGTGGGGCAGCGGCAGTCATGATCAGAGGACAAGCACCATTGAAGACCTAACGACCCGTGAGCCAATCACACGGCTGCAGAGCTCTTTCTACTTCAGCAATCCCGCAGAGGACACCGGCCGGCTTGACGCTTTCATTCTTTGAGCCAACATGTCTAATTAACAGAGAAAAACAGAGGCAGCCTTGTTTACTCCCATAAATAATGAATTTCACCTTACACAACGAGACACTTACGTAAGATAAAGTGTGTGTGTGACGCCCGTCATGTTTCCCTTCACGCCGCCATGTTGTATTATGTAACCCAATGAGGACAATTGGGTTTGTTGCTTTATTTGTCCCCGCTTGCTCGCTCCAATGTCATTATGCAAAGTTTGGTGCTCAAAGGAAGCAAGGCGGACACAAAAGAAATCAGGCATGTAGTTTTAGTTTAAATATATAAACATGATGCTGTAAAGACTTAACGTTGAGTGTGTGCCCTAAAAAGGGAAACTGTCGAACTGGTGTGGACGAATGCAGTTTGTGCTAAAGAAATTAACTTCACTGTAATCTTACCAAAAAAAAAAAAAAAACGAATTAACTGTTGAAAAAAAACCCGAATTAACTGTTGAGGCAATCACAGCTCATTTCGTGACATAGATGCATGTATACCGTTTAGCTGAAAAGTGATGCCTTGAGATAGAGCAGGGTTGGGTTACATTAAAGTATTCCGATACAGTTAAAGTTGCTAAATGTAGTCAGTAATGCAATCTTTTAAGTATAAGATTTTCAAGCCATGTAACTTGAGAAGTCATCGCTGAACCTATTCAACTCATATCTCAAGGCAATACTGTGTTTAACTTTTAGATTAAATACATTTGCATGAAATCAAACTTTCAATGCTTAATATAAAGCACAACATTTAACTTTTATGTGCAATACATATTAAATAATTGTTGAAGTTGGTTTTTTAAAGCTTAATCTCCCATTTTTTACCCAAGCCACTAGCAGATGACTTTTTTATTGATTTTATTGACAGCCCCGCTAATATCTTCCTGTATTCAATAGATTATATTTTTTAATATTTGATTTCAAGCTTCAACTCTTGTTGTGTTCCTTACATTGATCCTCCACATCACGATTGGTGGTTTGCAGTCCTGCTTAATTGGGGGGATTTTTATGACAGTTGTTACTCTGCCATGTTAGCAATTAAAAAAGATTGCTTCATTGAAGGTAGTTTTTTATGCCACTTAGCTAATAATATTAGAGCGTAGTAAAGAACTGTGCACAGCTTACAAATTCTGCCCTTGATCATAGGAGCACAACTGTAATATCTCATTTACTAAATAAAAATAGGGCTGCATTTCACATAAACAAAGTAAATATAAAGTTCAAATAGTGTTTAGCTGGAGAAAAACTTTTTTGTATCCCCTTTTCTGTTTGGCTTATTGACACAACTGAAGTCCCAAGCAAATTTACACATTACAATTTAACAAATCTTTAGAATTGAACCATTTCAAAGGTTTTGTTTGTTCAAATCCTTTGTTTTGTTCCACAATGGTGTTTCACATGCACAACCAAAAATGAATAAAAGTCCAAGCAAAACTGACTCAGGCAGTTCTATTTTAAGCATTTAAGTTTGTTCCAAATGTTCACTTGCTTTTTCTGTCATTTTCCGAATCTTCTCGTTCTTTCATTCAACCTCCTTTTTCCAGTCTCTACATTTCTCCTCATCTCTGTCTGAGATACGTGCAATTACTTTAAGGGCTGAAATGCAGATTTAATTGGATGAATGGGCTGGCTGAACCTGCATGTAATTTGTCAGTATGGTTCATAACTATCATAAAGCCTGTAATATGTTGTGGCATCTCGTACGTCTTGAATCATGAGCTTTCCCTTTCGGCTATGATTTGGATACGTATGGGGTTTTGGGTCCGGACCATGGTTCACCCGGTGAAATCCTCTGTACGTTCCCACGATTGTGTGAGCCAGAGCGAGCTGTTTAGCTGTTTAACTTGCTAGCTAGTTAATACACGGGCTAGTACACTTAATAAATAAATAAGTTTCCATAAGGTGTCCTAAGGGTGTTCATATACAGAGCCAAAACCGTTCCAAAAACAACTCACTGCGTCACGAGTGACATGCCGGGTGTTACCACAACAATGAACATTTATCAAGTGTGGAAAAAAGTATGTCTCATATTTATGGAATGATAACACACGGTACTCTGCCTCTGATTGGCTGTCATCAAAAGACAGGACTCATACTTTTAGTGGACAAAGATTCACTGACACACTTCAGCAAATCACAAATGTGGCCAAGCAATTCTGTGCACCTGTGGATGGAAATGCACTGTAATTTATGCATCCCTGCTCACTTTTGTGGTTCTCAGATGCAGGACGCACATAAAACAAAATTCTTATAAACTAATTATATTAATATTTTTAGTGGATCACACCTCAAGTATGTAGAGCCACAAACATTGTAACACTATCCATCCATCCATTTCCTGTGCTGTTTATCCTCACAAGGGTCATGGGAGTGGCATAGCCCATCCCAGCCATCATCGGGCATGAAGCGGGGTACACCCTGAACTGGTTGCCAGCCGATTGCAGGTCACATCGAGACAGACAACAGTCGCACTCAGAACCATACCCAATCACTGCATGTTTTTGGGATGTGGGAGGAAACTGGAGTGCCCAGAGAAAACCCACAATGGCACGGGAGAACATATTAACTCCACACAGGTGGGTACAGGATTGAACCCGAGACCTTAGAACTGTGAGGCCAATGCTCTCACCAGTTCTACCACTGTCCTACCCATTGTACAACTTTTTTTTTTTTTTTAATTAAACATCATGTCATGTTTTGGGGGTCTGAAAATGATTAATAAGATTTCCATGGGGATATATTTTCGATACACGAATAGATTGAGTGACGGGCTTCGACACGGAACAATGTCAACTCGTGAGTCAAGGTACCAGGTACCAGTGTACCAGGCCGTTGTCTAAAAAAAAATGTATGTTTGGATTCCGATGACTGAAGGGGAACCTTTAACTTCAACTGAACAGCATGGAAGAGAAACATCTTCCCATTTAGCTCCCTCTGTGTTTTTGTAAGAAAACATTGTGCGTCATCATGGCTGTTTTTTAGTTTTATTGTTTCCAAAATGACATTTTAATCACATTTCACGCAGCTCTCCTTTCGTTTTTTTCTGAGAGAATGGAAAAATGACAATTAGGTAGAATATATAAACATTCGTGCATGGATCACAAGAGAGGTTTCAGGCTTTGTGTCTGTGTGTGTGTTTTCCGTCTGCACACACTGACTTGATGAGCACTCTTTTCACCCGATCTGTCATCTCGGTTTAACGTCTCCAGATACACTCAATTAGAGAAATGAAAGGAAATGTCAATGGGAGACAAGGCTTCCACTAATCCAATAAGACGCGCTGTGGTGTATCCTCCTCCTTTGTCGCACGCATGAACCTGACTGGTGCGGCTGGCAAGAAGGTCAACTTCAACAGCACTCTTTGTAGTGGAACCTCTGCATTCAAAATGACTAATTTCCCGGACGTCTGACTAAAACCAAGTCGCAGAACAACATATTATATTTTCATCATTCCCACATCATATTCCCACTATTACAGGAAATCATGTAACTCCAATTAATCTGTTCCAGACACCAAAAAATACTAAAAATACGCATGAAATAAATATACAGGACAAACTAGATGAATTAACGAACATTTACTTTTATCGAAAACTCCTGGTGATATATGGTGCAAGGAGGTGGGAGACGATACTCATTTAACAAGTTCTTTCTTGTATTCTATAGTATTTGTTGCTTGATTTGATCAAATGACTGGCATTCAGAACTTAATAATGTATCGCGTAAAAGGACACCAACAGCGAGGAATATGGACTCCATTTCTCTATGCGTCACTCATTCATTTAGAGCATGGCTGCATGCACATTTCCAGTTGCCAGGCAAATGCATACCGAGAGCAGTGGCAGCATCTTTAATTATATTGTCGCTGTTTGTTTGAATTACATAAATTTACCATTAATTACGTATTACCTTTATAATTATTACAGTTAACCAAATATCAGAAAAGCACTCAATGGATTCGTATCTGATTGCATGAGCAATTCGCCGTTTCACAGTACATACATGCAAAATAAGTACGTAGATTTTTATACAGCTTTGTGCTGCTTAACTCTCAATTCAACTTTGTTTACAAATACAATCACAGCTTTAACAAAGTGCTATTCTAAAATACTGAAAATTAATAGAACAGAATGACTTTGTATGCTGCAGAGTTATGAAAACATAGAATACAACCACTAAGAAAACAACAATAACAGCAAACATATAACACTGCCAGGTTGTAGGGTAGTGTTGCCAATGTTCTTATGGCTCATTTGTTTCTCGCCCCCCCATGAGTGACCAGACCTGGCGGGTCACCCGGCTGACCAGAGCCAAGCGGCACTGAGTGGGGGAAAAAAGGCAAGGTTTTCCGAGGGGGGCAGAACATCGCACGTCGCCAATTCTTGTTGCTGCAGTGGTGAAATTGTCTTGGTCAATGTAAACTTCCCATTTCGTTTGTAGAACTGGGTCAATGTTATATACTGTATGTTCTCATAATCAAGCAAAATTGAATCGCTGAACAGAGCACGCGGGTGGGTGGACGGAACACTGCAGTGTTGCCTGGTAGCGCTATTAAAGCTATTACTTCATCTTTCAAATACAAAGTAATTTCCACCTTGTAAAATACCAGCACCTACAGTAACTAGAGACTATACCTGTTACACAACCCCACATTGTCACATATTTAGAATATGTTATTTTTACACCATATGGCATCCCAGTTGCTTCAAACAGACCCACCAGAAACTGAGAGCCGACCTCACCTGTTAACTCGAAATATTTAATGCTTTGTCAAGTGTATGGTCCATTGCACAGTGCTTTTTTTTTAACAACTCAAGGCAGTAACAAGTATCCCGGTCTGCTCGGTAACACTCAGACAAGTTGGGGCACCATCGAGGTAACATCCCATCAAAAGACAGGCCTTGAAAATGGAGGTGTGCTACTAAAATAGCAATTAGGTTTTGTTTTGTGTATTCATTTCCATGAGAATTTTTTTGCAGTGTTTCCTCTGCTGTTTATTAACTATTATTGTCTCATTCTAAAATTTTTAATCACTGTTCCTCAGCTGTTCTTTTCTGTTCTTCAACATTTTTTTTTGCCTTTATTTGTGCTGTTCAAAATTCTGCGCTCTTCCTCATCCAATGTTCTGCTTTTTCTTCTGAGATTTACCCCAGACGGCACGTTAGCTGTTTCCTGGTTGTCTCTCATTTATATTTCTGCTGTCCCTCAGCTGTTCCTGATCAATTTGGTGTTATTCATTAGGTGTATCTTATCTATCTCCTGGCCTCCTTTTCTGCTGTTTGGTTATTTGAAAACCTGGTTCTCCTTAGTAGTTTGTTATCTTCATCGATGTTGTACGTCCGCTGTGCTCTGTCCTCTGTGCTTCATCAATTTCTCACCCGCTTACATGTCACTTATTAGATTTCTCCCATATGTATCTGCTGTTCAACAGTTGTTTCTCATATCTTTTAAATCTATTTCTGTTTTTCTCGAGCTGTGCCTTATCTGTGTCTCTCATCAGTAGGTACACCTCAAAATTGAATGGAATCCAGCATTAAACGGTACACTAATTATTAAGGTTCTATTTTCCATTGGTGTATAGGTGGGCTGACTCATACTGACATACACCTTCCACACACACAATTACTCATACTTTGTCAGAGATTATTTGATGCTCTGGTTGCTGAGGTAACAATTGTAATTTTCATTAAAACCCTCATATTTGCACTGTAAGTGACCTCATTCTGGTACTGTAACTTTAAACTGTGTTCATTTAAGTTGTCCATCATTGCCATTTATCTTCAAATTGTGCCTATGGTCTAGGTCCTTTCAGTGTTTCCAGTCTCTTCCTCTGAATGCCACTGTTACCATCCATAAACTGCAGAACATAGAGTGGAGCTGTATTTGTTGATTGAGTCGTCCGGCGCCTCGTGACAGTTACACTTCAGTAGCGTCATTATTCAATTAGATGGCTGATTGACCGTGAAGCCCATGCAGATGTCAGTCCTCAATTACCTCCTCAAAGTGCATTCAAGCAACACATATTAAAGGCACACAAGGCATGAGTCTGTCTGCATTTAAGCCATGTACTTTGTGGTTCTTGGAGCAACAAAATAGAGTGACATTATTCCATATTTATTGCATTAAGCCACTGAGCATCTTTATGAATCCCAACTTCAACTTCAGCATCACTTATCGAGAATGAGTGCTCCTCTGACTTTTCAACCTCACCTTTCAATCTGTCTGCCAATAAGCCACGATGATTAGACTGAATGCAGGCAGGAGATCCCAATGATAACAATGAACTGTCCCGAGGCCATGTGAGTAAAATATGGAAACATTTTCAGACATGAAATTCTGGATAATAAATCTCGGTTGGGAGTTAATGCAAGGACCTGACTTGTCCCTGAATGCCTCTGCACACTTCCAAGCTGTGTGAGGATACTAATCCAACTCTGACATTGGAGGGCAGTGGAGGAAATTAGAAACCTACTTGGAATTATTTATTCATTTATTTTCAAAAGATAGCACATGCTTACAGGTTGAAAATTGATTTGTACTTCAGTAAGAAACTGAGGAAGAAAATGTTGACTGAATATATAACGAAAATTGTAAAAATAAATAAATATTAAAGTTGGTGGCACGGTGGAGCGACTGGTTTACACATCTGCCTCAGACTTCTGAGGTTCAAACCTGGCCTTGCCTATTTTGAGTTTGCATGTTCTCCCAGTTCCTGTGTGGCTTTTCTCCTGGTACTCCAGCTTCCTTGTCCATCCATCCATCCATCCATCCATCCATCCATCCATCCATCCATCCATTTCCTGAGCCGTTTATGGAAGGCCTGGAGCCAATCCCAGCGGTCATCAGTCAAGAGGCAGGGTACACCCTGAAGCAGTTGCCAGCCAATCACAGGGCACATGAAGACAGACAACAGTCACACTCATAATCACACCTAGGCGCAATTTAGAGTCTCCCATGAATGCATGTTTTTCAGATGTAGGAGGAAACCAGAGTGCCCGGAGAAAACCCACCCAGGCATGGGGAGATCATGAAAACCCTACAGAGGCGGGGCCTGGATTTGAACCCTGGTCCTCAGAACTGTGAGGCCAACACTTTCACCAGTTGCTCCACCGTACTGCCCCAGTTTCGTCATGCATCCCAAAAAAATGTTAATGAAGCCAACAGAACCAAATCATCTGCTAAAAGCACGGAAGCAATACTAAGGTCACCAAATCAGACTCCATTTACGCCTTTAACATGGTTAATGGAAGACTCCAAAGTGCCCGTAGGTGTCAGTGTGAATATTTTTTGTTTTGTTTTGTTTATATTTTGCTGGCGACTGGCTGGTTAAATGGTGCCTCATCTCTTTTGTAATTGCTGTTCCTTAGCCTTCCTTTTTTCCTCAGCTGTTCATCTGCTTTTTCTCTTCAAGGCCATGATACGGTACACCATTTGTGGATCCAAATGATGCCGCCTTTCTCTGCAACATTAGCCTGAAGATACTTGGCATTAATGTTCAAGTCATGAACCAAATTATGTCTCACCCCATACTTCACACAATAACAATGCATTGGGTTTGTGTCACATCAATTCACTACAATGAATCTCTTTTCATCTTATTAAACCTAACCTCTGAACAAATTTGACTAAAATACGTACAGATAGTCCTGTTTAATCATTTCTAGCTTCTTCACATTAACATGATAGTTATTCTAATCTCATGAATATTGCATTTCATCTTTTAGTTAATTAATATAAAATACGTGTAAAATTGAACAACATAAGTGTTTGAGAGTCCATTCATTGAGCCATCACCTTATTGTAGTGGAGGGGTTTGTGTGGCTCAGTGATCCTAGGAGCTAAGTTGTCTGAAGCTTTACGCACAGCACTGCATGGCAAACAGGTCCCAGGTTAGTGACCAAAAAACGCATGGCAAAAAGACACACTATGATGAATAAGATAAATGGATCTAGCTTTTTCCTTTGCCTGGGTTCGGGACACTGGCCCCTCTGTCAGGAGCTAGCCCTGGACGTGGGGCTCGAACGCAAGACTCTGGTGGCGAGGCCTTCATCCATGAGGCCCAGTGGGGCACAGCCCAAAAGGGTAATGTGGATCCCCCTTTGCATGGGCTCACAATCTGTGGGAGGCGCTGGACAATGGCCAAAAGTACCTTGGCGATTCGATCCCAAACTACAGAAACTGGCTCTAAGCTCATGGAACGTCAGCTCTCTGCAGTGACGGAGCCCGAGCTGGTCAAGAAGGTCCGACAAGATATAGTCGGGCTCACTCCACACACACCTGGGCCCTGGTATCTGTCAAGGAGTCTTGATAGGAGTCTCCATTTTGGCCTGTGGGATTTCTGAGACACTACATGGATGTTTGCTGGGCAAGTGGAATGCAGCTTTGGTGATTGAGGCAAAAAAATAGGTATGGGAGGCATTTGGTGAAAAGGCATGGAGGAAGAATTCTGGAGGACTTCAAGAAAATTCTGGTCAAACATGCATCGTCTCAGGAAGGGAAATTGATCCACCATCCACACTGTGTAATGTGGGGAAGGGAGCTGCTGACTTCAACTCAGCACGTTGTGATTTGGTGAGGAGTATACACCAAAGACCTCCTCTATTCCACCGACACGCCATCCCGTGAGGAAGTTTGGGGTCACTAAGGCGGGCTCTTTTATCTCTGGGTTTAGGACATCAGTTTTCCACAAGCTCCTTGGTAACAAGGCCCGGGGCTGAATGAGATTCACAAGGAGTTCCTCTGGATGGCACTGAATGTTGTGAGGCTGTCCTCTTTGATACGCCTATGCAACATTGCAAGGACGTAGGACGTAGGATGCCTCTGGATTGGCAGAGTGGCTTGTTGTATCCCCTTTTTTAAGAAGGGGGAACACCAGAAATGTATGTCCAACTTCAGGGGTATCACACTCATCAGCATCCCTGGCAAGTTCTATTCAGTGTTGTTGTTGAGGAGGGTCCAACAGGAAGTCGGATCAGCTTCAGGAGGAGTATTCTTTTTATGGAACAGTGGACAATCAGCCTACATACGTTTTGTGGACTTGGAGAGGGGGGTCAACAATATCAGAGTTTTGTCCACACTGCTGGCAGGAAGTCCGATTCATTTCCATTGAGTTGGATTCTGCCAAGTCTGGACTTTGTCACCGGTTCTGTTCATAATGTTTAAGGACAGAAGTTGTTGGGGGAGTCGAGGTGTAAATTGAGTACAATTTGGTGGCCTTATTATTGTTTCCCTGCTTTTAGCAGATTATGTTGTTCTGTTGGCTTCATCTAGCCTTGATCACCAACTCTCAGTGGAGTGGTTTGCAGCTGAGTTTGAACTGCTTTCTCCTCAGTTGGAAAAAGATGGAGTGCTCTCTCTCTGGGTCGGAAATGAGATCCTGCCACAGGTGGAGAAGTTCAAATATCTTGAGGACTTGTTCATGAATGAGGGAAGAATGGAACGTGAGAGTGAAAGACAGATCAGTGAATCATCTGGAGTATTGTGGACTTTGTATCAATATATTGTATTGAAGGAGCTAAGCCAAAGGCTAAGCCAAATCTCTCAGTTTTCCAGTCAATCTACATTCTTACTTTCACCTATGGCCATGAGCTGTGCATTAAATAACAATACAAGCTGATTGAAGAAGCCAAAAAGATTTTCCTCCACTGGGTGTCCGGGCTCTACCTTAGAAAGGCTCGGTCATCTGGGAGAAGCTCAGAGTAGAGTCTCTGTTCTTCTACACTGGATACCTTTTGAATGGCTCCCTGTTAAGATGTCCCATCAAGAGGAAACCCTGGGGACGGCACAGGAACCACACAAGAAACTATGTGTCTTGGCTGGCATAGAAATGTTTCGTGGGCCCCTTTCACTAACACCCCCTCCCCCTTACCCTCCGCCATCCTCTCCCCTGTCCCCCAGAAGAACTGCATGAAGTGGCTGGGGAGAGGGAAGCCTGGGCTTCCTTGCTAGAGCTACTGCACCTGACCTTGAAAAAGGGGAAGACAATGGGTGGATGGTCTGGGATAGGTTCATGCTCAGCAGCAATTCAAGGATATCAGAATTTGTTTGGCAATTACCATGAACATTGTCCAATGGGATGTAATTTCATGGGAGCTTTGTTTAAGAACAAGTAACAGACTGCGGCTATTTGAATTCACAGCAGGGCACCAGAAAAATTGATCTCTGCCTGAAGACATTTTCGTTTTTCTTACTCCAGGGGGGAAAGTATCTTAAAAATAACTTCTGGCAATTTTACAAAAGATAGTTATTTTTTTACATACAGTGGGTATAAAAACTCTACACAACCCTGTTTGAATACTATATTTTTGTGACATAAAAAATAAGGCAATTAATTTTTACTAGGGGCCACTAGAGAAACCAGAATTGTGTCACACCTGCTGGCTTGTCCCATTTCAGTCCGTACCTCTGTAATCAAGTCTTTCCCAGTGGTGGCCTTTTTCACTGAATGCATGGCTGCTAGCTCTTTCGTGATTTGAAAGTCTGCAACTATCCCACGTAAGAAAATGAACAGCTTGTCAATGCCATGGACACCACAGCTCTCATCCAACGGCAGAGAAAAATAGTCAAAGTCGCCCGCTCTTTTCTTCCGCTAAAGCTCCACATGTCCAGCGATGTCCTCAACCAGCTTCATTACTGTGAATCAGGAGAGTGGCACGTTCTCAAATGCTCCCCTTTTCTCCAAGCATATCAGCACAACAGTCCAATAAACACTCCGTAATAAACCTTCTGTCAGAAAACGCCCTACTTTTTAATCGACTTTGTACGAAATGACATAACTTGACCTGACAGCTGGATCTCAGGGAATGCAACGTTTTGTAAAAAAAATTGTTAGCTTCGCATCGGACTCACTTGAGCACTCTTCATCAGACAGATTTCTATAACTATCCTCATCTTTGGTCACCAACCTGTATACCACAAATTAAGCACACGGCTTTACTTTTGACTTCTGTAAAGATGTAGTTGGCAGTCCATGCCTTGCTGAAAACACATTTCTAATCAACTTTTCTTTTCTTGTTGTGCTCTGACATCTTCATGGTAATCTAGCTAGCATCACTTCTTGCTGTTTACCTATACTCACACCCGCATGTGTAACCACATGGAAGTAAATAAGAACGCAACTGTGTGTTTCTTTCGGCTTGTCCCTTTCGGTGTCGCCACAGTGTATCATCTCAGATGAACGCATATATATGTTTGGCACAATTTTTACGCCGGATGCCCTTCCTGACGCAACCCTTCTCAGGGAGTGGAGGGGCCAGTGGGATACGAACCCACAACCCCTGATTTACCAAACCAGTGCTCTAACCACTGAGCTACGCACGATTTACGAAATTAAACAAAGACATCTCTATTTCATGCACGGCATGCATATTTTTTCAATTAATTTCTAATTTATGATTGGCCTCACGCGGGCCGGAGAGCGTCAACCATTGGGTCGGAAGTAGCCCTCAGGCTGTAGAAAGCTCAGATCTGTTCTACAGCATCAGCGTGAGCTCACTGTTTGAAAGCATCAGTCAGCTGAATGGTACAAAACAATTTCCCATGTAAGAAATACATCATGGAATGCAATGAAGACACTCATTATCAATTGTAAAAAAATATGTCAAAACACTGACATTACCAAGAAATGAATGTCCCTCTAAAATTGTTGAAAAGACAAGAAAGCAGGTGGTCACCAAAGACAACGTTAATGTAATTCATGCTGGCTGTTTAATACATGTGTCAACAATCTTGTCTTTTTTTATATCCATATGTGTGTTATGGATCAGGGTGGCAAGACAGAATACTTGTCTTACAAAGATCTTATCCTTTGCTTCAAAACATTTAAAACCTCCCAAAAACATACAAGCAAATGTGTTGTGCTCCCCTGAAACCAAGGTTGATTTGACCTAAATTGGAAAAGTATACTCAGTGGAAACACAACACTGTTCATGACTAAATAAACACTAGACTGTACCAACAGTGAAGTATGGTGGCGACTGCATCTGGACCTGTTTTTCTTGAGCTGGATTTGCTAATTTACGCAAAGTGGAGGGAATGATGAACATTTCAAAATACTAGCCAGTGTAAGCACAAAACATTCAGGCTTCTGCTAGAAAGGAAAAACAATATCTGAAAAAGCCTTCTACAACATCAGACTTTGGCTTGGAGTTAATCAGAGGCACTATGAATTGACCCCTCCATACAGGGCACTTAACCACGCCTCCTGAAGTGACGTCACGCCACGTGCGCTGACGTAAGACAAACAGTAAAAATGGCAAATACAATACAATACATTCTGAACTGAGACAGACTCCATGCTTCTCATTTCATTTAAATCAACAATATATTATAGATTCTAAATACAATACATTCTTAACTGAGAGAAACGCCATGCTTCTGATTTCATTCAATCATTCACACGTAGCAATGTTATGCTAGCGGAGAACGTCTCATTCATTTATACGAGACGTGGATTAAAAATCAAATTTAGGGCATATCTTCGTGCAAACACAGTCTGGTTAAGCTTCTGGCCGCGAGCCAGCAAGAAATCAATACGTTTGTGCAGTCCGATCATCGCGAAATATCGCTCAACAAAGAATAAGTGTGTCAATCGTTCACACATAGTTGTGTTATGCTAGCGGAGAACGTCTCATTCATTTATACGAGACGTGGATTAAAAATCAAATATAGGGCTTACCTTCGTGCAAACATATGTGTTCCGGTTGATATTAGATGGATTTAGTTAATGATGCGGTCTTCCACAAAGTTTGATCCATCGGAGGCATTTTTCGTGCTGGGTCTTCGGTTTTGGAAAGGGTGCGAATCGAACTCCACCAACTAGCCTTTCAGGATACCTGTCGTCACTATTACAAAGTCCGTGACTACACCTCTTAACCATATTTTTTGTTAAATAACCCAAATACGCGATAAAACGCTAACTAACCCTATACTGGTCTGCAATGTTGTCAGAGAAAATGGCGGGAGCAAAAACGGGCTTTGGTTTATGCAGATCTCTGGCCTCTGATTGGTCAGTGACGCGGATTGCGCAATATCCACGGAGGGGTCAATTGTGAAAGTGGTGCGCAGACTCCAATTTTACATGAGTTTCAATGTGATTGGTTACAGTCACGTGCTGTTTTAAAACGGCATACACACTAGTGCACATTGTCTCAGTTTTTTTTATTTTTACTTCCCCTCTCCTAAAAATTTTAGTTTTTCATTGGAGTTCTTCAGGTTCTACGTTACATTAATAGAGGACGAAGTTTCAAAATAATTTCTCCTGGTGTCATATTTTTTCTGTCACAAAATAAATTGGGATTTGAAGATGTGTTTATAGACTTGATAGCCAACCTGTCACTCTCAAAAGAAATGAGAGTGCAATCCTGGTAGAGAAAAGTGTTGGTATTGTGATAATGTTGCTCCATAAGTTTTTATACAAATGGCTTGTGACATTTCATTTAAAAAAATGATATTCTAAATAATGTGTTTCAATAAAGCGCAACCGATTAAATGACAGTTGCCATTATAGCTATACATGTTGCCAGAATATAATTTTGCCATGCCCGCTAAATGAGAATATAAACTTTCCAGTTATTTCATAGATGCGTGTTAATGGTAAGTTAATCAGTTTCCAGATGTTTGAGATATTCAGCTTGGTCCTGTAGAATAGCCTCCTGGATCCCCAGATTTTGGTTCACTTCAATTTTAACTTTGTAGCAGGTAAAGGCCTTGATGGATCTGGGTTATTAGTCTATCTTACTGTCCTGTCCATCCATCCATTTTCTTAGCTGCTTATCCTCTTACGGTCATGTATCAAATGAAAATGACAGCCCTGGATCCCTGGGTAAGCCAGACAGAGATGAGTGCAGATTGGGAACCAGGTGTTCAGGAAAGGGGGTGGTAACTGCTGGGGAGAGCGAGAGCAGGGAGGCTGCAACACAAGGCACCACACAAGCTCCAAAAAAGAAACTAGAGGGTGCAGATCATGATTGAGAGATATATTGAGAGAAAAAAGAACTATGCACTATTTCATTTTTGAATGATGGACTGGATTCTGAACTACTTCACAGAGCAAACTTTCCCAATCGTGATCCTGTATTATTTTACAAAGCAACTAAGATTGGAAGTTTATTGGAAGTTCCAATATCGTGCAGCCCAGAGGCTACTCACTCGTTCTCAGGGGTGAACCCCAATCGACAAGCACTTAGCCGGGGGGGCAAGAATTATGCCCACATCTGTTCGGTGCCTCTGACTGTGAGCAACTCCAGAGTTGAATTGAGTCCAGCCTCTCTCAAGAGAACTGGTACCAGAGCCCAAACTATGTGTGGAGGAAACTTGGACTATTTCTAATTGGAGTTTGTCAACCTCGCACACCATCTCTGACTTCATTCCTGCCAGAGAGGTTCCATTGCACGTGGCTAGAGGCAGCTTCTGTAGCGAGGAATTGGACTGCCTATGCTAACACCTTCACTTGCCTCACATCTCAAATTGGATTTGAAAAAAAAAGCTTTAATGAGAAAATCTGAAATGTATAAAAACAGTACGATATTGAAGTCATTATATTCTGTGACTATAGATCTAATTACGTTGGGTTATATGATCCGAATAAAGTAGCATTAAAGGAGAAATGTCACATATTTTCTGGAACAAGTGAAAATTATGTAATAATATAGTTATAGGAAAAATGTCCTTACCTAATGAGAAAGACAATGACTGACTTTGGGCTAGAGGTTAGATTCACTCTGAACTGGTCGCCAGCCAATGACAAGGTGCACACATCGACAAACAACTGTTCACACTTACATTTAATCTTCAATTGATCTAGCATGTATGCATTTGGAATGATAATATGAATCAAATATGAGGAAAAAAGAATGTAAGGTTTGTCGTTTTACAAGCTTGAGGTCAGAATATTTACAGGAAAAAACATGATCACAATGACAAGGATAAAGTTAAAAACTTTTCTGAGAGAAGTCCAAATTTAGGGAGAACAAAGTTTTCAAATGATGGTCAAGTAGTAATATTGCAAGAAAAATCTTCAGATTAAGCAATGTTACAGAATGGATTGTCTCAGACTTTTGAGGTTTGGCTATTAATGAAAGCAAGCAACTTGGGTCACAATGAGCTTTTTAGACAAAACAAGTACACTCCCAATTTCCAGCCTTTCTGATGGTTTAAATATCTCAAATGTGTTGCAGATTTGGGAGTCCCGTGCAGGTGGCAACGAGATGTGTCGCATTCATTACACATGCAGTGAAAGAACAGGCACCAAGGCTGACTGTGAAATTCAGGCAGGCCCCAATTTTGCAGTCTTCTGGAAAGACGAGCATTGAAACATGTCCTCCCTCTGGTGACAGCAATTTTTTTTAAAGCAACAGATAAGAGGCAGACGTGCAGAAATAAATTTGCATACGAGCATGGAATAGTGTGGGGTTACAAAAAGCAGTTTGTGGTGAATGCGGGAACATTGTGTGGGGAATGGCTCTGGGCAGCAGCTTGTTAATGTCACCTCCCTAGAATGTGTTTGTCATTTCTGTGTGCCAATAGATTAAAGTCATTCGGCTTTTGATAGCCTGCGTGAATATTCACAAGGAATATGAATCGGCTTCATTGGGATTCGAAGAGAAAACGTTACACTTTAAGCAAAGGTTCACTTGAAAACCACTGTTTGGGTTTTAAATGGCATTTGTTGGGTAGATTACCGAATCCATCCATCCATTTTCTGAGCTGCTGATCCTCACGGGGGTCGCAGGAGTGCTGGTGCCAATCCCATCGGGCAGAAGGCGGGGTACACCCTAAACTGGTTATCAGCCAATTACAGGGCGCATGTAGACAGACAGCAATCGCACTCACAATCACACCTACTGGAAATTTAGAGTCTCCAATTAATGCATGTTTTTGGGATGTGGGAAGAAACCGGAGTGCCCACGCAGGCACGGGGAGAACATGCAAGCTTCACACAGGTGGGGCCGGGATTTGAACCCCTTTTGTCAGAACTGTGAGGCCAATGCTCAACTGCTGCGCCACAGTGCTGCCCCCACAATCACATTTCAGGGCAAATAAGAGTCCTTTGAAAATGGGAAAGCACCGAGAAGAACCATATCTCTGTTTCAAAGCATCGGGTGAAAAAAAAAGAGAATTATTCTGGTTCATTTGTCTTTGGATATTTGAGCAACATTCCTAAAGAGCATGTACAGGGGAGTATGGAAAAACACAGGGTATGATCCGCTAACCCTTTGAAATTCGGAATAAAATCCTTTTTGTGCACTTTCCTACTCATATGGGATGCTGTTCCTGAAATACAAGAAGACCTTGCATCATGAGCTCACTTAGTCACCTGTTACTTGTCCTGGTCTCTCCGCTCAGACCGCTGATTGAGTTAATCCACAACAATGTAAATGGGAAGTTTAGCATCTTTGTGTCCCACCTCTACTACACTAACCTGAAGCCACCCACCAACCAGGAAAACCGCTACCTCAGGAAACTGAAGGAAACCCACAAGAACTGCTGTATTTCAAAGGCATAAATATAAAAAGGTACTTTAGAGATGTTATGCTTTGTATACAGCTGATCTGACTACTGAGATTTCTTAAGAAGATACCAATCCCTTTTTTTTTCTCAGTTCTTCATAAACTTTGAATACTGCAAGAAAATCTTTGCTGATCCTCAACAAAACCGCCAACTTTGGGACATTGTCAAAACCATGATTATTATCAGAAGGACCTCACTGAAATTCTCCACCAGGTATTTGGGCAGGCAGTTCAGAGACCCAACTAATTTATACTTAATTTAATTTTACAAACAAATTTTATTAAAAAATTGAATACTGTCCCATATATTTTTGCTCTATTCAAATATGATTAGTACATTAAATACAAAGCCCCTAATGCCTTGTATTCATTTTTCATTAGATTTGGCAGCACAATATATTATTGATGACCATGGTTGCTCTTAGCTTGAGATTTAGTGTGAAGAAGATACAAATTCTTCAGCTAAAAAATATCGTGTTGTATAATTGCCCTTTTCTAGCATATAGAGGAGTAACTAAATTCAACTCAAGTCAACAACATCACACAGGACACTGCTTTGTCTTGTGGAAGTTAATGAGTCCAACGTACATTTTTCCAAAGTTGCTGTTGCAAGGTGCTGAGCGGCACCTGCAGCTAAGAATGCCGTGTGATCGGCAGGTGCGCGACCAGCCATCAACGGACCCCTGGAAGACAACATATATGGATTTGTCAGGAAAAAATATTTAATGTCCAATACAGAGCACACAATTTCTGTGTTTTTGAGAGGTCCAAGCAGCCAATCAACCACTCTCTCTTCACAAGATTGTTTTGTATTTATTGTTACAGAATTTATATTGCCTTTTATGAAATACAATATGAATTTGAAACAAGTCTCAGCCTTGTCTCGAAGTTAAGACCGTGTGTCAAACAAGCATGTTTACACTGGGTGACCCAGACATCTGCAACGGCTAAAATGCACATTTCCACAGAACCGGAGCAACTGAAACAGCTGATCCAAACTCAACAGCAGTAGTGTGCCTAAAATGGATGGGGAGAAACGTGTTACACACAAACTGCATACTGAATTGTAACATGAACATTAAAGGCTCAATTTATTTTGTGGAAATACAGCATGGTGGTCCAGGGCTGGCTGTTGCATGCAGGGATGCGGGCTTCACAAAGCAGAAGACAGCTGGAAGCTGATCCCTGCCCAAAAGAGTGCACCCCAGCATGAAGGGTGCTTCTCGTCTGATCAATTGTGAAAGGACACTCAGAAAGACGCAACAGCCATGCGAGAGCCCTGGGATGGATTCAGGAACCTGAGAGGCCATCAAATTGTCATTTGATCAATGTGTCCTGCAATTCACATTATTTTTCTTTCATTGCGTTATTAGCCATTTCTGAGCCTGAGCCAATGTAGGAAGGGTCTCAACTGGAGCAAGGTAAAGAAGAACCGTACTGTTCACTAGTGGTCCAAGGTCCTCTTTTCCAATGAAATTGAAGTGTGTCTTTCATTCAGGAATCAAGTGCCATTGGTTTGGAGGAAGACAGGCGAAGAACACAACACAAGCTGGTTGAGGTCCAGTGTGAAAGATCCCCAGTCAGTCATGATTAGGGGTGCAATGTCCAGTGCAGGTGTTGATATTTCTTAATTTAAAGTCACCACAACAGTCTACAAGAATATTTTAGAGGACTTTATTCCTTCTGCTGAGGATCTGTATAGAGATGCAGAATTCATCCTGCAGCAGGACCTGGCCTCTGCCCATACTGCCAGAACCACCCAAAAATGATTTGATGTCCATGCTATTACAAAGCTTGACTGGCCAGACAACTCACTGGATCTAAACCCCATTGAGAATCTATGGGGCATTATCAAGAGGAAAATGAGGGGCACCAGACCCAAAAACATGCATCAAGAAAATCACAGCTTCTGTAGATCCAAAAGGAGTGCCACACGCTCGTTCCCTCAATGTCACGCTGCACTGAGGCAGTGATTCAAGCAAAGGGATTCCCAACCAAGTACTGAAGATTAACATTTTGAAAAGTACCATATTTTGACTGATTTAACGTGATTCTAATTTTCATGTTTTTCTCCAAAATTGTGAAGTAAATGGTGATTTATTCACAATAATCTAATGTTTTGAATTCCTGATTTTGTGGGTTTTATGATCTGGGAGGACAAATTATGTAAAAAATAAATAAATACTGAAATGTGTTTAAATTTTGAGCCCCAAATCTATAATCTATGACAGTTTACATTTTTGCATGGCATTATGGAAATAAACAGACTTTTCCATAATATTCACATTTTTGGGGAAGGGTCTGTATCTACCCTATATGTAATATATATACATATTATATACACAGGTATAAACAGACACTATCTATGCTGTTGTTAAACAGTTGATTTAAAATAATTTCAAATGTCTGTTATACGAGTATTTCAGGTGCGCGGCACGTGGATGAGTGGTTAGCACAGCTGCCTTGCAGGTCTGGCTTTAAATCTGGCATCCCTTTATTGAGTTTGCACGTTCTCACCATATCTGTGTGGGTTTTTTTTCCCAGGTACTTGGGTTTCCTTCCACATTCCAAAAACATGCATTGAGATAAATTGAAGACTAAATTACCCATATAGTTGTGAATTTGTGTTGTTAATTGGCGACTGGTTCAGGGTGCACCACGCCTCTGCCCAGAGTCAGCTGCGATAGTGAGGATAACCAGTACGGAAATTGGATAAATGGCTGCTTTGATAGTTAAGACTTGAAAATCCTGGAGATTCCTGGAGCTTGAGTGTTCTAAAGCAATAATTCCCAACCTCTATTGAGCCAAAGCACATATCTTACATTTGAAAAATCTCACGGCACACCAACAAACAAAAACTTCACAAAAGGTGACAAAAGGTCAACTTTATTCACTTTCTGACATCGAATAGAAATTTTATTTGTTCTGTTTGTCTTTATATGACCTGCCATAGATAGGATGACAAAGATACATTATTTGTTGTTAGTAAGTTCAGGGAAATTTGATCGTTTATTATTTATTATGTATTATCATCCCTTCGAATCACTGTTGGTCTGAGGAACATGGTTAAAAAGAGCTGACTTGTGGATGAAATTAAAGAAATGAAAGAATTGCGGGGATGAAAATAATAAGAAATTGTGAGGAAAGAGAGAAGTGCAAAGGATGCAGTTCAATTCCACACACACACAAACACACATGCACACACATACCAAGACATAAAGCATGAACATTCAGGAATCCGTTCAATGCTAGATGCATGACTGATGATCTATCATTGAAACAGTTATTGAATCAAAGTGTTTTGTGTTCAGACACGCCAGATATTATTGTTTGTTCACACCCACTCAACCCACCTACGCATACTTAAACACACTCACACAAATAACATGCACGTACCAAATTACATCTCCCATAACCCTCTTGCTGTGGTATTTCAATACTCTGAAAGAATATTGGTAGTCTTCAATCACTGTCACTTGTCTGAGTACATTCTTATTCCCATTTAATTACAAAGCCATCACCAGAATACACATTATTTGTGTTTAACACACAAACAATTTGGTGTTGGATAAAATTGAACAAATAAATTAATCTGAATTTGGAGAGAAATCGTGGTCCTTTGTTTTTTATGTGTAACATATCTGCCTGTTGTGCAAATCCCAGCTACAGTATCTCACACCAATTTCCTGTGAATTGTTAGTTTTTAAATGATAGTAGAGCAGTATCTTTTTTATTGGTTTTTACTGCATACCTCGTGTGTTTACTGAAATCCCACTGCATGTGAGAAGGAGAGTCACAGTCCCCCGATGCGCATTTGAGCCATTTATCGAACACCGGAAGGACACTAAAACACATAAACAATAGAGTGTTCACATCCAGACTAGTTGACATCACACACAACCCCAATCGGTCCTGCCTCTTAAAAGAACATATCTAACACAAACACACAAACACACACATACAGTTTTTAATGAATTGAAAGGGCTTGCAGTTTTTCATGTTTGAAGTGGTTATTTTTTTCACTTTAAATGTGAATGGGAAATCGAAGTACATGAATACAACTTGCATCTATCCAGCCATTAATTTTCCAATCCCTTGTTCTCATTATGTTGGCAGGTCAGCCTCGAGTCTATCCCAGCTGACTTTGAACAAGATATAGATGCACTGTACCATGGACTAGTCACTGGCCAATTGAAGGGCATATTGACAAACAATCTTTCCTACTGGGCAATTTAGAATCTGGTCCCCATTTGAATCAAAACTTCAAAATGTCACGCCATCGTCGCTGTCATCTCTCAGTGGCCCAGTTCTAAAATTAGATGCACCTTCTTCAACAACCATGATTAGTGGCCCTGTTCAGAGCCACCTGTGTTGCATTACATGTAGCATACCTTGACACCGATGCACATTTATTGTTGGCCAGCATTTGATCTCGTCTGTCTCCTCGCCAAACTAAATCTGATGATGATGATGAGGAGGAGGTCTGGTCCTCCTGCATCAGCATTAATTGAGGTCATCAGAGGTTACCTCCAGGCTGGACAGCCAGTCCAAGCCTATCTGTTTTTTTTTTTTTTGCGCTTGCTAGAGCCTAAAAACCTGGGGTCAGCTATGAATGCTTTTAAGGAAAGATGAGCCAAAGGAAGGAAGTGAAAGGAATCTCCAAACAACACAGGGACTTTAAATTGATTCATTGAGAGAGGAAAGAGTGTGAAATACAATATCTTCTACCATGCTGTCTTCTACATAGTCATTCCTTTAGTCTTTCTCTAGTTGATAAAACCTACACACAGCATGGACAAGATCCACCAAAATCAAATAATCTGTCACTGTCTAAAACTGACACTATCATAAAACAAATTTTTGAAGTCAGTGGTCATCCTAAATGTTAAAAACAATACATAAGATGTATAACTCAAAAATAGCCTCTGATAACATTTTGTATACAGTGTTTGATAATTGCAAATTCATGAATTAGCAATTTTTGCGGAAACTACAGTAGATTCCATTATTTGAAAAACTCTCGGTTATCTGGGATTTGTGCTGAGCCCAAGGCCCTGTCTGCTATAAAAATGTTGTTTTGGCACTATCTAGGTGCCAAGAAACTATGTTTAAGTAAGGGGAGAAGTTTCATTGAAACAGCCACAGACATTTCTAATTGAAAAGTGGTGCTTTGATGCTACTGCGTGGCATCTATAATTAACTGTTAGTGATACGGGGCCCGTCAGTTATTTGCAGACATTGTCATTCCTACCCTTCAGTCTTTCTCCATTTTTTCTTTTCTTTTATTATATTTTATTTATTTATAAATAATAAAAGACTGTCTCTTGTTCCATCTTCTTCTTCTTTTCCTTTCGGCTTGTCCCGTTAGGGGTTGCCACAGCGTGTCATCTTTTAAGCCTAAGCCTATCTCGTGCATCCTCTTCTCTAACACCCACTGTCTTCATCTCTTCCCTCACAACATCCATCAGCCTTTTTTTTTGGTCTTCCTCTCACTCTTTTGCCTGGCAGCTCCATTCTCAGCACCCTTCCACCAATATACTCACTCTCTCGCCTCTGAACATTTCCAAACCATCGAAATCTGCTCTCTCGAACTTTGTCTCCAAAACATCCAACTTTGGCTGTCCCTCTAATGAGCTCATTTCTAATCCTATCCAACCTGCTCACTCCGAGCGAGAACCTCAACATCTTCATTTCTGCCACCTCCAGTTCTGCTTCCTGTTTCTTCAGTGCCACCGTCTGTAATCCGTACATCATGGCTTGCCTCACCACTGTTTTATAAACTTTGCCCTTCATCCTAGCATAGACTCTTCTGTCACATAACACACCAGACACCTTCCGCCAGCTGTTCCAACCTGCTTGGACCCATTTCTTCACTTCCTTAACACACTCACCATTGCTCTGGATTGTTGACCTCAAGTAGTTCAAGTTGTCCAGAGGTGAGAGAGGCTCTTGATAGACAGGAGGAGCCCCTGGAAGACTGAACTACTACAGCCGAGGTGATCAGAGAGACAGGAAAGGTAGCAAAGGCGAGAAGGAGACCTGGTTGTGGAACCCCGAAATACAGGAAGTCATACAAGGAAAAAGATTAGCGAAGAAGTGCGACAGTGAAAGGACTGAGGAGAGGCGAAAGGAATACATTGAGATGATATGTAGGGCAAAGGTAGAGGTGGCGAAGGCTAAAAAAGAGACTTGTCATGACATGTACACCAGGTTGGACACGAAAGAAGGAGAAAAGGATCTCTACAGGTTGGCCAGACAGAGGTATAGAGATGGGAAGGATGTGCAGCAGGTAAGGGAGAGATAGAAATACGCTCACTGGTGCAAGTTGTTAACATGGTGGTATTAATGGCTGGATTGGATTATTTAAAGATCCTAAATGTACCGCCCACCACAGATATCTAATCTGATTTAGATTGATTGATAGATAGAAAGATAAAAAGATTACCTAGCTTCATAACGAAGTTTTTAAAACACATAAGCCAAACATTGGGTGTTTGTTAGTGAACTTTTAAAAAAAGAGGACAAATAAAGGTTTTAAAAATACATGTATTTTTCACCAATAGTTCTGGATTAAAGTTATTTTATTGCAATTCGGAACACATAACGCTGGTAGATGTATTCCTGGAGACCTGTCCAAGCCTATTTCCACTATCCCCACAATGTGGACCCATGGTTGGGAAACAGTGGCTTAGAAAATGATAGGTGGAATTACTTACGATTGCCTTCCACAAGGCTCGTTCCTTACTGGGTACAAAGTGAAAATGTTCATATTTCTTGGGAGGAATGAAAGACAAATAAATAAAATAAATAAATAAATGGTCACTTGCACAGTTGGAAAAGCTGTTGAATATTGCCCACATTGCTAATTTGGCAGCATAAACAAAAAATGCATGTCTGCTGAATATGCCATACTGCCTTATGGATGCCATGAAAAAATATATTAAAAATAAAACAACCTAAAAAATAAACTTGAATTAATCATTAAAATCAAGAAACATCCAGCCCTATTTGAAAAAAAAAATTGGCATTGCCTGAAAACTTCTGAGAAAGGGGGATGCATCCATCTCCCAGATTTAACGGAACCTCGACCTTGATTGATTGAAGACGTCGCATGACGTCTGCACAAAGGGGGTCAACACACTTTCCTGAATCATTCAAGGTTAAAGCGATCAGCTCATCCCCCTACCACAGATCACATGACGTACCAATCATTTCTTTTGTACTCTCCCACTGAAGCAAATCTATATTATATATCGCAGTGTACTTTGAACAGAGGTTGCTAGTAACCTGTTACATTTGCTCCCTGACCTTTCCTTGAAAGACAATCTATACTTTTCAGGCTAGTTTCAACGCGACACAATTTTTATTTTTACTGGAGCATTGGTCATGAAAAGAAACACTGCTTTTACTTTTATGTGTATCTACAGGTATCAATTGCTTGTGTGATATATTCTGGATCATCAAAGAGAAAGTTCCTCTTGGCACTGTGTAACCAGCTCATTGGAACAACTGGTGACCTATGACTCCGTTTCTTCAAATGGCGTCATGCATGACAGGTATGACAGCACACAATTTTACGCAGTAGAAACAACGTAAGGAATCTAAAGAAGAGGCAGAATATCCGGGGCCTGTTTTCCTTCCAGACGTTCAAAATTAACAGCTATGTCATGTGCTGTCATCTGTCTGCCTAAAAATGTTCACATTTCAGCCGACAATATTTCCATTATGAATTTGAGAAAATTAAAATTATCCTGCAATCTCTTCCCAGTGAGCATATTCTGCTCTTTAATGAGTGACAAAAAAAGTTAATATAAACATTTCTTGTGACCGAATTTGCCTTCAATTGTTTCATTTCATGAAGATAAAGACAATGACCAGAAGATTTAATGTATTATTAGTTTAGCTAAAGTGATATTGTTGGGTGGCGGCATGGCGCAACAGCTGGTAAAGCGTTGGCCTCACAGTTCTGAGGTCCTGCGTTCAATCCCAGACTTGCCTGCGTGGAGTTTGCATGTTCTCCTCGTGACTGCGTGGGTTTCCTCCAGGTACTACATTTACCTCCCACATTCCAAAAACATGCAACATTAATTGGATACTCTAAATTGCCCCTAGGTGTGATTGTGAGTGCGGCTGTTTGTCTCAATGTGCCTTGCAATTGGCTGGCAACCAGTTCAGGTTGTACCCCGCTTCCTGCCCATTGACAGCTAGGATAGGCTCCAGCACTCGTGAGGATAAGCGGCAAAGAAGATGGATGGATGGATGATATTGTTGGTCAATATCTGAAATTATACATGCCGATTTTCATGTACTTTATGTCCATTCCCTGATTAAAAAATATATGCTAAAACAAAGTGATGCTAAACCAGTGATTCAATACTCGACTATTTTTTCATGATTATTTGGAGGACTATATTTTTACTCATAATTTAATCACATTAGTGTACAGTAACTGGATCCACCTCGTTCTAAATTTGAATTATGTAATTAAGTTTGAGCAAGCTGCTTTTGTTTTAAGGCCATATCATCCACCCTTACATCCAAGCCAACTGGCACACTATTACTACAATGCTATAACACACTATATAATGTAAATTTGTGGCAGACACCATAGCATGAAATTCCACTTTAACTTCACCTACAATATCTCCGCTGAGATCAATTTAATAACTAGCCTTTCAGTAACACTGTTGTACCTGTAACTCTCCATGTTTGTATTCATGACACCAATGTGCAATATATATACAGTAAATACAGTGTGTTTATGTGAGTGTGAAAAGGAAAATACCAGAATGTATAGATGTACAAGTTATAGTCCTAAACCAGGCATGCGCTGTATTCTATTTCTCAAACACACAAGCACACGCACGCATCACACACACTAAATAATGCAAAGGGGTTTTATTGCAGTGCCTGCTGGTCTAAATGAGCTTTGTGAAATAGGAACATAAGGCAGCGGGCGATTCTATCAGAGAGATTTAACGAATTTGTGGGGCAAATCTACCGGATGGAGATGAAACATTTTATTTGAAGTTATCTTGACACGTGTCACATATTGCACAAATTGCTCGGGGCAGGTGATATTCATAGAAGCAAGGAGAGGGCTATGTTAAAATAAAATAAATCATGCTCAGTTTTGATTGATACGGTCAGAAAGGTTTCTTTCTGTATTCCTTAAAATGTCCTTCTTATTGTGGTGGCATCTTGTGGCATTGCACCGTTTCTAATATTTGGAAACAGGTTTCACTCAGTATGACACATCCATAATTATATCATGAGCATACAGTAGAACGTCTCAAGCTATGTTACCCAGCCTTTATTGCACTTATCATTTTCTTGTTTCTCCACCTGCATGTTCTTCCATTAGTCATCTCCACCCCCCCCCCCAATCTCATTAGCAACCATTGCTGGGCAGTAAAAATGAGTATTAACAAAGTAGGTGTGGCAAATGTGTAAGGAAGGCAAGGCAACATTAAGCCAGAGAGTGAAAAACCTAGCAAATATGTTGAAGAACTGTGTTGCATACGGCTGTTCTGCGTCAAACGCTGACGGAGTCAGCTTACATGAATGGCCGAAAGAGGAACAGATAGACAGGTTATGGACCAGGTTTGTGAAGACAAAGCGGGCGCATTGAACTTACAAATTAAAGTGGACCATGACATGTTCCAAGCATTTCACGGAGGACTGCTTTGAAAACCTGGCACAGCGTTCACTTGGTTTCGGTAGCAAGTAAGTACATACGTGTTCAATTGTTTAGTATTGGCAAGTATCTACCTCGTTTTAAATGTAAGTACAATAGCGATACAGATATATCTGTCAGCTAATATCCCTATCCATGTGATGTTTAGGAGGTGACGAAATTTGAACACTGTATAAAGTTAGTGTACTGTTGACGTTGAGGTCTTGCTGAAATTCAACTACGGCGGTGTGTGCTCTCAAGGGTTAGGTGCATTATTTAAAATACGGGCTAAATCTTTAAACGCAGAACGATACCGAAGGTTTCGATATTTGTTTTACGCCGACTCAGTCGCTCGTACAACAAATGACTCACTGTTGTGTTCAATCAGCATCAGACGTTTAAAAGTTTTTGAATTAAATTATTTTGTCAACAAGGTGTACATAGATTTCTTGAGGCACCTACCAGTCTGTGTTTTGGGTGGTTCCACGTCAACTTCTTCAGGTCTCGCCGAATCCTGTCCTTGTGTTGCATTCGACGCTCAGACCGTCACAACGGTTCGAACGTTTATGGTTGAATTACACCTGCATAGGATGTTTTTCAAACATGAGAAGAACAAGAAAATTACTCCTCTTAAGTTCCTATCGCTTCCACAGAGGATTCTGTAGATTATTGGTTGTCACTCTGCTGAGTAGGGGCATACACCTCTCCTAGGTGTTATGGGTTGGGTCCCTTGGCTATGTTCTAGTTATTTAGCTGCGGCAGTCTATGTGTTCCATGTCCTCGGAGTTCAATAAACACTCATTGCCTTGGAAACCTGTGTGATCTCACGCACAAGAAGCCAGTAGCATTTACACATTCCAAAAAAAAACCTCTTCATCACTGCTGTCTATCTCTCTAGATCCCACTCCCAGGGTGTATGATTGTCTACATAGGAATCTGTACTGGGGTTGTCTTTGAGTGACATCACACGGAAGCAGCTTCAACAGAGCCTCGGTTTGAAACAGGCATCGGAGTTATTCGCATTACAAACAAAAATGTGCACTTTGGCGCTAATTTATTTCATTTCTGTTGTGTTGAGAATTTGTAAAATATTTTTTTAGGAAATTTTTAGCTACATTTGCTGGGTAGACAAATAAAATACATTTCCTCCGGATTAGCCCTTTAACGCCTTTATAAAGCTTGTATTCTTCACCATCTTCCTGGGACTCTTCAGAATGGTGTTCATCGCTCAAAATATCAGAAAATTCGTCAGCGTTCTCATAATGTATTCCAATGCTCTCCATGGATAGGCTTCCGATTACCCATCATGCCTTGTGACAGATGCCATACTGTGTGTCTTAGAGTTCAGAGAACATAGGTGAATGGTGAAGCGTGAAGTTTTTTCTTTAAGTTTGGTGTGGGGGTGGTGAACTTATTTTAGCAATTGTATGAAAAAAAATTAAGAATTGCCTGTCCAGTTAGTAAATACAGGTTTTACAATGGTAACAGCTTGATCGTTATTGCGTATAGGTTACATTGTTTCTCAATTCCACCAGATTGGAGGTAAACCAGGCATTTTATTGACCATAGAGTTCCATGTAATGTTAACTTCTGTAATGTTAAAAACACATACCAACTCGGTAGTGTAAAAAAAAATAAATAAAAAATTGAGCATTGTTATCTTTGGAAAGGTGGAAAATTTGATATGGCTCTTAAAATGGATAGTTACTACCCTCTGAATATATCAAATAAAGAACAGAATATCCACTGCGACAACACCCTGACTTCTCCATTGCTTTTAAGAATTACCCATTGATGTTTTTTTTTTTTTTTGATGTATGACTGTTAATGATTTAACCTAAACAAATTTGGTTGTTTTCTCATTCAACTTCAGTGCACCAATTACATAACACCACAACAATAGCAAGTTAGCACTGTAGCACTGCAATAATGTAGCTATACAAAATATATATCTGATAAATTCTTGGTTTGTATATATGTGCCCTGCGATTGGCTGATGACCAGAACAGCGTGTACTCCCCCTCCTGCCCGAAGATAGCTGGGATAGGCTCCAGCACTCCCGTGACCCTTGTCTGGGGAGGCCCCATAACTCAGTGGTTAAAGTGTTGGTTTGGTAAACCAGGGGTCTTGAGTTTGTTTCCCACTGGGCCCTCCACTCCCCAAGGACGGGCATCTGGTGTAAAAACTGCGCCAAACAAATATGCACATTTTGCTCTGGTGACCCCTAACGGGACAAGCCCAAAGAAACACTCCTGTGACCCTTGCCTCTACAGAAAATGGATGGATGGAAAATAACATTATTCTGATTTCAAACTTTTTATCATTGAACTCATTAAAGCTTTATTAACATCAGCCATTGTTGTAATGCAATTTTAACATTCTGTGGTCATTTTCCTCACAATAATTGTGATGTGCTGTACCTTATTTGATTCCTACTTGATACTCGAGCCAAAAAAAGGGTACCATCACAAAAAGTATTAATTTAATTAAGAGAAAACAGTAGTATGCATTTAGGTTAAGTATTTTTTACATGCAAATAGTGGTCAATGATATAACTATAGTATTAACAAAAGAGATGAAGAAAGTTTACAATGATGTGAAAAATCAACACACCCTGTTCAAATTTTGCTGTGGTTTTTGGAAGGAGGACGCAAAGCATGAGAAACTCTTCCAAGGACTCGAATAAATTACACTTCTAATCATTTAAGGTAAAATTGATGGTAGAGATGTAACCCTTTAATTCAAATGTTGATTAACGAAGAAAAAAAAGGGACGACAGCAAAAAAGGGCAGTTTCTGAGTTTGGTGATCTCTTTGTGAAGCAAGCCGAGTGTAATTGACAATTTCTTGTCAGTTGAGAGAAGGACACTAGTCGGTGTCTCTGTCAAATCAAGTAAACCATCTGTTGAAGTCAAATTATCTGCCTTTCTTCTCTTCAGTGGGTGCTCAGTGCGGGAGCTGCGATCCTCCATGACCGATGAGTTGGCGCAGCTGCAAGAATCTCAAATGGCTCTCTGTGAACTGTTAGCATAGCTGGTGAAGGAAAAATAAAAAAGCAAAGTGAAGAAAAACACTGAAAAATGTAAAATACTATGAAAAGATCAAATTTGCCATGTAGTTGCTTTTAGCAGGTGTATCCAAGTGGGGCCACCATGTTTTTCGTCTTCGGAAATCATGTAATCTGACAAGTTGCCACAACGTACTCTTGGTTTAAAATGGAGTATAGTTATAGTGATAGTTAGTTATAGTTATGGTGTAGGTGAAATGTAACAAATGTTGGACTTGTTACTAATTGTAATGTTACTTGTTACTTACAGTACATTCAAATATCTAAACAATGTCAGTATTGTTCTGCTCGGACTTTTACCCCTAGTTCCCTTATTCACACTATCCCCTAAAACTCTTTCCTGATCGGATTCATTTTCAATAAGCATCCGAATAATTATAAAAAAAAATAAAATAAAGATAACCAAAGGGAGTTTTTCAAACTCCTCTGTTCCAGCAGAAATGCATAAAGATCCACAATTCCACAAGGCCATGCAGCTGAAAATGGTTGAAAATAGAAAAGCGCATTGCGTTTCACTCCATCAAGATTTTCTAGAGGATGTGATTCCATTCCTGCATTGCATAACACCTCCCACCTCACTTCCCCAACGTCATCCATCTTTCTACAGTCCACCTCCCCAGAAGAAGTCATTATCACCTGCCTCGGCTCCCCAACGTCAACCTGGCTAGTAACAAATGTCTTCATCGGACTCCAGATGAATCGACGCGATACTGCAGATATTCGTCCCTGCGGCATTTAGCTTAGCGGTGTTGTGCCACTGATAACTTGCTCCATCTTAATGGACGTTTGCCCTCTTTGTAACTTTATCTTTGAGTGTCTGCCTGCATGTGAGTCAAACCAACCTTTGCTGTTCCTTCATTTCCCTCTTGCCTCTCAGGATTTTTCTTATGGAAACTTTTTTTTTCTTCTTGTGTGTGTGTGTGTCATGGTGGTGTGCGGTGGGTGGGTGTGGGGTTTCAGGTACCTCCTTGTCGAATAATATCTTTTTAATAATGTGTTTTTGAACTCCAGAAAATTGTGACAACACATTTCACCTGCATTCATTCGTAGACATAACGAATTACTATTGGCTCCTCTTTATTGACATGGTTCTAAAACTCTGTGGACAACTTTAAGAACTTTAACTTCTCAGACCCTCCTGCCCCCATTACTATGACTGCTAGTACCTCAACTGGCAGTCATTGGCCCTAACCCATGAACCACTGAACCCCCCTAACCTCTTGAGTGGTGTGGAGCATTTAAAATCTGGAGGTTCGGGTTAGGGTTAGCCAGTGAGCTAATGGGAGCAGGCTCCCAGGCTCTAATGCCTAACAGCCAACCCCCCCACCCATGATCCACCAGCCCCCAGAGATGGGTGTATGTGGTGCATTAATAAAAAAGGAGGATGAGTATGTGTAGTGCATTTAAAATCCAAGGGGTGGAAGAACAGAGGTTCAGGGCGCACCGACCAGGAAACAGCACAGATGTGCTGAAACCCAGTCCGGTACCCACACATCCCCAATCCCATGCCAGTCCCCCAGGAACCCTTTGAGGTGGATATTGTCATGGTCTTGCTGATCCAGCCCTGGCTGTGCGGGTTCCCGCGTGGCCGTGCTGATTGGGAGGCGCACACCTGCGCCTCATGCTAGCTGATTGGCCCCGGTGAATATAAGACCCTGGGGATGACTGGTCCGGTGCCAGATCATTGCAACTCATGCCCCATTCCTGCACTCCTGTATCTCTGATCATGAACCTGTGTGTACCGACCTCCGCCTGTTCTCCGGCCGACCCCGTAAGCCTGACTCCTTTGACACTCCTGCCTTCTCTGATCGATCTCCCGTGTACCGAATCCTGCCCGCCCGCGGACCTGCTCTCTTCGCCCGACGTCCTGACTACCGCTCCTGCACTTGACAGTTTGCCTGATCCCCGACCTTGGAACAATAAACGGTTTTCCCAAATTACCTCTGCTTCTCCCAAGTCCTGCATTTGGGTCCTCCCTCCGTATTGATGGGTCGTGACAGATACATGCCCAAATGTGATATGTATCGTAAATGTGAAGTATGAACAGTGAGTGGTGTGAGTGTGCGCTAAGTGAGTGATTAAGAGGCCCATCAGGCCGGACAACCACTGATGAAGAGGGCTGCCACTTCCAGACTCTGAGTGTGGGAGTTGGTTTCACACAAAATACATTATTGTGTCCTATTGTGTAGTCACTAAGCCTTTTTGAATGAAATGATGGAGCCAGCTCAGATGACACACAAAACGTCGTCAAGACAGCCAGAACCGAAAACTCGTGATAAATTAAATGCCCTAAGAATCGAAGGACCTGGACAAATGAGAATACTCCCTGGCATATTGTGTGATAAATTTCCATTACAATGCCTATCATGTGTTTTCTGTGAAGATTGCATGCAGAGTGAGACCCGTGTTGGAAATACAAATTTATCTCCATGATATTTTTTTGTAACATTAAGATTTCAAGTATTCCAGACCATTGTTTCCATTAACCTGACACCAGACACAGAGAAGGAGTTACAATGGAAAGATCAACTCAGAAATGGATTTGTATGCGTGAACTGTGTATTTTGTCTTTGTAGTTGTAAAGGTCATTACTTGAAGGCAGTAGACAAGAGTGAGTGGAGATAAACAAAAGAGAGAGAGTGAGGGAGAACATAAAAAGTCAAATGTCCCAGATAGACAATTAAAAAAAGGGTAAAAATAGTTGAAGCGGTTTTCATTTGATGATTTATTCATGAGTCGCTGACGGTTTCAGTTATTTTTAAACTTCTTGCGTGACAGAGGTTTAACACTGTAGTTCAAGGATGAGCAACTGTACTTCACAATGTAAAATGGGAGATGTGCTCAACTGTGATGGAAAAGGTTAATTCGCTGACTTACACTGAAGGAAATAAAGGCCAATTCCTTAACGCAACACTAATTTTTCACTCTGACAGTGTTGCATGGGTTGCTTTTTTTTTGTGTGGTAATACTCATTGAACCGGAAACTGACCATACTGCAATATGAAATGTGCTAATCTGGATACACTGAAAAAGCATAAATGAACTTTTATTACATGGACCATTTGACTACATTGGATCTGTTTGGGTTATTACGCAATTGTGTCGATTCACATAATGTAAACATAATCAAAATAGCCATGGTTGCAAACGCTGGGACTGAAGGCTAAACACAATAGTTGTTAGACTGGGATTTTTAAGGGGAGAGAGAAACCAGTGTCACGATGCCAAATAGAATGGTGAGATTATGCCTACATCTTCCACCACTATATTTTATCTTCATAAGAAATGTGCCCACAAACAGCAGATTTTACCCCACCACATGTTACTGCCTGAAACAATGCTATGGTTGTTTGGAGGTTGATACCAAGGTTGATCCCAAGAGAAGTGGCTTGTTCGCTGACCCACAATAATTTCAATATTTTTCCATCCTCTGATTGGTTCTTAAAGTCAAGTTCAACAAGAAAACATGTTTGTTGCTATCTTCTTACTTACACATACCTTTAATAATCACTCAGTCAATCTCTGGTAATTATGTTATGCTCTAATTAAATCTTCCTCTTCCATCAATAGAGTCATGTATGATTCTGAACTGTTCACATTATTGTTATACTGTATTGCCTTTTTGCACAGCATTAATGGTTTCTATAATTACGACTTGATTCATCTTTCATCATGAAAGGAGAAAGAGAGCAGGAATGAAACGTGCCTGGGTGCTGACACCTGCTGAGTGCAGGTGTGTGTGTGGAGACAGGTCTTGTTTTGTAATGGCTAAGAGTGTTTCAATGGATTGGGTGAGCAGAGTAAACACTCCAGCAATCTATTCAATTTGTCAGGTCAGACGAGCGGGTGGACTCTCTTCTTGGCTCACATTGAGCTTCTGCAGCTGTATCTGTGCTTCTTATGCACTTCTGTCTATTTTTATTGCAAACCAGTGCTGCAGTCCAAAAAAGGGCCATGTCAAGCATCCATCCACGTTTGCAGCTGGGTCAAAGTGCGAGGGAAAACATGGACTACATTCTTGAACTGCAACCAGTCTAAGGTGTAACATTCCTGTGGATGCATGAACATATCTGCCAAATCCATCCAGCCCTCCACTGATACTATTGTGGGTCAGACATCTTCTTGGTGTGTCTAGCAAGTGGTTTCCCTCAATCACAACACCGAAGGTTGCAGTAATTATGGGGTGGAGGGAGGTCCCAGGAATGGCCACAAGCCAATAAATGATCCAACACACAGAAGTTGGAAACTGCTGCATAAGTTTCATTCAAACAAAGAATACAAAAAGGATGCCGCAGAACAAAACACTTCAAAGGTAAAAGATCTTATACGAGACTACAGAAATTGAGTATAGCGAACTATACTAACAAAAAGTGGTGGATGGAGCCAGAGCTGGACAAAGGTCATTAGTGGAATGAAATGACAAAAATCTATCAAGACAAACATTTGAACCCAAAATACCAGAAGTACTTCAACACAAAGCAAGTACTTCTGGAAAACAGAATATAATTTTATCAAAACAAAAAAAAATGCACTTAAACAAACCCTAAGTACCACTGGAAATGACGGGGCTGAATACAACTGGAATAAAGCTAGGAAACTCGAGAATGGCAGTGAAGGAAAACAACAGCAAAGCTAATAGTCTGCACCTTCCTCCAGCATGCACCACCCATAAATACAATGTCCGAGACGACGCCGAGGCCTTCAAAATAGGATCTCAAGACCAGTTTTGACTGCTAGAACAATAAGATAGACTACGTTTATACTAAGTTCCTCAAGCTACTACTGTATGATCTAACAAAGTGAAATAAAAGTCTGAAATTATGTTTTTTGGGGGTATTTTGGAAAGCTTGCCAGTACGTTGTAAACACCAAAATCATTGTAAAACTACAATCATTTTCATTTATTTTGAAACAAATATATGAGTTGTGATAAAAGTCATGTCAAGTCATTATCCAAGCCACTTATCCACACAAGGGTTGCGGGAAAGCTGGGGCCTCTCCCAGCTAGCTTCGGTCAAAAGGCCAAGTGCACCCTGAACTGGTCACCAGTTAGTCACAGGGCAGATATCAAGACCATCACTGAGCAGGAATTGATCCCACGTTGCCCACACCAAAGGTAGGCGTGTGGACCACTACACCATGAGTGACTGGTTGTGATAAAAGTATTAATATAACATCAAGGAAGAACAATGTAGGAAAAAATGAGCATAACAGTCCCTTACTCCCATCACTATGGCAACAACAGCCTGGAAGCCAGATTCCGTTTTAGCGCTAATGGTGTAACAACATAGCATTTGAGTGTTTCTGCCACATAAGAGGTTCAAGACAAACTTCACTAAGACCAAAGATCATGAAGTGCCTTCAATCTAGAAAAACAATGTTCTTTTCCTTCCACCAACATGCATGTTTATGACATCAGTTTTGCACAATAGATCAGAATATTTTATCTGTTTCAACGAGTGTATTCAAAAGTGGATATCGACAAGTACGTCACGTCAGATATTTAAAACTGTGCATGTTTGCATCAACAAACATTCTGACGTGTTAAGTAAGTTACGATCATGGTCACTGATCGAATTCAACACCTCAGTCAAGGTACAACAATGAAAACATTATCTGTATGATTAAAAAATATTTATTTACTTTTTCTCAGATGAACCCCAACTTTGGTTTCCCATGACTTTGTAGAAAACTCTCTGAGAGCCTTTGTGTTCATTCTAAAACATTTTAGTATTTTACCGGCGTTTGCTTGCGAGCCAAACAAAAGGGCCTTATTGGTAATGCTGGCCTTGTCTGCGATGGCAAATTCCTCTCAAACAAACATTCCACTCCCTCTCATCCTCCCCTGCCTTGTGGCCTCCATCCCATAACGCCTCTAATAACCATCCAAAGCAGCCAGTCAATGCCATTATCACCCAGAATGAAGACATCTATTTCGATGAGCAGAGCCCATAGAAAACGCACTTGTTGTCCAAGAGGGTGCAATAAATTTACATCAGTGTTTGTAATGAATGCTCAAGTAGGCGGACATTGTGGTTAATGGTGATTGCAGGTGGACCGAGATGAGCATATATCCGTGCCTGTAATGAGAGACCTTTTTCTGAATGAGTGATAGTAGTTGAATTTTCAATCAAGACCTATACGTTTATAAATAATGTCATCCCAAGACAAGAAATAACACGACAGGTACTAACAGTATCAGGCTATTTGTGGCTGAAGTTGAGGCAGAGATTATTGGCCTAGACGGGTGTGCTGTGACCCTCACTGGCTCAAACGAGCACGTTTTGCATTTTAATTTGTCATTGATTTTGTTTTCTCAAATCAGAGATAATACTAAAACACAAATGAAAAAATCCAGAAACTTAGTTTGAAATTAAATCAACTCGAAGTGCATGTTGCTTCATGCACTTGCTTCTTCCCATCAAAATTATATTTTCATATCTTATCTTTCTCGAGAAAAGAAAGTGAATGAGAAGTGGTGCAACTGTATTGAAAGTAAAATCTAAATGATATCCCTCAGATGAAGAGTCTCAGACACAGACTCCACGGCGAATAAATCCACGTCCCAAGCAAAAGATGAGAGCGCCTGTGTGTCCGAGATAATGAGTGCCCTGTTTGTAAGGTTGCAAGGGCATCACACAAAAGGAAGACACTTAAAGTGATAGATGGATGCAATCACATTTGAGGGAAAACGGGGGAGGGGGCAAAAAGAACCCCCACTATTGCAGAAAGGGCTTTTGACTCTCAGCGATCTGACAATAGCCAGTCATTTTCCAAATAATAATGCTGCACCATCTTCAGTCCTGTATTCAGTCACACGTAATGACATTAAGTGTGGGGATACATTTTGGGAGGGTGGGGGGAGGAAGACAGATTTTGAGCTACAGCCTGTTCATTTTGAAATACTGTACAGCGGTCCATTGGTCACACTAATATTGCACATTACTAAGTGATTGCTTTCGTGGGTTTTTACAGCATACAGACAAATCTGAATTTCGAATTGTAAACATTAAATGCAATGCTACTCTATGGCCACCAATGAGGTCTGCTGGAAAAGATGCAGCATAATAAACAGTAAGAAGTGGAGAAAATGAAGGTACCCAACTCCTGCAAGCTGAAGTTGTTGCAGGCCTTTTCTATGCAACAACAACAGGCGCTAAAAGACCTGCAGGTTCGTGGGCTCACGGGCGTCCTTGCGTGGTGGTGGACCAGTTGTGGTCTCATCCATTAGGTCACCGGCTCGCTTGGTGCTGCAAGGCTCAAAATTAGCGGATTCACATTGCAATTTGGGAGTCCAAAATTTCATTCAAAAACATACATTGAATGCTAAACAGTGACCCAAAGATTTTTGGGGGATTTTCTAATAAGAAATCCACAGTTTGTTAAAGCTTCGATGAGCTGACCTTGGTTCTAAAATCAATTTGGCACACTCCGCACATGTAAGCCTAACTATGATTCTGTGCATTATTATCGCTTCCACTGGCACCAAAGTTGCTACAGTGCAAGGTTGGATAAAAACAAAAAAATATATACTCATAAGACAGTCATTGTGGCAGCACGGTGGAACGACTGGTTAGAGCGTCTGCCTCACACTTCTAAAGTCCGGGGGTTCAAATCCTGGCCCTGCCTGTGTGGAGTTTGCATGTTCCCCCATAGCTGCGTGGGTTTTTCCCAGCACTCCAGTTTCCTCTCAGATCCCAAAAGCATGCATGAATTGGGGACTCGAAATTGCCCCGAGGTGTGATTGTGAGTGTAACTGTTAGTCTCTATGTGCCCTGTGATTGTCAAGGCAACCAGTTCAGGTTGTACCCCGCCGCCTGGCTGTTGACAGCTGGGATAGGCTCCAGGACTCCCCGCAACCCTTGTGAGGATAAGCAGCAAAGAAAATGGATGAATTTAAGTTTATGTCATTAACCTCACTTACCCCAAGCCAGCAACTTTAACGTATTGTGTGTATTTAACGTGTGATTTTGAGTGCGACTGTTTTCTGTCTCTATGTGCCCTGCAATTGGCTGGAAACCAGTTCAGAGTGTACCCCGCCTCCTGCCTAAAGTTAGCTGAGATTGGCTCCTGCACTCCTGCGACCCTTGTGAGGATAAGCGGCTCAGAAAATGTAAGGACGGAAGACAGTCATTGTGCCATGAAGTATATTCCTCCCTCAACAAAACTTTAATGCTAATTTCATTAAGGGAGTCAGCAATTTGTCACTGAAGAAAATGAACTGCATAAATATGCAATAAGTGACCACAATTTGAAAGCACATATCACAGAATATTCCATCAGTGATAATGGAATACAGCTTCAATCCATCCCTATCCCTATGTTAAATTTTGAATAAGATTGGTTGTAGGACTGTGTGATGTTTTGCTTTTGACTTATGCACTACTCGGAAATAGAGGCTGAGTAATTAGCCAACAGCAATCAACAATGCCATAGTAGTTGATGCTGCTACATTCAACGTCCCTCATGATATACCTATAACCTCGAGTCTTACTCTCTTAGATGTTGGTAAATGGGACATATTCATCAGAATTGAACTAAATAAAACACAGCAGCACAAGAAGACCGTGGCTACCTAGACTGCAATCAGATTATTTGTTTTTCCACAAAGGATTCAAACAACGTGGATTTGAGAATTTGGATGTGTCGTTTGTGCGTGTTGCTTAATTCACCACTATATAGATGCCAGTTTTCTAAGCCCATTTGTGGTGTGTTGAATCGGGTATAAGCATTAAGATAGCGGACTTGGTGGTGGGTTTAAATGGTCAATGTATAATTACGTTTGTTTTATGATTAGTTTTAAAGTGAAGTTCAATAATAAGTGGCTATAAACAGCTCAAAGTAAGCACTCAGCCTCTTTTTTGAAAAATAGTTCACTCTCTATCTGTAAACTACCAAGCTGCGTGTTGTAAACTTTGCTGCATCATACAATTTTAGATGATGGCTCAAGACTGGCCAACTGATGGCCCATTTCTCTAAAAACCTTAACAGTGGGTTACTCTTAAGTCCAGGTATGACTGTATGATGAAGAGATAATTTATTAAGGAATGCTATCGTCGTCTGTTCAATTTACTGTGGTTCATTTTCCCAGATGATGCACAAAATTAGAGTCAATGAGGCATTGAATAAATAGAAAATAGAGTCTGACAGTAAGTAAACTGATAGATGGATGCATACATAGGTGGAAACAAATTTGTGCGTGTGTGTTAATTGTCACTCAGGGTAAGAGTGGCTGACTCAGCTCTAATGAGACATTAATAAAGATGTTGGCTAATTTGGGCTGGCGAGGGGGCGAGACTCAGGAAGCGAGGATAGGGATATGTGGCACTGTTGGAAAACCACCGGCTGCTCTAGCAGATGATCGGTGAGAGGAGACACAGCTGTCACCTGACTGTGATTTTACCTTTTCTATCACGCTCCCCTCCAGGATGATAACGTTGGCAAGCAATTCCCTGCAGTACTGTACGTCAACCTACAAGCAGTTTGTGATATTATGTGTTTGTTTATGTTAAAATTATGTGTTATTTTGTTTTCAGTATACAAGATTTTTATTTCTACTTTTTCACCATCATGACTTAATTTGCTCACATTTTCCCTTTTCATTTCAATGAAGTTCTTTAATCTGAGTCTAAAATTTTATTTGCGTGAATCTGCAAACTACAGCTTTTTTGTTAAGACAAAGTTATTATCACCCAAGCCTCTAAGGGGTGAGACAGTGTTGATAAAGCCAGTCGGCTCCCTCATCTCTTGCTGTATTTTTTTCAACATTTTTTTTTAGCATTTCATCCTTTATATTTAGGTGGCACGGTGGATCAGATGGTAAAGTGTTGGCCTCACTGTTCTGAGGGTCTGGGTTCAATCCCGGCCCCGCCAAAGTTTGACATCATTGAAGGCAATTTCAATGCAGAGACCATTAGGTGAAATTATCTAATCAATGGCAATCCCATATCTACACAATCTGGTAATGAAGCCTGTCCCATATTGTGCTGTCATCTGACACTACTGGCCTTGCTGGAAAGTCAAATCTCCTGACATTTATACTACCTTGCCTTAAAGGGAAATTCTGAAGTTATCAAACTGCTTCCAATATTTGAATGTAGCCTGACAACAGAAACCTGAACCAAGCCCCCCCCCCCACTGCCTCTCATGCCTCACATCTCTTCCCACTGCAAAAGTGCCCAGTTCCCTAAATTGGACAATGAAAAAGAACCAGGAACAGAGTAGCTCCTGATGCTCACCTGGTCGCGTTGGAGCATTAGCCTAACAGTTCTCAGGACCGGGGCTCAATCCCGGCCCCACCTGTGTGAAGTTTGCATGTTCTCCCCGTGCCTGCGTGGGTTTTCTCCTGTTTCCTCCCACATCCCCAAAACATGCAACATAAATTGGATACACTAAATTGCCGCTAGGTGTGATTGTGAGTGTGACTGTTGTCTGTCTCAATGTGCCCTGTGATTGGCTGGAAACCAGTTCAAGGTGTACCCATCTTCCTGCCCGTTGACAGCTGGAATAGGCTCCAGCACTCCCTGCGACAATTGTGAGGATAAGCGCCAAAGAAAATGGATGGATGGATATTTTATATTTAGTATCTATACATTCCCGCACTGGTCCACCTGGTTGTGTACCAAAACTGACAGAACAGGCCCATTGGATACAGACACCCATTTCATTGCACAAACAGTATATCACATTTGCTAACCATTAAAAAGATAGATTAATCATTGGAGAACATAGCTTACTCCAGAATTGCATTGGATGATTCTTGTACAGTTTAGATATGTTTTTCATGAAGCTTGTTGACTTGTGGAAAAATGAGAAAGTGAAAGCTATGGTGAGCTATGATGATAAAATCTAACTTGGATGGACAATAAGACCAAAGCTGCAATCAGAAGAAGGTGGTTAAGGCTTAATGCTTCTAACTGAGAATAGCAGCATTTATCACTTTGTCATCTTGTCATTTCACAGGCATATCTACAGTTTGAATCTAGGCTAAAAAGGATAAATGATCCGGCCCATGAAATATTCATCCTACTGTGTTAAAGTCGAGCCGAGGAGGAGCTGGATTTGTTTCCAGGAGATCTCGTAAGGACTTGTCAATGTCAAACCTCTCAAAGATGTATTTATTGTTCTCATGAGGCCCACATTGTGGAGAAAACACATACACACACACACACACACACACCACACACACACACACACACACACACACAGCAGCAAGCCTCTCAGAACAGAGCTGTTTCATAATCTTTGCCCTCATTAGCTGCAGTATAATTAGATGGGGTGGTAGAAATCTTTGGCAGGAAGCTGCCACACTTTATTATACATAATTTACTTCCTATTTCAGCTGAAAAGATCTGCTGACACGTCCTTGTTTATTTTGCCGCTTTCGCAACCCACAACACAAAGACTCTTCGGTCCACTCTCATTGCTGCTGCTGAGTCACTACAGTATGAAATACATTAATGTCATCCCATTTCTTCATCCGCACACAACAAAGGTCAGTGGGAAGACAAAAAAAGAATGCAGCTTTTGAGAATGTGACATTTTGCAAGCAGCAGAAGTAATTCAAAAGCAATCAAAGTCTCGGTTTGACCTGCAACACCTGAAGTGGAAACTCCAAAGTGGAGCATAATCTCATGATGCTGTAAACAAACTGTTCCAATTACAGATCATCAATATCAGTGTCGACACTGCAGAATTTTTTTGGAAATGTATATGATTTACATCAATGATTTCTGTACGAGATAAAGCTGCAGAATTCTGTGGATCCGCAGGTTTTCACTGTCCTGTGGTAAGCATTTCTGGTTTGCTTGGGAGAATTTTTTAATTTCTTTGAAAAACCTAATAAAATACATTTCAGAAGCCAGCGATTCGCTGGTGTGTATTTTACATAAGTATCAGGAAAATTCAGTTGCAAATGCATGATTTCAGTTAGGTTTGTGTATTCTATTGGATTGCAGGTGATACATGAGAAATTGGGGTATTTCCTTTAGTCTGGATTTAGAAACATCGGATTTAAAAGTGGAAACCGCTGGCTTCATGCCGCTGCTGGGTGCTTTGGTCACCATTTTGTTGTGTTTTGGTTGAGTGCGGCCTTCGTCCATTCAATAGTGATCGCATGCCCTCCATTGGCCAGAAGGTTAACCAATTCAGTGAATTTGCTCAATCAATATTGAATTGCGGAGGGGATTATTAATATTTGATTATTAAAGACCAAAACATCCTGTACATTAAGGGTAAATTTCCTAAATTTCCATTACGAACTCATCCTAAATTTTGCTCCTTACTGAGATATGAAGATCTTAAACAGTCAAGATGTTTAAATTAGATAGGCTCCCCAAAAAAGAATGGGTAAATCCTCCTTCATCTGAGTCGTGGGGGTGCTGTTATACATGGGCAGGAGGTGGGGTACACCCTGAACTGTTTGCGAGTCAATCACAGTAGATAAACGATGAACTGCAAATGTCTGGGGCGTTGTCTGCAGACAAACACACACTATTCACACTAAAGTTCACACCTTTGAAAAATTTTGATTGTTTGATTGACCTATCATGCATGTTTTTGGAGAATGAGGCAGGGAGCAGAAGTACTCCGAGAAAAACGGGGAGAACATGCAAGTTCCACAAAGAGGCCAGAGATTTGAACCCCGGAGGCAGGCATGCTTATCCTTATTCTCAAAAGCATTGCATGAAGCCATTTGTTAAGTCAACATTTCATTCTTTTGGACATTATTTGTCAGTTCTTTGTCAGAAATCCAAATGAAATCACGCTTAATATTTACTGCCTGGGGGCGCTGACGCACAGGAGAGTAGGCCTGAGATGCACAAAAAAAACCACATACACACGACGCAAATGGCAGCACTGCAAGCGGCAATGAAAACATCTCTGATGCTGCTCATCGACTTAGCGAAAAGGTCAAGTAAGGTCAGTGGAGGGGGAGCATTCATTGTTACTCATCTATCTTCCCACACTGAGCCCTCATGTAAGCAAGCCGCTGTACATCTCCGAACATAAAAAAAAAAATAATAATAATCACAACTCAAAGAAAGTTTTGTCAAAGAGATATCGACTGTCCTAACACGAACGTCTCATGAACATACCTTGTTGGAGGCTAAGGGACAGAAATAAACTCATTGCTATATTATCTAGAACAGGTCTTCTCAAAATGTGCACCCCAGACTCCCAGGGTAACAGAGTAGAACCTGGGAGTTCAACCGACTCAGAGGTGGTACAAATCGGACTTGGATAAAAAAGTCAGTGTGAAAAATGCCGATTCTTGGAGTCCGAACACTCGAGCAAACCTGATCCCGTGAGTCAAGCCGAGCGATGTCGAACGCACACGAGGCAGTCCAAGATAAGCCAGCCCTACTTTGAGTCAAGCAGGCAGTCACAGTGTGAGCATGCAAAATCAAGAGTTCACCTCAAGATGTTTTAATTTTTCCAGTACTTTCTTTGCCATGAGCCCAAGGAAAGACAGCGGTACTACCAGCGACAAAGGAAACCACAGTATATTTAAGGAATTACATAATTGTTAAGTACGAAAATGAGGGATGCGTTTGTTACGGCTCTTGCTAACTAGTATCTAAGTCAACTATTTCGACTATCCTAAAGAAAAACATGAAATAAAAGGCAGGTACTGTTGCCAAAGGAGTGATTAGAATTACAAGGCAAAGGCCATAGATAATAAAAGAAATGGAAAAGCTACTCTAGAAATACCATGGAGGGTGACTTCAACGTAATGCTTCCTGCTTCCCTCTCTCCGATGCCATCGCACCATGACCGAAATGGAAAATGATACACATTGAAGTTACTTTAGTTTATCCATCCATCCATTTTCTTTGCCGCTTATCCTCACGAGGGTCGCGGGGAATGCTCGAGCCTATCCTTCGCTGTCAACGGGCAGGATACACCCTGAACTGGTTGCCAGCCAATTGGAGGGCACATAGAGACAAACAACCATACTCACAATCACACCAAGGGGCAATTTAGAGTGTCCAATTAATGCTGCATGTTTTTGGGATGTGCGAGGAAACCAGAGTACCCAAAGAAAATCCACGCAGGCACGGGGAGAACATACAAATACCACACAGGTAGGGCCGAGATCGAACCCGGGTTCTCAGAACTGTGAGACCTAACGCTTTACCAGCTTAACCACCGTGCTGCCTACTTTAAGTTTATGCATTGTTTATTGTTTAAATACTCGGTGTACATGTTTTTACATAAATAGGAATTAAAATGAGAATTTACCAGTTGGAAGTTGGGAATTTATTAGACTCATTAACATTAATTCCTGGAGGGAAAAAGTGTTTCATAGGTTGAACAAATTGGACTTTGAACACTTCATGAGAACAAATTACATTTGAACTCCAAGATCCCACTGTAAAATAGTATGTGTCATAACCAAAACGCTAGGGCGGACCCAAATGCACGACTCGGTAGACAGGGAGGCAGTTAAAAGAAGATCTTTATTCGTTCCAAGGTTGTATGCCGGAGAGTCAGTCAGGATGAGCAGCAGTATCAAGAGCTTCAATCTTAAGGGGTTGGTCGGAGGACAGGCGGAGGTCGGTACACAGGGGTTCAGGATCAGCAACGAGGAAGTGCGGGAACGCAGCATGGATGGCAACGATCTGGCAAAGCCAGACCGTCCGCTGGGTCCTATATATACTAGGGTTCATTATCACTGATGAGACACAGGTGTCCAGGGGACCTGCACCGCCAGGGCTGGGACCGGCAGGACCATGACAGTATGTCGTCGTACTTTAAAATGTACATATGTAGCTACATCTGTGGATCAGTCCACCAATAAAACGTACTAAACTAATAACTCTCCCCGACCATGGCATTGGGATGACATATCACATATCATACGGAATGCATCATTCCATAAATATGACATCCTTACAGTTTTTAAGATTCTATTATTATCACTTATTATCGTAAAACCATGCCTTTTATCATGATAGCAGGATTTTGTCTTGTAATTTACTTCTTTAATCCAAATAATTACAATTTCATTCTTGGAAAAAAAGACTCAGACTTTTTCTTTGAGACTTTGTAGTATTGTAATATTGTAATTAAAACTCTTGTGTGTTTTTCTAGTGAATTTTCAGCTTTTTCTTGTGTATGTATTTTTGTATTTCTTTTAGCATGTCCCATTAGGTGTCGCCACAGAGTGTCATCTCAGATGAACGCTAATATTTATTTGGCACATTTTTTAACGCCGAATTCCCTTCCTGACACAACCCCTCTGCATTTATTCGGTGAGAGAGCTGTTGCCTATCCCGGCTAACTTTGGGCAAATGGCAGATTACACCCCGAACTGGTCGCCAGGTAGTCACAGGGCAGATATCGACACCATCACTGAGTGGGAATCGATCCCATGCTGCTTGCACTAAAGGCAGGCGTGTGTACCACTACACCATCATTTCTTGCAAATTTATTAAATTTTATCAAATTTATTTTCTAGTTTTGTTGTAAAAATTAAATACAAATATATTATAGTAATATTTTGTTATTCTCGCAATTGCAGTTTTTATACTCATACTTCTGTCACATTTAATGTTGATATTATCGATGCCTTGCTCCAGGGTACCTGGAAAATGTATTTATTTTTTTCCACAGTCTGAGTCCTTACAAATGTGCTGCCGTCGCCCCTGCAAATTTCATTTTGAAAATCGATTAGTTATATTTTGGTCTCGCACTAGAGTTCTTTCAATTTATCTCAGTAAGACGCTTCCAGACTTCTTGTTTGTTCTTCAATGGCTCCTTCAGGCCAAGCAGTTCGGCCTCTTGACACTTCCTCTCTCCTTTCGACTCCTGTTGCAGTGGGGAAAGGAAAATGGGTGCATACGCTTAACCGAATTGCTCTCCATAATTGTGAAAGACACAGAGGATTGAAGTGGGCACGTACATGAGCCCAAGAACACTTTCAAAGCGTTGTTTTGATCACACTGCAGCGTTCCAAAGCCTCTGCAATAACACCAAACCCATTGCAAAAGTTTCTATCAACCTCGACAACATTCAGCTTTACATATACGAGATGTTTATATTGTATGTTACTTCTTAACTGGACTACCACCTTGTTCTTAAGCCACAAAAGGTCTTACTGTAGAGCCTCTAAAATAAAACAACCACTCTATGATGTGGATTCAATTGCACAACAATTCTTGCTATAAAATACCAACAGAAATATTATCGTCCAAGGTCAAATTGGTACCATTATAAAACCTTCATTAACCGTACCAGTTATGTTAGAATTGTTTTCATGCTACACGGCTAAAAGTTAGATAAATCGGCTTTATTCATCCCATTTCTTGTACATCTAAAAAAGTATAAAAAGAGCCCCACCCAAAAAAAAAAAAACATCAAGGAGGGCTTTAAAAGAAAGTTCAGCCTCATCTCTTGGAGGCCTCGCGTGTCCTTGATAGCAAAATATGCAAAACACGGATCTCTTTGACAGGCTATAACCATTTTTGAGTGGCAGGTGGCTTCTGTGTTGAGCCCTTTTGGTGGGTGGGGCCCCCATGCTTTCCGGACGTGGTGGGGCCGGTAGTGACAAGAGGCCTCAAAGGGTGGGGGTTGGGGCTTCGATGGAGTTGGGGGGCAAGGGCTCAGGTTCCTCTGACCCTCCCTTTGGGACTGGTTGGGTATTTCAGTCAGGCTCTGGATTTTCCTGGGTCCTGGGGCTCGGTGCCATCCTCCTGGTTGGGGATGTTTCGGGGATGTAGGAGGAAACCGGAGTGTTTGTAAAAATCCCACACAAGTGTGGCTGGATTTAACGCTAGGTCCTTACAACTGTGAGGCAGATGTAGTAGTCAGTTGTCCACTGTGCCGCCAGGTATGAATATGTACAATAATATAAGAACATAAAGTAAATATTGTTATGTTCCTAGTGGAGAAAAATATTTGTGTTAAGGGTTGCAACTGAGAAATAGGAGACTCAGAATTTTGAGCTAAGTGTGGTAAACAGTATTTGCTAGTTTTGATGGAATATGACAAAGGTGAATTGTGCCGCATCATTAAAAATGTACAATCTTAAATAAATTATGTGCTCATGGTGAAGATATAACCTCGTCACATGATACCTTTACTCTTGCCAGGCAGAATTTGTGAGGTTCTATCAAATAGAAGTGTGCCCAAGTTTGGTCCCAAACTGAATCTGTACATAAGGATTACAGTCACACCGAAACAAAATCGACTCCTCATAGAATTTTGAGAGAAATCAATTTTGCGGCTCAATAAGAGGCATCTGCAATAATGTATCTTCAAGATCCCTCATTGGGACAGGTCCAATCAAGCAAGAATGATTCCATTTGAGTCAGAGCCCGCAAACACCTTCCTCATGACTATTTCACACCTGATCTTGGCTCGGCAAGCATCCTACTCACCACTTTTGTTTCTTTGGAACAAAACCTTGTGGATGCCAGCTCAGACTTAGTCACGCTGTGGGTTTGTGGGCATGCATGCAACTCCACATTGGGAAGCAGGGATGACATCCAAGTAGCCACCCCAAAGGTGAAGCCACTCATGTCATCGTCATCATCATCACCATAATTAGCACTTGGAACACAACAGAACACCTACAGAAGCCAGAGTGACCAGAGCTCTGCAGTCATTGTGACTTACTTGATGTGAGTATTCAACTGTGACTAACGTGTTCGCAATCAGACGGCCAGTTTGTGGTGTCTTTGAGTCAGCCAGAGAAATGAGGTACAAGTTGTACAGAAAGCTTGTGAAAGGATGTACTAAAGCTAAATACAGTGATGCCTTGAGATAGGAGTGACTCAACCTATGAGTTTTTCGAGATAATCAGCCATTGTCTGACCGATCGTGCGACCTCGTAAACTCAACTCATCTCTTCAAAAAGGAGGTTTCAAGCAGTTTGTTAGCACTCCTAGTTGAAGTTTACTGACGAATTAAACATAAAACAAGGGAAACAAAACAACCAAATACTAAGGTTGAGTGGTTTAATCAGCTAGCTTGATTCAAACACCAAATAACACCCTTTTTACGGTACTGTAACACTTTATGGAATGGACTGAACACAAGAGGTGTAGCAACACATGAAAACAGACAACATAGTACTCACAATTATTTTGTTTCCCTTCTGTAAAGAAGAATATCAGTGACAAAGTCTACAAGTCCAACTCAGGAAATGCACTTTTAGGCCATTTCTAGCCGAAGATTTTCAGTGGCCAAAAATTCAGTGCAACACTATTAGACTAATCAGTCCCGAATCATATTGAACCGTTCCTCCCTTAAAGATATTATGTTGAGCCAAATCGCAAACCATGTAGCTAGACATGTATCATATTGACCTCATGCCAGACATTGCCAACCTTAACCTCCATCCAATGTTGCAAAGTCCATGATGGCCCCACAACACCCAACATTTCTCAGACCTCCAATCTCATCCTCTCCCAGGGGACTGAGGCCTTGTTTTCAAGGAGCTTTACAGAATACATAATCACACATTAAGCCACAAGCCTGTGATAGGCTGTTCCAGTTACAGTGGGACAAGATTAAAAATAATCCATCCATCCATTTTCTGAGTCGCTCATCCTCACAAGGGCCATGGGAATATACTGTATACGTATGAGCTATGGTGTAGATATTTGATTTACTTTAGGAATCTATGTTTTTGTTTTTGTTAAATCACAGCATAAACATGGGTCTGAGATCTGGATATTAAATTTTACCTTTGAATAGCATGCATACACATTCTTTGGTGTCCCTGGCCCCTCATCAAGATATGGATTTACACAGCCAAGCATTTTTTCATGAGCTGCACATTTCTGAAAAGTTGTCGACTCAATGTGCGTCATGCACATATCTGTCCACACATTAAATATCAAGTCAATTCTGCATCTTGGTGGCGCATTACTGCATACAGTAGTGAACATGGAATCCCTGCAATCATAAACAAGTTTAACGACAAAGCACCAACATTCTTCCTCACTGTTCCTCCCTCCTCTTCCTCATGAACTTTCCCACCATGCTGACACAGAGAATAATTTGTTTTCTTCATTTGATCAAGTTCAAAGATTTCTCTCGGCCTACATTCCCGTATTTACATCATGATGATGTTGATGTTATTGAAGTATGCAACATTTCTTTCAGACAAGCTAACCTCGACCTAAATTATATAGTCAAAAATTTTGTGAACAAAGCAGACCAACTGGCATACATTACATCAGAAACGGATGCAGTAGAGCCGAGAGCCACAATGAGCCACGAATCTGAGACAGACTATTCTCGAACATTATCCGGGCAGACTGGCGTCAAAAAGGAATCTATCAGAATCTATTAGATACTGTTTGATGTGTCACAATTTTGCTTTCCATTTCATCATGCTTGTTTCCGCCCATGGAATCACTTTTAAAGTCATGTGGGCTCTCTGAATTTAAAAAGGAGTTACCTGACTTTATCTCTGCTGATTCAAGGGCGTTTTAACCAGCAGATGAACGTCTGACACCTGAAATAAAAACTCCCAGTATGTCAATTTGATTGTGTCATGATTGTCTAAAATACTTCATTCCAATTGTGGTTAGAAGCTGTTTGAGGAAACAATAACGTTTAACTTAAAAAGTCACTTTTCAGTTTGTGATTCAGAAACTGAAAAAGCAAAACATTGTCAAAAAAAATAAAAACTTCGATGAGAGTGCTTTGGAATTTTCCCCATTTTTGCTAAAATGGCTATTAGCAAAAGCTTTTCTGGAAGAGGAAAGATGCAGGGTAATGCAATTTGTATGAGTTTTGTCACAGGTAATATAGCAGGAGTCCTTGAATTCACTTGTATATAGCCTGACCTATTTCCATATGTTGGGATAATGTGTGATTTATTGAAACCTGTCTTTCAGCTATCTTTTTCCATCACCACTATGTCAGGCTGGTTGGCTACCACTAGTTTGTTAGTCTGGATCTAAAATTCCCACAGGATCTTGGCCTGGTTATTCTCAAACATCTTGGATACATTATTCCTGCTTGCTGATTATACTTTGTCTTACACTCTGCTGTGATGTGCTGAAATTTCTCTGGGGGATCGTTGCACATCTAAGGTCATGTGTGATGTGGTAGACAACAGCCTCTATTGATCTTGTGTGGAGAACCTGTTCTTGTGCTGCCATCAGCCTTTTCCAGCCAATGGCAGGCTTTCTCTGTCAGCCACTTCTTCAATTTGTCAATGGTAGCTGCTCTGCAGGGGCTTGTCTTTCCACAAAAGCCCATCTGGCTCCTTCTCCTTACTGGGCTACAGTAGCCTGAGATATTCAATTATCAATTCATACCTAGGGCCATCTTCTTGATCCACTGTATATTTGGAGACCTGTTGTTTGCTTATGCCTGTGATGCAGAGAGAAGCCATTACTCCTAAAGAAACATAAAAAAGACAGATTAGTTTGGAAGAGGACACCAAAACAAACTTCTGGAGCCATGTCCTGTGGTCTGATGAAACTAACGTGGAGCTGTTTGGCCGTAATGGCCAACGATACACCTGGAGGAAAACAGGGGAAGCTTCCAGACATGACAATACCATTAAAACTGTGAAGCATGGAGGTGGCAGCATCATTTTGTGGGTCTGTTTTGGCACAGCAAGAACTGGAGTGCTTCATGAAGAATGAGCATTACATGGAGAAATTAAGGCAACATCTAAAGACATCAGTCAGGAAGCTAAAACGTGGGTGCAAATGTGTCTTCCAAATGAACACCCTAAGCCATCCATGCATCGACGACTGTAACCGCTTATCCGAGGTCAGTTTGCAAGTGCAGTAAATTTAGCAGGGATACACAGACTTCCATTTCCCTAACCACTTCATCCAGATCTTCTGGGGGGTCCCGAGGCGCTCCTAAGTCAGGGAAGGGATGTAGTCTCTCCAGCGTCCATCCCCGGGGTCTCCTTCCTGTGGGATGTGCCCGGAACACCTCACCAGCGAGGAAACAGAATCAGATGCCTCAGTCACCTCATCTGGCTCCTCTCACTGTGGAGGAGCAGCAACAAATGTGTTTTGTTAAAAAAAAAAAAGTCTGACTCGTACAATATGTGACGAATGTGAACACTAGCATTCTCTTCTAACCACTGAAATGAATTATGTTTTTATTCCACACTAATATGCACTCCAACCATCAACCATCAAATCCAGCATTTTAAAGAGCTGGTTCTCTAAATTTTGAACTGTTTTTTGTTGGATTCAAAGAGAAGATATCTGTTATATTCCAAGAACATAAGGTACCACACTTCACATCGGGATTTTGTTTTCCTCAAACATTGTTTTGTAGTAGTCAGTCATAGTCATTGCCAAGAACCAAAAAATGCATCGCATAGAGTGGCTTCATGTGCACATGAAGCATCACGAAATTAACCAAATGGCTTACGTGTTGTGATGCTTCATTAAGCTTCATCTCGCCATCAGTACTAAATACTGTACGAGATTAATAGGAGTATTAAGAAGTAATCTTCAAAGTAGCAATGAAAATATAGATGTAAACTCACAACATAAAACAGGAGAAATGTGACATAGCAGCAGACAACAACATCCAACAGTGACATTTGACAGTGATCCAACAAGGACTGAAAGAAACCCATGAAATAAATACAAGTATACTGACGAGACAATGAGGATTACCTGGATAAGACATTAGTGGCAGGAAGGAGCTGATAGGTTGACACAAGGTAGGGGCAGTCGAGAACAGGTGGAGAAAATAACCAAAGGCGCACACAAGACATCAGCATGGGACACAGGAAAACACGAAAAAAAGTGAAATATAATCTAAATTAAAAGACAGATGATGACACCCTCTCTTTTGGATTTTTGTGTTCCTTTTGCTTCACACTATGCTGCCACCCCAGCAGGCAATTGCTCTGCATCAAGTGATATTCTCTCTGCTGTACTGTGGCCAGCAGCCAGTGTGAGTAAATTAATTTAGATTAAAAAAAAAAAAAAATGGATGCCACTCCGCCTCAAATAAGTCTTAATTGTTCCTTAGAAGGAGCATTTTATTTGTCTGCCTCTTTAATTGTGTGTCTGTTAATCAAGTGTTGTTATTTTAATGTATGTCTTTGACTGTGTGTCAGAGCAAGTTTGCCAGTGGGATGTTGATTTGAGTCCTGAGCTGGGAAGATTGATTTTGGAGCCATGGCATTACAGATCTGGACTTTCCTGATTGGCCTTTGGCAGGGCTAAACGTTCCCTCGGGTGCTGAGGGAGCGTTTTACGCTTGGTGTGGAGGGGAGCCATTTTAAGCCACCCGTCGCTTGTAAACCTCTCAGCTAAGGGAGAGAGTGGTGCAATCGACTTTTTGATTCACAATGACTAAACATTCAATAGCCAAGTATGTCGTAAAGGGACAGCTGGAGGGGGTAAAAGTCTAGGTATGATTAGGGGAGACATTTTCAGTATGATGCCCAAAAGTCTTTAAAAAGTTGCTGCAGTTGAAACCTTGAGCTTTCTACACTTTTGCTGGGAGTACAGCAATGTAAGACATTTATATAAACCCGTGTGTACAGTGGTGCCTTGAGATGCAAGTTTAATGTGTTCATTGATGATGCTTGGGTCCCAAAATACTCATACCACAAATTATCATTTGTTGATGAACTTATTTAAAATGCGATGATCGTAATTCATTCCAAAGTCCCTGGAAAAAATATATAAAATTGCAATATTTTTTTTAACAAGAAGACTTCTATTGTGCACTTTTATAAAACATACCATACATTAACAACACATATCTGACTATCCTACTTACAACAAATTATATATTTAATATACATTTCAGTTTGAAATATGTTCACTTGCGCTTTACCCCCAAAGGCACATTCATTCGGCAGCACCCATGTTCGCTTAATGGTAACTTTCTCTGGGAAGACAAGCCAGCCCCGCCCGATGAATACCTCATACACGACACGGCTACTGATTATCTGACTGTTGGCGTCATATCCTACAGCACTTGTACATTAAAAGCAGCCACACTCAATCAATGAGGAAAAGCGAAGTTACAACACAAAAATCAAGTATGGAACATATATATATATATATAATATATATATATATATATTATATATATATATATATATATATATATATATAATATATATATATATATATATATATATGTACATTATGTTATTACATCTATCGATCTATCTATCTATCTATCTATCTATCTATCTATCTATCTATCTATCTATCTATCTTAAAATAAATCTCCCAGGAAAAACAAGTTTTTGTGAGCATCCAGTATATGTGTGTGTGTAAGGATTTGAGTATATTTTATGCATGCATGTGTGAATGGATGTGACATGTTTATGTGAGGTTATTTGACATTTGAGTGAATGTGTCTTTATATTACTTGAAAAGGAACTACTTTTTGTGCTATGTAATCAAAATATGGCATTGACCACCAGCCCTAAAGTTTTTGTCTTAGGGTTATTTGATCTTATTTCATCTTTTATCTTGTTTGAGAGAGGAGTTCAACTGGGGGTGGCAATAAACAGCTTGAGACGTCTTTGTTGTGAAGTAAGCTGACTCGTGATCAAAATGCTTGTGCCCCCTATCTCCAACTTTAGGCATGGCTCTCTCTAAAAAAAAAAAAAGTAATTAAATTTTCATTTCAATCTTTTAGTTTTGTATTGTTAGTATTCCGGAGCAGACTGGCACCGTCAGAGTACACCAAAATGAGCAGGGAGAGATGAGTCAGCAACCTTAATTACTCGAAAACCCATTTGTACCCATTTCTTTCAGGGGAATAAAAAACAAGACCACAAACACTCTTTTGACACATAAAATGAGGATATTTTTCTTTTATTTTTTAAATTTCTTTATGCAACACAATATCCAAGTCTAGCGAAAAAGACACAGGTTGAAGCTTCCTTTCAAATACAATACAAAATGTCTAAATGAGTCATCATGAGCATATGTTAACTTGTCTATCTATTATACAGAAATAGGAGTTCATAGAAACTGTGTTGGCAGATTCATGTTTTATCTATACTCTATACTGAATATTAGTTCTTTTAGTTCTAGCTTCAACTTAAACAGGTTTTCTCCTGTTGTGGCTTCTAGTTCTGTGGGTCAGGCTGTTCCCCAGGTGATGTTGTTCCTACATGCTCCATATGTAAACAGCTGGACATAGATAACTGTCTTTTTTTGTCTCTCTCTGTCCCTCTCACTTTAATATAATGAACAGAATTTTAGGCTGATCTTTAGTAAGGGGTGACAACTCATAAGACTTGTCCTTTTTCCTCTCTTTGCAAAGACTTTCCTTTCTTTTTGTAATAAAAATCCACAAAGACAAGATTGTCTCCTTCCTTACGGTGTCAGAAAAGGATTTTGCCACATTTCACAAGTGGGATTCCAAGTGGGATTAGGATTGATTGTCAAACCAGTGGTTCTCCGGACCAGTAACTGACCATCTGGGACGATCGCACGAGTCATGCCATTATCCGAGAATTAGGACGGTGGACTGGTTGGCTGCCCTCCTTGATCAGCCATCCACTCGGAATTCCATACAAAACACCACAGACAACTACGGTAAAGAATTTTATCATTTCTTTCTTGATTTTTGGTGGAACAATCTTGTCTTTGTATTAAGGGGTATTGGTAGTTGCCTTCCCATAGGTAGGGTTCAAGTCCGTACCATAAAGTACAGTTCAGTGAGGGATTCTGACTGTGTGGGATTCGTGTCCCCAGGTTTAAATTCAATGAGGGGTTTGGTGTCACAAGATCTGATACCAAAGGATAGAGTTCCCGGGCTTAAATTCAGTGAGGGGTTCGTGTCTCCAAGACGTATCAATTAGGGGTTCGAGGCCACAACATTTTCAAAGACGTTCAAATATTGGGATAATTAGAAGCGGTTCTGAAAAATGGGGAGTGGGAGTAGCAAAAGCAGCGGTGGTCTTTTGTCTTGCCACACTTTGGACCCAAGCAGACTTGACAAGCTCACATGCCACCCCATCAGGCCCCGCTTCGAAAACACTGCTACTGTATACTCACAGTTTTTTCTCACACTTATGTTTTGATAAAAATGCCATAGCTTTTGAGAGGGGTATAGCAATTTCAAAGAAATTTTTAAGCAACATATGTGAATTTTGAAGTGTTGTTGGTTTCACAGTCGGGGCTAGTGAAAACAAGGAAGACAAGACAAAAATGTTGATTAAAAAAATGGCACACTAAACTGTAAATATAGAAAACCTTAAAGGTCACGTGTCATCCCTATAAATATTCAAAAATAGATATTGTAATGAAAAATACATATAACATTATTAACTTCAATGTCTGTATGAAAAAATAAATATGAGCAGAGAGCGCATCATCCATGCACAAAGTTGAAGAAGTGTCATTCTGCGATATCCAAGTGGTTGCCATATTGGCTGCATCCTCCGTCCGTGACGTCACCCAGACATTCGCCAATGAAAACACGCGGTGCACTATGGGAGACAAAAAAACCCCTTCTGACACGGAAGCTCTTTTCGAAAAGGAGAACACCACACAACCGAGTGAAATTACCGGGGCAATATTACACTATTGTTTCGAGCCGTCGGGGCAATATTACACTATTGTTTCAAGCCATATCCGGATGATATGCGATCACGGCCAAACCGCATCCCCGTCTGATCCACTTCCATGGTGGAGATGAGCTATCGCGGATGAGCCGGCCGGTGTGGCTTACGACAGAGCCGAGCTGTCCTACTTTGTGGGGTCCTGGGGGTGTTTACAGACACCACAGTACTGAGCAACACAGTCGAGCCGGGACGCTTTATGCGCGCATGCGCCTGAGTGACGCATTCTCGGCTGAGTTCTTCAGAGCCGCCCCCATCCCCAAAGCCCAACGCGCGGCCTTAGCATAAGCAGTGACCGCCCCAGTCGGTGTGGCTGATTTTCTGCGCCGTGGTGGCATATAATGGAGCCGAGCCGTGCTGCTTTTAGGGGGATGTTCAAAGCCGCCGCAGTACTTGTTGAACACCGTCGAGCTGGAGCGCATTACTGCCTACCTGTTATTTGGAACCCACGAAGCTCTCGTCCTCTGCACCCGTGCAATCCATTTTTCACAACAGACTGGGTCTATTGCAAACTTATGATGGCTAAATCCATTCTCCTGACTGTTCAAGCAATGTCCAGCAATCCAAGCAGCCGGCATTTTGGGTAACACGAAGGAACAATGAGCTACCTTCCCGGAGGTAAAACTAATGGAAACAAACGAGTCCACTAAGGGGCGCCTCTGTCCTGTACGTCACTTCCTGCTTCTTCTCGAAAACAAATCCCTGGATCCGGAAACACATTTACAATTTAACAGTTGAGGGAAGTAAGTTGCCAATTTGAATAGGTAAGGGCTGCACAAAAGTATTGTCTTCTTTAAAAGGTGTACATAGTTATAACAATAACATGAGAAAAATGTCATATTATTAATGGGTTGTACCTAGAACGATAACAAATTGCTATAATGGTATATGCCTCTTTTTTGCATGGAGGAAGAAAAATATTCCACATGCACAAGTATGCCCTCAATCATGAAGACACACGGTTGGGTAAACAAAAAAATACAGACTGCAATCGTTGCCTTCTAGTGACCCTGCTGCTTTTTTTTACCTTTGTGTGCAAGTGTGTGTGTGGGAGAATGTGTCTCAGTCTGTCTGTGTGTCCATGTGTGTGCTGCACATCAGCAAAACAAGCCAAGTGAACGACTACATCAGCACAACACAGTCAAACAGCGATGATGGCGTCATGGCGCAATCAATCACAGCTGCTGACTTTGTCGACTGCTTGCACCCTCGCCAGCCAAGCGCCAGCTTTTAAAAATTCTCTAATGAGTGTGCAAAGTGCAAAAGCAGGTCAGTGACGATTGGAGGTGGCCCGTCAATCAAGTGCACATCCCTGAAGCACACAAATACAAGATTATTAATATTTCATAGCCTGACTGCTTTGACGACTGTTATTTACAGTAAAACCATAGAGGAGGAAATAATTAGACCTGCATATTTTATCTTCTTGTATGCCATATACTGTACTGTATGCTTCATTTTTTCAGGGGTCAAGGAACATAAATAGAGAGCAGAGTGTGTTTGCATGTGTGACAAGCCCTGACAGTTGTGTATTAAACAAATTTGTGGAACGGTTCCAAAACGGAACTGTCTTTTTTTCATTCATCCATTTTCTATACTGCTTCTGGTCACTGGGGTTACTGGTGAGCTGGGGCCTATTTGTGGAACCCAAATTTTTTGATCAAGGACAATCAGCATAGAAAATGGAGGAACAGATGAATGGTTCACCTACTGTGATTGGCTGAAAATAGTTAAGGGTGTACCCCGCCTCCTGGCCGAAAATAGCTGGGATAGGCTACAGCACTCCTGTGACCCTTATAAGGATAAGCAACTCAGAAAATGGATAGATGTTGAAAGAAAATCTTTTCCCATAATTGTATTCAACACGCTAATCTTTTGCGATCACGGAAATTCCGAAAAAAACATTTAGTATTACAGTTGATTTCAGAATGAACTGGAATCATGCAATGCAGACAAAAGTAGTGGAATTAACAATAGCTGCTGATATTTAGGATGTTGGTGATAAATAGATGGCATGAATGTTGTAGGATTGGCTTTAACCATCTCAGGGTGTACCTTACATCTTGCCCAGTGTAAGCTGCAATAGCCTCCTGCTCACTTTCAATCCTTGAATGAAGACAAGCGCAATCAAACATGGATGAATGAAAACACAACGGAGCACAAACAGATTAGTTTCCAGTGCTCTGTGAGTGGGGAGTATGCGAAAAGTTGAATTACACCTGCACCTACACATCAATAAGACAAAAGGCGAGATACTGTATTTCCCAATGTAGAGTTGACATTTCCACTGAGTTGAAAGGCATTTGTGACTAAGTAGTTGAAACATTCATTCTGCCTGAATCCAAACAAATATTGACAACATACATTTTTCTTTGAGAGAACTGATGTGGCATGGTGTCTATTTTCACCCACTGGCTGGGCTGAGCTGCACAAACACACACATTCCTACTCCCCACCACCCCCAACACACACACCAGAGGCAGTGTGTTCACCGGGTGAGCAAGTGATTGTGATATGCCCATTCTCAGCCGGGCGTTTTGATGAGCAAGTACTGCAGCATCCTTGTAAGTATCCTCCAATAACACATCTTGCAGCAAGTGAAGAAGAAGAAGCAAAAGAAAAGGAGTGGAGTCTGGAGACGTCGCCGATGTCAGCCTTTCATTATGAATACAAAACAGCTTACAAATGGAGTTACAGTAATTCAGAAGTGAACTTGTGAGCAGGCAGTGAAGATGCTGTACAATTCTGTGTGGTGGGACTGTCGGAAGCTTGTTTTGCCGTATTTTTCCACAGGTAGGCTGTTTGCCAATGTCATTAACTTTGACCTTCCTGCTGCTGCTGCTCTCCTCCAATGAAGATAGATTGGCAGAAGGAATGTCTTCAGATTATCTGATTAATGGTTGATTTTCAATTTTTTGGAATTTTAAAACTTATTTTCATGGCAATAATATCAATTGATCAACCAGTAGTTGGATCACCCTCCTAAAATGTTGCAGGAAATAATTGTTTAAACATGAAACCGGTGATGTCCAAACTATGGCCCGTGAGCTATTTGCGCCCCGCCGTCCATTTTTTTCTGGCTCATGGTATCCATGAAAAATAACATTGAACACGACCTACAACCCCACCTTTCCCAGCCTTAATATATCACCATGTGCGCCATGGTATTCGTTACTTTTGTATCTCATCTCCAAAGAGACTGTGGTGACACTCTGTGCATTGGTCTCAGCATGGCCATTTTTGTCAAAAGCAGAATGAACATGGGGATTCATCTCATAAATAGGTTAGGAAAGACTTTTTAATTTTGTGAGGGCAGGGAGGTGAGGCCACTATTTAATGCACGCACATGCTAAAATACACACATGGAGCAAAGCCAAGCCAAATGCAAAAGCCTGAATATTTAAACTGGGTGAGCAAAGTGCCACATTATGCCGCTTTTGCTTTTTTGACAAAAGCAAATTTTGATTTTCTGGACAAAAGTTTCAGTTTGACAGTTAACTTTTTCACAGACCACTTTTTGTAGCAACGCACAGCTCGCTGTTGATGAGCCCATTCTTTAGTTATGTACTAACTGAGGAAGAATGAGGGACACGACATGGTGTTTGATTTGGTAAACAAAGTAAATGCAAACAGAACACTATGCCCGCGAAATGTATAGCTAGCCACATAGCAAAAGAAATTCTGTTCTTTCATACAATTGGAAAGCCAACAATTGCAAGAACAACAACTGCAACAAAGTTTTGAGAACCAGAATGACTCACCTTTGAGAAAATACATCACAAATGGCAAACCCACAACCCAGGTATCAATGGGCAAGAAGCAACTTACACCCTGAACTGTTTGCCAGCCAAGTGCAGTGCACATAGGGACAGACAACAGCTGCACTCACAATCACACCTAAGGGCAAGTCTCCAACGTATCCATGTTTTTGGGATGTGGGATGAAACTGGAGTGCCCGGAGAAAACCCATATTGGCACAAGGAAAACATGCAAACTCCATAAAAGCGGGGCGGGATTGAGCCCAGGTCCTCAGAGCTGTGAGGCCAACGCTTTACATCCACCGTGCTGCCAAGCAACCAATATTTGAACTAAATAATGCAGAAATGCATAGAGGGACAGTAAAAAAAATACTCACAGGCATGTCATTTTTCCTCACCGCTTTTCTGTAACTCTTTCAGTCTCTCGGTTTCAACCTACTACTGTCATAGTCCTGCCGGTCCAGCCCTGGCTGTGTGGATGCCCACATGGCCGCGCTGATTGGGAGGCGCACACCTCCGCCTCATGTTGGCTGATTGGCCCCGGTGTATATGGGACCATGGGGACGACTGGTCTGGCGCTAGATTGTTGCAACTCACGCCCCGTTCCTGCACTCCCGTATCTCTGATCGACAACCCGTGTGTACCGACCTCTGGCTGTTCTCCAACCAACCCCGTAAGCCTGACTCCTTTGATACTCCTGCCTGCTTTGATCGATCTCCCGTGTACCGACTCCTGCCTGCCCGCTGACCTCCTATCTACGCCTGACGTCCTGACTACCGCTGCTGCACCTGACTGCCTGCCCAATCCCCGACCGTGGAACAATAAACATTTTTCCCAAATTACCTCTGCGTTTCCCGACTCCTGCATTTGGGTCCTACCTCCGTAAGGATGGGTCGTGACAACTACAAGTGAAGATCAGAAGCCACTTCCCACGGAGAACATTCTGTATTTTTCTGTCACGCATCAGTCAGACTGTTCAAAAGACCATTCATTCTTTTTAGAATGAGGAGTGTCTTGCACCTCCTGCTCCTTTATTTTCAGGACTTAATAAATGAATGAAGAGTTTCCATGTTGAGTGCATCATTTGTTACCTCTGCGTCTCCTGACTCCTGCATTTGGGTCCTACCTCCGTATCGATGGGCCGTGACAGAACGATCTGGCCAAAACAGGACCCAGCAGGAAAAACCCGGAGTCGCCGGGACCAACACAAGGTGGACCGACTGCCGGAGGATCAGGATTGTCCGATCTGGGTAGGCCCCATGACGCCCTCCGCTCCCATGTCACACACTCCGCTGGTGAGCTATGAATATGTCCCGACCACGACCCGTCGAGCACCTCAGATTCTTTTGGACTCTGACTTTTCGCACTATGATGAGGACCTTGATTGATTTGACCGCCTGCCTGACAACGACTCTGATTATTTCGACTATGAATCACTTCGCCTGATCTTTAATCCCAGTCAGTTTGTTTCACCTCCCCGCGTTTCCAGCACCCGAGCGTCTTCGCCATGTAGGTCCAAGTCCACCAATCCGTTTGTGGGAACCCGCTTGGCCATCTACCCTGGTCCTCCACGTGGCGGCCAGATGAGACGCCCATGCTGGGCGCTCCCTTGTGCCTCCTGCTGCGCGGCAACAAAGACACTGTCCTCGTCCTCCCACTCCTCGCCATCAATGGTGAAACCAATAGACCCACAGCCAACGGCAAAGCTTCCAGTCTAGAGGGAGGAGGGGTTCGCCAAATCACGAGGTGTTCTGCCGCGAAATGCGAATGCGGAGATGGAGCGGCAGAGTGCCGAACTGGCAGGCCCAAGTCCGGCAAGGATTAGAGAAACAGCCGAGCTATGCTGAAATCGCAGTAGCAACGGACCCGCTACCAAGCAAGGCCCATGTCGCTGTTGCAACGGATCCGCTCCCGGAACACGCCCACATCGCGGTTTCAACGGACTTGTTGCTGACTTATGCTCACCCAGCAGTGGCAACTGATCCGCTCTCGAGACACGCCCATGTTGCGGTTTCAACTGACTCTCTGCCTACTCTCGTTCATGCTGCATTGGCAACTGATCTGCTACCGAGCCAAGCGCATGTTGCAGTGGGAACGGATGCGCCACCTCGCCAGGCCCAAGTCGGGGTTTTGGCTGTTTCACTGCAGGCTCATGCTGCGGTGGCCTCTGATCTGCTGCCGAGCAAAGCTCACGTGGCAGTGGAGACCGATCTTCCGCCGCCTCATGTTGCTGTTCAGGAGGTGGTGACGTCTCCGCAGCCGCTTCTGCTCCGTGTCCAGGAGTACTGGTGGCGACCAGTCCGCAGCTGTTCCACGCTCCTTCTTCGTTGGCGACCGATCTGCGGCCGCCCCCCACTCGTGCTTCGATGGCGACTGGCACGCCCACACATTCCCGTCCAGGAGGTCGCAATGGCTCAGCCGCCGTCTCACATTCCTGTCCAGGATGTGGCAATGGTTCCGCAGCGTCCTCACGCTGCTGTCCAGCAGACGGCGGCGACAAGTCCCCAGCCACGTCACGTTCCTGTCCAGCAGATGGCGGCGAGGGTTCCCCAGCCGCTTCACGTTCCTGTCTAGTAGTACATGTGTTCAAATACTTATTTGCAGCTTTATTACACAAATAAATTGTTAAAAAAAAATCATACATTGTGATTTCTGGATTTTTCTTTTCAGATTATCTGTTCAAATAATTATTTTCTTCACTGGACACTGTGCAGTGCAGCCCTATGGGGGCAAATGCAGCCCTATGGGGGCACAAACCAGTGCAATCTGTAGGCCGGTCCCAAGCCCGGATAAATGCAGAGGGTTGCGTCAGGAAGGGCATCCGGCGTAAAAACTGTGCCATACAAATATGAGCATTCATCTAAAGAATCCCATACCGGATCGGTCGTGGCCCGGGTTAACAACGCCCGCCCCCGGCACTGCTAACCTGCAGGACGTCGGTGGAAATTCAGCTACTGTGGGTCGAAGACAAAGAAGAGGAGGAAACCGGATCCAGCGTCAGAAGAAAAAAAGGAATGCACAGAGCCTACAACTGAGTGTAGGGACTTTGAATGATGGGACTATGACAGGAAAAGCTCAGGAGTTGGTTGACATGATGATTAGGAGAAAGGTTGATATTCTGTGCATCCAAGAGAGCAGGTGGAAAGGTAGTAAGGCTAGAAGTTTGGGAGCAGGGTTTAAATATTCTACCACGGAGTAAATGGGAAGAAAAATGGAGTAGGGGTTATTTTAAAGGAAGAGCTGGCTAAGAATGTCTTGGAGGTGAAAAGAGTATCAGATCGAGTGATGAGACTAAAATTTGAAATTGAGGGTGTTATGTATAATGTGGTTAGCGGCTATGCACCACAGGTAGGATGTGACCTAGAGTTGAAAGAGAAATTCTGGAAGGAACTAGATGAAGTAGTTCTGAGCATCCCAGACAGGGAGAAAGTTGTGATTGGTGCAGATTGTAATGGACATATTGGTAAAGGAAACAGGGGCGATGAAGAAGTGATGGGTAAGTACGGCATCCAGGAAAGGAACTTTGAAGGGCAGATGGTGGTGGACTTTGCAAAAAGGATGGAGATGGCTGTAGTGAACACTTATTTTCAGAAGAGGGAGGAACATATAGTGACCTACAAGAGCGGCGGTAGAACCACGCAGGTAGATTATATTTTGTGCAGACGATGTAATCTGAAGGAGGTTACTGACTGTAAAGTAGTGGTAGGGGAGAGTGTAGCTCGACAGCATAGGATGGTAGTATGTAGGATGATTCTGGTGGTGGGTAGGAAGATTAAGAAGACAAAGGTAGAGCAGAGAACCATGTGGTGGAAGCTGAGAAAGGAAGAATGTTGTGCGGCCTTCCGGAAAGAGGTGAGACAGGCTCTCGATGGACAACCGAAGCTCCCGGAAGACTGGACGACGACAGCCAAGGTGATCAGAGAGACAGGCAGGAGAGTACTTGGTGTGTCATCTGGTAGAAAAGGGGAGAAGGAGACTTGGTGGTGGAACCCCATAATACAGGGAGTCATACAAGGAAAGAGATTAGCGAAGAAGAAGTGGGATACTGAGAGGACTGAGGAGAGGCGAAAGGAGTACATCGAGATGCGACGTAGGGCAAAGGTAGAGGTGGCAAAGGCTAAACAAGAGGCATATGAAGACATGTACACCAGGTTGGACACGAAAGAAGGAGAAAAGGATCTCTACAGGTTGGCCAGACAGAGGGATAGAGATGGGAAGGATGTGCAGAAGGTTAGGGTGATTAAGGATAGAGATGGAAATGTGTTGACTGGTGCCGGTAGTGTGCTAAATAGATGGAAAGAATACTTTGAGAAGTTGATGAATGAAGAAAATGAGAGAGAAGGAAGAGTTGAAGAGGCAAGAGTGAAGGACCAGGAAGTGGAAATGATTACTAAGGGGGAAGTCAGAAAGGCACTACAAAGGATGAAAACTGGAAAGGCAGTTGGTCCTGATGACATACCGGTAGAGGTATGGAAGCAATTTGGAGAGATGGCTGTGGAGTTTTTGACCAACTTATTCAACAGAATACTAGCGGGCGAAAAGATGCCTGAAGAATGGCGGAAAAGTTTTCTAGTTCCCATTTTTAAGAACAAAGGGGATGTTCAGAGCTGTGGGAACTATAGAGGAATAAAGTTGATGAGCCACACAATGAAGTTATGGGAAAGAGTAGTGGAGGCTAGACTCAGGACAGAATTAAGTATCTGCGAGCAACAGTATGGTTTCATGCCTAGAAAGAGTACCACAGATGCATTATTTGCCTTGAGGATGCTCGTGGAAAAGTACAGAGAAGGTCAGAAGGAGCTACATTGCGTCTTTGTGGATATAGAGAAAGCCTATGACAGAGTACCAAGAGAGGAACTGTGGTACTGCATGCGTAAGTCTGGTGTGGCAGAGAAGTATGTTAAAACAGTACAGGACATGTATGATGGCAGCAGAACAATGGCGAGGTGTGCCTTAGGTGTGACAGAGGAATTTAAGGTGGAGGTGGGACTGCATCAGGGATCAGCTCTGAGCCCCTTCCTGTTTGCAGTGGTAATGGATAGGCTGACAGATGAGGTTAGACTGGAATCCCCTTGGACCATGATGTTCGCAGATGATATTGTCATATGCAGTGAAAGCAGGGAGCATGCAGAGGAACAATTGGAAAGATGGAGACATGCACTGGAAAGGAGAGGAATGAAGATTAGCCGAAGTAAAACAGAATATATGTGCGTGAATGAGAAAAGTAGAGGGGGAAGAGTGAGGCTACAGGGAGAAGAGATAGCGAGGGTGGATGACTTCAAATACTTGGGGTCAACAATACAGAGCAATGGAGAGTGTGGTCAGGAAGTGAAGAAACGGGTCCAAACAGGTTGGAACAGCTGGCGAAAGGTGTCTGGTGTGTTATGTGACAGAAGAGTGTCTGCTAGGATGAAGGGCAAAGTTTACAAAACAGTGGTGAGGCCGGCCATGATGTACGGATTAGAGACCGTGGCACTGAAGAAACAACAGGAAGCAGAACTGGAGGTGGCAGAAATGAAGATGTTGAGGTTCTCGCTCGGAGTGACCAGGTTGGATAGGATTAGAAATGAGCTCATTAGAGGGCCAGCCAAAGCTGGATGTTTTGGAGACAAGATTCGAGAGAGCAGACTTCGATGGTTTGGACATGTTCAGAGGCGAGAGAGTGAGTATATTGGTAGAAGGATGCTGAGGATGGAGCTCCCAGGCAAAAGAGCGAGAGGAAGACCAAAGAGAAGGTTTATGGATGTGGTGAGGGAAGACATGAGGGCAGTTGGGGTTAGAGAGGAAGATGCAGGAGATAGGCTAAGATGGCAAAAGATGACACGGTGTGGCGACCCCTAACGGGACAAGCCGAAAGGAAAAGAAGAAGAAGAAGAACTGGACACTATTCACAAACACTGTTTTTATATAGTTATTAATTACCCCCCCCCCAAAATGAATTAGTGAATGCATTATTCCTTCATAAACCTAATTACTAAGCTGTAATCAATACACATAATCATTGTGAAGTTGTATTTTCTTAAACCTTCAAATATGTCAAAGAATATGAGTGGGTTTCCTAGGGTGATAGTGGCTCCATATACATTTTTCAAGAGTTCTTTTTTCTAGGAAGTTCATTTTTATCTCCCTTAAGCACAAAATACTTTAGTCACAAAGACCTTCACAAGCTCAGAGTTAGCAATTATTGACGACATCCTAGTATCTAAATCCCTCAATCGGTCAAGGAAAAATTCTAAACCATTTGTGTAAAAAGGAAACCTTGAGAAGGGACCGCAGATTGGGGTGATCCCTGGGGTCAGTAAATCTTCCCTCAAAATGTGCTATAGTCTCTTTCTAGACTAACAGATACATTTCCCCAAAAATATTTAATCAAAGTTGTGTTGAGCTACTAATAGTTCTTTTCATGAAACCATCACCTTCGGTCCAGAATACATTGCTTCAAATGGAAAAGCAACATTACAGGTTCATGTCATTGTGGGTCTTTAAAGTGTCTGGAAAATCAGGATCAAGCAGGTGTATGACTTGCTTCGATATAATATGGCCTTCATGAAAACTGGCTGAGACATGTCTGCTTGTATTTGTTGATATAAACAAATTATTAAAATTTGAATGCAAGTAACCACCAAGCACGGACGGCATCAGACACAGGTTAAGGTCATTACATGGAACCAAATGGTTACTCTTCTGAAATTTCTTCACACTGTATGATCCCCAACATTTCACATAACCTATGCTATGTGGTGAGTTGGAGGAATTTTAGAAAAGAAAATCTTTTTTTTGCAGATGCGGGGTTGCAAATGCCATTACCGTTAATTATTTGCAGCTGTATGTGTCCATGATTTCCGTGGGGCGTGGTCAAGTCCCACAAGATCTATGGAGAGCGTGGACAGTAAGGACATTGTTGTGGTCTGGAATAACTTTTTAATTTTTTTTTTTTATTGTGGGTAGTGTTAGTGACACCTGATGTTTTCTTTTCTTCCGTGAGGCGGTGGCTTGCGTCATAGGTTTCCCCAAAGGTGATGCTATGAATGCTGGGGACATGATACAATGACGGTTGTGAGATCATTTTTTTTTCATTTCATTCATTTTCATTTTGTTTTTAAACGCTACTAGATGTGACATCAGTGGGCACAGGTGTCCCCAACGGCGGTTTCCTCGGCTACGTGTGCTGGTGGTGTGCCAGGAGATGACATCATGGGCAATAATCGAATTTGACTCGAACCCTATCCTTGTACTCCTGACTTTAGGTCTAAATGTTTGGCTCAACAGGAGGAATCTGCTACTCAAAAAATACAATCCATAAAGTTGCCCCATGCTTCGGTTGTCCCTTTGAGCTTGAGTCTCTAATAAATTCACATGCCCTGCACAACAAACTCCTTACCTCTGTCTATATCCATCCCACTTTCCATGTCTCTCAAATTTTTCAAGTTTCATTCCGCCTTTGACGTTGCTGGCCCTGAACTCCACCATAGTGCCAGTGTGTCAACACTCGATGAAGACCCATGCAGAAATCATCTGAAGTGGACCACTTCAAAAACAAATATACAAATAAACACAAAATAATTGATGCTTTAAGACACCTAAATTATAGAAATGAGCATGTTTTCCCAAATTAAAGTGATGACTTCGGGGACTTCTATGCAAGCTGTCTGTGTATTCCTGGCAGGGATACAATTCCCAGTAGACATTGAGGCCACAAATAGTTTGCCACGTTTTAAGGGCCTGTGTGCTAGATGGACCAACAGCACCATGACGACGTCTGGTTGATGAGTGGAATGCCATCCTAAAGTAAAGCGTGGCCAGCAGGAGGAGGATGTGCCAAAATGTTGTGAGTGTGTATGCTATTTTACACACTTTTTGGCAGTTGATTTTATACTACTGGAAAGACTGTTTATGTCCATCTTAATGATGTCCCAAATGTCGGGAAAAGCTATTTGTGGGATAAGCAGCACAACGAAGTATATGCAAAATGTGCCAAATATTCACTCTCCATCCAAAGCAGACTATTCTGATTTCGCTATTAATTGTTTTTGATGAACCGAATCATTAATGTTCCTCAACAATATTACCGAAGTCTGTTTTTGTATGGCTTTTTACAGCATACTTACTGCAATTCCCTAACAGGAGGGAAGGAGAGCCAAAAACAAAAAAAAAATCACGAACACAACGGGCCCAGTCACACAGAAGCTGCTGTCAGAAGTGAGCCAAGCTGATACCACAAGTGTTGAGTTTGGTTCAGCGCCGGCTTGTCTGCAAGCCACTCCACATTTCTCCTCCCGCATTCTGCAGGTCGGGCAGGCCTCTTCTGATTCTGATTTTTACATAGGAATTTTTTTTCCTTTCCAAATGAACTTTCTTTTCCTTCCTTATCCAAGCTGAATGACACCAAAGCAGTATTGTTGTCTCATTTTCACACCCCACATCCACCTAGCCGCACAACCGACCTTCTGTGTTGACCATATATAAACAGGATGTGAGCCATCTTAAAACAACAAAAGATCAACAAAGCTTGTGTTCCCATGCTGCCTCAAAGTCTACATGGACCAGCTCGCTCCAGTCTTCAGACAGATCAACAGTTTTCTGGAACTGTGTGAAGTAGCATCCTGTTTCAAATGCTCCACCATCATCCCACTCCCCAAGAAACCTGCAATCTCAGGTCTGAATGACTAGAGGCTGATAGGCCTAACATCTGTGGTCATGAAATCCCCCCCAAAAATTGAAAACCATTGCTCTACACTTAACCACTGCAGCTCAACGCACCCAGCTGTCAAACTCCTGAAGTTTTAGATGACACCGCAGTCATCAGCCTCATCAAAGGGGGTGACAAGGCGACATATCGACAGGAAGTGGAGCGGCTGGAGCTGTGGTGTGGCCGACACAACATTGAGCTGAACACACTCAAGATTGTGGGCAATGACCTTCAGGAATCATCCTTTGCCACAATTGCCCCTCATCCTTTTGACCTACATGTTTGGCAACAAAAAAAAAAAGATGATTGTAATTCTGACTCTTATTCTAATTTGGCAGTTTTGGGGAAAAGCTAATCTTAAATTGTGGTTAAAACATTTAAGCAATGTGATTTGGCCAGCCAAGTGTAATTTAAAGTGCTAAAAGCCAATGCTGCTGTATTTGGCAGGCAGGCCAAATCTTGCACCATGAGTCAGAGGCATATTTGGACAGAATGCTTCACTAGCATTTTGACCATAGAAGGGAGATAGGTCAGCTCATGTGGTAGTAATCACATCTGAGATAAAACAGCGCTTTCTGTATACTGCAGTGTCACCGTTAAATTCAAGATTTTGTAGCTAGATTGACAAGTAAGGAGAGTATGTACTCTTATGCAGCACGGTGGTGCAACTGGTTTGAGCATCTGCCTCACAGTTCTCAGGACTGGGGTTCAAATCCCGGCCATGCCTGTATGGCATTTGCATGTTCTCCCTGTGCCTGTGTGGATTTTCTCCGTGCACTCCAGTTTCCTCCCATATCCCAAAAAGATGCATTAATTGGAGTGTTGCCTGGCAATGAGTTCAGGGTGTATCCCGCCTCCTGTTCGAAGAAAGCAGGGATAGGCTCCAGCACAACTGGCCTTGTGAGGAGGGAGATAATGGATGGATGTTCTATTCCAGTTATTTAATCTATCCATCCATCCATCCATCCATCTTCTACTGATTATCCAAGGTTCGGTCACGGGGTAAGTCATTTTAGCAGGGATGCCTAGACTTCCCTTTCCCCAGCCACTTCATCCAGCTCTTCTGGGGGATCTCGAGACATTCCCAGGCAGGCTGAGAGGCGTAGGTCCTGGGTCATCCCTGGGGTCTCCTTCTGGTGGGATGTGGCTGGAACACCTCACCAGGGAGGTGTCAATGGGGCATCTGAATCAAATGCGCCAGCCACTTCATCTGGCTCCTCTCAATATGGAGGAGGAGAGGCTGTACTCTGAGCTCCTCCCGGATGACCAAGCTTCCCACCCTTAATGATTTCATCCATCCATCCATCCACTAATCCTCACAAGGGTCACGGGAGTGCTGAAGGCAGGAGGCAGGGTACACCCCAATACTGGTCGCCAGCCAATCACAGGGATCATGGAAACGGACAACAGTTGCACTCACAATCACATCTAGGGGCAATTTAGAGTCTGCAGTTACTGCATTTGGGGAGGGGTAGGAGGGAACCGGAGTGCCCGGAGAAAACCCACGCAGGGACGGGAAGAACATGCAAACTCCACACAGGCAGGGCCGGGATTTGAACCCCGGTCCTCAGAATTGTGTGGCCAAGGCTTTACAGCTGGTACACCGTGCCGCCACTGTAGACCAAATAAGACTAATTATTTTGGGGTTGTAGGAATATATTGATGCCCAACTGCATGCTGTACTACTAAAAATACTGTTATGAACAAGGAAGTGGCAATTGCCCCTATTAATTGGCTGAAATTAGGGCACTGTGTGCTTACATAGTGAGGGAGGAGTGACTCAATGCCAGTAATGATGAGAATTCCAGCTTCTTTTAGAAAACCAGCTCTTTTGGGCTTTCTGCTCACTTTCTTCTTTTAGCTCCCAAAAGGCTCTTGAGATTTTAGTATTACTTAACTAAAAATAATGTAAAATTATGCATACTAATGTACTCCATCCAAAAAAACATGCATTTGCAATTTCAATAAAGTTGAGATGTTGTGTAAAATGTCAATATTAAACAGAATGCAATGATTTACAAATTATTTTCCACCTATATTTAATTGAATACACGACAAAGACAAGAGATTTTCAAACTTCAATCTTGCAAATATCCACTCACTTACCACTGTGTGACATCAGCTCTCCATTTAGCAATAGTCAATAAGCGTTTGGCAACTGAGAACAGTAACTGTTGAACCTTTTGCAGGTGGAAATCTTTCCGGATCTTGCTTGATGCACTACTTGCGTTACTCAGCCTGCTGGGTTCTGTTGTTGTATTTTGCACATTGTAATGGGATACACATTTTCAATGGGAGACCCGTCTGGACGGCAGGCAGGCCAGTCTGGTACTCTTTGACTATGAAGCCACGCTTTTTGGGAATATATGTAGTGTGTGTCTTGCCATTGTCCTTCTGGTGTTTTGCCATTGTCTTTCTGAAATGAGCAGAGACATCCCTGAAAAATCCCTGTGGAGTCATTTGGGAAAGTCGCTCAATAAGAGATTTTTCTCTACCCTCTGCCATTGTATTTTTATTATTATTATTTTATTGATTTTATTCCTTTACCTGCTGTCACTTTACCTGTGCCCCACGTGCAGTTCGAGATGACACCATCCATGCTCACTAATCTGGTGTGGGCTGTTTGAAGTGAACGACCAGAGTGACTCACGTCTCTCATCGTTCACTTCAAAGAATCAGTTCTAAGAGCCATTTCATTCGCAACCGACACGCCTTAATGGGTGGAATGTTTGCGCAAGTCCAAGTGCATAGTTTAGTTGGATTTGGATTTTCCTCTGCCCAAAAAAATGGTGAAAAATAGTTTAAACCTATATATATATATATATATATATATATATATAATGTTCTCAGGGTTGGCACATGTTCAAGTTATTTTCAAAGATGTATTTAAAAACAAAATGTGAAAATTACTGTTGGTGACAACCTGATCAAAATGTATATGACAAGCATACATACTGTATGTAGCGTATATTGGTTTCAATAGAAAAATATAGCTATTTTTTTATTTAGAAGGAAAGAATAAACCAAAAATGACACCTGCATTACTTCAGACTTATCCATCCATTTTCAGAGCCGCTTACCCTCACAAGTGTTACAGGAGTGCTGGAACCTATCCCAGCTATCAACGGGCAGGAGGCAGTGTAGACCCTCAACTGGTTGCCAGACAACCGCAGGGCACATAGAGACCGACAACAGTTGCACTCACAATCACAGCGAGGGGCAATTTACAGTGTCTAATTAATGTTGCATGTTTTGGGGATGTGGGAGGAAACCGGAGAAAACCCACGCAGGCACGGGGAGAACATGCAAACTTCACACAGGTGGGGCCAAGATTGAGCCCCGGTCCTGAGAACTGTGAGGCTAACGCTCCAACGCGACCAGGTGAGCATCAGGAGCTACTCTGTTCCTGGTTCTTTTTAATTGTCCAATTTAGGGAACTGGGCACTTTTGCAGTGGGAAGAGATGTGAGGCATCAGAGGCAGTGGGGGTGGGCAGGTTTCTGTTGTCAGGCTACATTCAATTAATTTCCCTTTAAGGCTAGGTCGTATAAATGTCAGGAGATTTGACTTTCCAGCAAGGCCAGTAGTGTCAGATGACAGCACAATATGGGACAGGCTTCATTACCAGATTGTGTAGATATGGGATTGCCGTTGATTAGGTAATTTCACCTAATGATCTCTGCATTGAAATTACCTTCAATGATGTCAAACTTTGTTTTTTATATGATGATAATGGAAATGTCTGGTGCCTGATTGCAAAAACTGTCCTGAAAAGAAATAAGAACAATAAAATGGAAAATAGGAATATATTATTTAATTTTAGATTATTTGTAAAAAGAGCACAAACATATCTTAAAACAAGAAATCATACCCAGCCTACCCCCAAAATAAACATCTTAAATGTCTTAAAATGAGCGTATTTACACTACCTACACCTCTATAAATCTAGTATTTCTTCTCTTAAAATACAACAAATCATAACAAGTAATAAAATTGTAATAACATATTATAATACAGAAGCAAGGGAAATGCTGTTCCTCACAGCATATTTTGCCTTGATTTGTGATAATTAACCTTGGTTAGAATTTCATTTTTGCAGCGTGTCCTCAAGGTTTTACTGCAAACTATCCCACTAAATAAACATCTATTTCGGCGCTTGCGACTAATTCCTGTTTTTGAACTTCTGGTGTGTGACGAAATTGCATCCCCACGGTGATGCAAAACATGCCACATTCCTTTCAGAGCCATTCGAGTCAATTTAGCAGTGTGCGGGGTGCAACCAAATGGATCGCTCGCTCTCGCTACCGCTAACTAATGTCTGAAGTACAGTCCATTTACCAATTAAAGAGATTGCAGCTCTTTCGTGGAGACCATTTAGTCATTATCCTCTTCGTTTCCTGCCATTAATGATATAGAGTAAGAAATTGGTTGAGGCTTCACTGAGGAAGTTCAACACAAGGGAGTATGTTTTTTTTTTTTGTCATGAAAGCTTCTCAGAGAAATGGTGAAGTGCTTTGACATCTTATGTTGACATTTGCAATGTGATTACACTGTATCATTACTGTACAGTAAAAAAAAAAACAATTTTTATGTTTATTTTAATCCGAAAACTATTTCAACTTAGTTTTTTGTTTTTGTTTTTTTTCTCATTTTAAGAAAATATATGTGTAGATTGGTGGCCCAATTACAGTGGACGATCCTGACTAGATTGTAACTTTTGCTAATCTTTGTTTACTTGTATTTTACCGAAGTGCAGCCACAATAATTGGGTTGTGTGACTAATAAGAGTGGTAGTGTCGAATGGCATTCCAGTCAACTTCAACGTTATAGCTTCACAATATTGCGTACGGCAAGTGTGCAGACATGACAAATGTGGATTTTTGAAAAAGTTAGTGGAAAAACTGAATTACAGGACTTGGTAGCAGCTGCATAATGTTGGACAAAAAATGCACGAGTTGTACTCTGTGACGCTGACACAGGAAAATGGTTGACCAGGCTGTGTTGATGGCAAGAGAAGGAAGTGTCACACACTGTCATATACTGTCATCATATTTTATGGAGATGCTCGAAACACTAGCCCGTTCAACGTTTAGGGTGAAGATAACAATGCAACGAAACCCCCACACGGCCCATCAGAGGTTAGCGGTGCATCTATCGCAGTTTGTCATCTCAATTACCCTAGTGTTATGACACGGATACACTAGAAGGACAGTCGTGAGGCAGTCAGCTGCTTCAGCCAATATGCCATTGGAGTTTTGACAGCAACGTTTACAGGAGAAGCAAGACAATCGAAAGTGAGTGATGGTTTGTGGGATATATTTCAGCCCAAAGCTGGGGCTTAATGAATCCTAATCACCTTCCACTTCAAGAAAAAGGTTGGAAATGTATGGAACCTTTTACGATACACTATTCCCAAAAAAAAAAAATATTTCAGGATGAACATGAAAAGCCTGTCCAGGTGAACTTAATTTGACCTTCTCTAAAAATGTTGACAAGTTTCAAGCTAAAAAAAAAGCCAAGGAGTGCCAAGTAGGCAAAAAGAAAGCCACGCCAGCTAGCAGACTATTCTTTCTTCCTAAACCTGCAAAACCAAACAACTTCTACTTAAAACTCATCTTAAATAAAGGTTTTATCGCAAAACCTGAAAAGTGCCATCCATATTACTCCAGTTGGCGTCATCTCCATTAAAGCCTTTCATTAGCCCGTACAAATTCTCTCATGCCTCTCGAGATGTTTGCTATTTAGGAATGAGGAATGGAATACATGCCTAATAATAACTTTTTTTCTTTTGTGAGAGTTAAACATACATACAAAAGGCGATTCCAAAAGCTACATTGTGATGCACCTAATCTATCCTTTGAAACAGTATTATGTACTGCATTCATTGCACTTAAAATTCTGTGGATGGTGGATTTGTGTAATTGACATGTGGATTGTTGTTAATTGTCATCTGTTATTTGCTACAATTTTTTTAAATTATGACTCCGCAATACCTATTGTGGTCTGTTGTTTTTTTTTTTTTATCTCAGATATTTTTTAGTAATATAATCAATCCATAATCTTAATTCTCTTGCACCGCAAACGAATGCCATTGACATTCGAAGAGAAAAATGTTAAGTGAGATATGTAAAAATTGTGTGTATCATTTCGATTCGATTTGGTACTATGCATTCTTTGTTGTTAGTTTTTTGACAGTTTTCAGGTTTTTTTTTTAGTATTGTTTTGACAAATGTTCTTTAGAGACAGTGCCAGGGATGTTATATTTATATTTTCCAAAGCAAGAGCACATAGAAGAGTAACGAACAAACAATGAACAGAGAAAACAAGCTGCGACAAGGGGATAATACATTGTGTGGTGGCTTGAGGTTTGCAAAGGGAATTTTGACCAAATTGTCTGTTTAGTGCAATCAAGGAGACCAGGACACCAGCGTGATTAGAGTGAGGATTCGTGCTGGTGGTATGCTTGATTGTGATTTTGTTTATCTGAGTACAAGTGATAAGAAAGAAGCACAGTGGAATACACTTTTAACCATTCATAAAGGAAACAAATCAAGGGGTATATATATTTTTTTGCCTCTCATTGATTTCCTTCAGTAAATTATCCTTCATTCCAAACAAAGTCCCTTTGAGCCATTGACCTTTGGATTTTACGAACACTTTCTGCTGAAAGTCTTCAAACTTTGCAATGATAGGACGTGGTTGACTTCCTGGACTAAGGCCTCACAGTCAATGAACAGGACCAAAGATAATTTTGTTGACTGTATCTTGGTGTATCTTAAGCGCAAACAACAAACTTTTTAATCTGACCATTGGTGTCTTAAGTATTTTATGGAATGCAGGAAATGATGAGATTGCTGGGCATGCTGCTTGACTGAATATCTGACGTAGTTTCTTTCAAGGGTTTATGTTCCCACTTGAGAGTTTGTAATTCCACAGATGTCGGCAACATGCTTGATTGGAGCACGGTATTATCTAATCTCAGATACTTCACTTGCTGTTGCATGAATACCAAACTCTTCCTGAGTTCGACGAACTCTTGGCAAAGCAACTAAAGTGAAATTGACAATTTCTTGTCAACTGAGAGGAGGACACCCGTCTGTATTTATCAAATCCAGTAAATCCTCAGTTGAAGTGGAAAAATCAAGATTTTTTTTTTTCTTTTCAGCACCAACTCCACACTCAGGGTGGAATCTTCCATGCTGTGATACTTATTTGCGTCTGATGTACGGGTGGCAAGTAGCTCTCTAACAAGTTACCTCTGCTGGCAGTGCTGGTGGATTTAAAAAAAAAAGAAAAAAGTATGAAACCACCATCCACCGTGAAAATATAACTTGTAAAAAGAGATTTGGTTTTCTTTCCTGTTGTAGTTGCTTTTTCAATGCATGCAAGAGGCCCCATCATATTCTTTTGTCTTCGGAAGACCACGCGATCTCGCGTTGTCACAGCATGGTCCTCAGGGTCCCTTAGAGTTTAATACAAACTAAAAAATGTTCTCTGAAAGCTAATTAAAACTAATTCAATTTGAAAATGAAAGTCAAACCAAAATAAAAACTCACTGCAATGGAAAATCCCAAAGTACAATGAGCCCGTTGTAAAATAATATTGTCGCTAGTGGTCAGGTCCACAGATTCTATGAGGCAACCTTTGGCGATGCGATATTGGTCGCAATCTGTAATACATTTAATAGGATATATATATATAAATAGTGGTATTTCTCGCTTTCTTTTAAAGGTTAATATTAAGGGTTTTATAATTAATTTTTCAGATAATATTCATCATTTTATAATAGCATGTGATCTTACAATTCTATGAATTTTCTAGACTTTTTGAATAAATTTATTTATGGGGACTTGCCCGGTTTTGTGATTAATTACCTATTTCAAAATCCTTTTTAATTAAAGTTAGAGTTAAAAAAAAATGTTAGTCAAAAATTTGTTCCGAATTGGCCATGCCTCTTCTGAATGAAATCAATACCCTACATAAATATTACTAGGTTTAACCTGGGCAACCAGAATTCAAATAAAAAAAAGTAAAATTAAGATTCAACTGGCTCCACTTTGCTGTCTGAAATTCAACTGGCAACATACTAAGAAAGTGTAACTTGGTTTGGTGTTGTGTTCTGACCTGAAGTAACCCTGCCTTCTTAACACTGAATTTAGACGGTGAATTTCAGAAAGCGAATTGTAGCCTGGTGAATCTCAGGAGACTGATAATATTGCGTTTGAATTTTAAAGGTTGATTTTTTTTATATGGGGAATTTGTTAATATTGAAAAGTTCAATCTGTAATACTGCTATTGGAAATGTGATCACTTTGAAATAACAATGTGAATTTTAAAACATGAAATTTTCAGTGGCATTTTTAATTCAAATCCTGGTGGCACATATTTACTTCCAGACAATTCACGGATCAAATACTTGGATTGAAAAATGTTGAGAAGGTCAAATTAAGTTCAGATGTAAAAGTTATAGTGAAATCTAAGTTCATGTTGAAATTTGACCAGAAAGTAATTTTTTGGAGTCTGTGTAGTCTAATCACTTGCACAGGGACATTCAAGCATTAGCTATTCAAATTACTTGAACTTTATTACTGGCAAAAACAGTAATAACCACTGAAGCACGTAAGTAGACTCTCAGGTGAATTTGACGTGTGATGTGTTTCGTCGTGTTGTAAATGAGTTCCCGGAGCAGTCATAACAATGACAGAATCGAATTTAAGCACACTCTGATGGGATTGCTCCTCAGTGTTTATGTCATCATTAACTTGTATATCAGTTTTTTATATCATATTCTCTTCTGTCAGCGTAAAAAGTATTTTTTTCTTAAATGACATCCGAAAAGATATTCCGGAAGAAACTGAGGTAAAAGGTGAGATTGGTTGCCAAAATATTCCTCATCCACGCTCTTCACATCTTGTTTGTTGAAGCTCAGCACTTCGACGTTACAGGTATCTTCTGTTGCGATTCGGTTATAGGCACTAGTACTTGTGGTAAGGTGGCATAAAAAGGTTACACTGGTATGTTGTTTTTCTTTTTCTGTTTTTGTCAGCATTCTCAATTAGTTTTTTTCCTTCCAATTCCTTCACCATATAGCATCATCATTACTTGTGACAGTAAAGAAATGAGACTGGAGCAGCCGCACCTGGGACTCTATGTGCCATCTGCTTTTTTTCAGGGTTTTGGTGTCCCACCCTGCTGTCAAACATTGTCACAAACTTGTAGGAGCACAAACAGAGTAAAGAAAAAATGAAATCGAATTGAAATTGGTGATTGAGTTGTCTCACGGGAAGCATGCTGGCCGAGTAGAGTGCATGCCTGCACTACATTTCTGAGATTCTGAGTTTGAATTCCAATTAAGCGTTCTTGTGAGAAGTTTGCTTAAAATCCTGGCCTTGCCTGTGTGGAGTTTGCATGTTCTTCACGTGGCTACGTGGGTTTTATTCAGTCTATAAGTATTTAGGCCTCCTCCTGCATTCCAAAAACTTGGATGTTGAGTTCACTGTAGACTCTAAATTCTCCATACATTATGCGTGAAATAGAATTTGAATGGTTGTTTGTCTAGCTCTTTTTTACAATTGACAGGTGACCAAACCAGGGTTTACCCCATACCTGAGTTTCAGAGGGTACTCCAGCTTCCTCCCACATTCCCCTCTTTCCCTAGATGTGAATGATTGTTTGTACCTTGCCTGGGGCAGGTTCTAGCTGACCTGGAATCATAATTAGGACAAGCACTTTTGAAATCTGGTGGATGTTAAGGAGTTTACTTTTATTTATTTAATTTGTTGGTATCATCATGTGTAGCTGCCAACATCTTTTCTTTTATTTATCCATTCATTTTCTTTCCGCTTATCCTCACGAGGTATGCGGGAGTACCGGAGCCTATCCCAGCTGTCATTGGCCAAGAGGCGGGACACACCCCGAACTGGTTGCCGGCCAATGGATAGGTTTCCTATTACGCCATCTTGTGTGTCATGGAGATCAAAGAACACAGGTGATAGGTGAAGCGTGAAGTTTTTTTCTATCGTTAGTTTATCGTCATTGGAAACCTATCCATTGTAGGGCACATAGAGACAACCAGTCGCACACACAATCACACTGAGGGGCAATTTAGAGTCTCCAATTAATGCATGTTTTTTGGGATGTGGGAGGAAATCGGAGTACCTGGACAAAACCCACACAGTCACGGGAAGAAGATGAAAACTCCACACAGGGGGAGCCCGGGATTTGAACCCACCTCCTCAGAACTGTGAGGCCAATGTTCTCCAGCTGCCCCACCATGCCGCCATCTTTTTAAAATGTATTTATTTACTATTGTTTTATGGTTTTCATTTTTCAAAAAAAGATGCCAATTATTGGTGTTAGAATGTGTTCCTGTGACATCATTTTCTTTGTGAGTTTGTGTCCAAGGTCAAATATTTTATTTTAGCACGGTAATAATGAACAACTTCTTAAAACGTGACTGCTGAATTCCTTTTCTGGGGTGCAAAACTTATCAAGCAGATTAGTTAATACGGCCTGGTCTGTGCATAAAAAGTGCCAAGGACAGATACTGTAGATCAAATGAAAGCAAGAGTCTTTGAAATCCAGCCACATATACTTTCAAACATCTGTGCTGGAATGTGCTCATGAGGCTTAAGATGATGGCTATATGGATAACCTTTGCTTGATCACAAAGCTACCGTCTTAGACAATGTAAATGAGTGGAGGCTTTGAGGCTCCGAAATGCAAATAATATGGCATAAGTCCGATCCTCAGGTATGTGTTGATGGCGGCGGGCTGTCAAACAACAATAAAATGCACTTGTGCAGGAGATCGATCAAGCTCAAGGGCAAGGAGGGTCACGGGGAACGATATCCCTGCTGATCTGGCTCATCCCTCTCAAATAGAGGCACAGGCAGGTGAGATTGAAGATTGAAGTGGAAAATAACATAATAGCAGGAAGAAATAAAAGGGGGGCCATGACACCATGGACTCTCCTAAAAAAGGACATAGGTCCCTTTGGTCACACAATGGACTGGTCTCCAGTCAGTCAGAGGGCTACAAATTACAGTATTTCATTGCCAGCTGTGATCTTCAAAAACTAACCCAACATAATACTGTATTTTGCAGGATCATTGTTGCCAGTAAAATAGTTTTAAGTTATCCAGTAAATTACAGTTTCTATTTTCGTTTTTTTTTTTTTTTACAATGGTAGAGGAATATTTAAGGTATGCTGACTGTATTTTTTTCCATCAATTTTTATTTTTATCAAGAATATTATTATATCCATCCAGCCATTTTCTTAGCCGCTTATCCTCATGAGTGTCGCAGGGAGTGCTGGAGTCTATCCCAGCTGTCAACGGATAGGAAGCGGGGTACACCCTAAACTGGTTGCCAGCCAATCTCCGGGCCCATGGAGACAAACAGCCCCACTCGCAATCACACCTAGGAACAATTTAGAGTGTCCAATTAATATTGCATGTTTTTGGGATATGGGAGGAAATCAGTAGTGAGGTAGCAGGTGTTGGTTTTCATTCTTATTATTTTATTCTCATTAGAAACAATCCCCCCTGTCAAGACCCATCGGAACGAAGGTAGGACCCCAATGCAGGATTCGGGAGATGCAAGGTAGTTCGGGGAAAAACGTTTATTATTAGAAGGTCGGGGATCGAGCAGGCAGTCAGATGCAGCAGCGGTAGTTGGGACGTCGGGCGTAGAGAGCAGGTGACCGGGCAGGCAGGAGTCGGTACACGGGAGATCGATCAAAGCAGGCAGAAGTATCAAAGGAATCAGGCTTGCGGGGTTGGTCGGAGAACAGTCGCAGGTCGGTACACACGGGTTGTCGATCAGGGATACGAGAGTGCTAGGCCAGGACATGAACCTCAACGATCTGGCGCAGAATCAGTCGTCATCGGGGTCCTATATATACAGGGGATAATCAGCCCGCATGAGGCGCAGGTGTGTGCCTCCCAATTAGCGCGGCCGCACGGGCACCCGCACAACCCGGGCTGGAGCGTCAGGATCATGACACCCCTGCAATCAAAGGTGGGGTGTCAGCCAAAATGGTCAACTGCACGTTACAGCTGGTGTGGGGGGTGTAGCTGCAATTTTCAGGTATTATGATGTGCTGCAACGTCAAACACGAAAAAAATATTTTAGTAGAGTATGTACATCACATGACCTCAAATGTGGTCCATTCAGATGGTCATTCATCTTCCATGCTGCTTTTTCTCACTTTTTCTCACTGCCCTCGCAAGTGTGCAGGAGCCAATCTGAGCTCGCTCTGGGCGAGCATGGGGGTCCTCCCTGAACTTGTCGCCAGCCACATGTTTGGCTGATGCTGTTGTGCAGACAAGTTTCACCCGGACTTGAAAATGATTCCAAAGGCCAGACAAAATTGCTGCGTTGGCCAGAATTGGTTCGGGGGGTGGGAGCTTGACATGTCTGGTCTAGATTATGTGTATTGTACTCCAGATCCCCCAAAGTAGCCCTGAGCAACCGCAAGACAATCATGGGACAAGAAGGCTCAACAGCATCTCCATTTCCTGAGAGTCCCCAGGAAAAAAACCTGGGAACAAATTTGCAGCTAGACTTCTACAGATCATCCATTGAAATCCCGGTAACGTACTGTGCCTCCATCTAATACGGGAGTTGCACGGAGGCAGATAGAGCAAGGCTTCAGAGGAACCATCAAAGCAGCACAGCACAGAAGATCATTGGCTGGCCTCTCCCCTTTGTGTCATCCATTTACTGTGCTCGGTGCCTCAGCAGAGTTTAGAACATTTTTAAGGACACTACACACTCTGCCATCTTGAAGATAGTACAGACAACATGTTTTTTTTTTCTGCGAGCCATCACCACTCTGAATTCTCATTTTTCCTCAAGCCATGGTATTAATCAATGAATGTGAAGACCCGCTGGTTTTCAATGTCTTGTTCAATACATTTTATGGATTCTATTTTAAATATACAGTATATTTTTATGTATTTATTTAATACCTTGCAATTTTGTGGGGACTGAAAAAAAAAGAGAAGCTCTCCTAGGTCATTGTACTGTCCAATGTATATTGACAATAAATGTCATTCATTCATTCATTCATTCATTCACACCAAAAACTCACAGTTCGCCATTCAATCTGAAGCTCATCTTTTTTGGTCCATCCCAGGAATCAATCAGGAAAGAATTAGCAAACCTTCTTACCGTGATTAGTGGTGGTGAGTGCTTACAATCTCCCTTTATCGCTGTGACCGATCAATAACTCTCTATGCCATCTATAATTGAATTGCTAGGAGCTCAAGGTGATTTTGTTAGCTTTCAATTTGTTGTTAGATATGAATTGACATTCAAGGCCGGAGGACATCAGAACTTCCTCAATGTCCCGCCACAAAAGTCAGAGTTTTAAACCAACAACAAATCAATTATTAGGTGTTCTCTCTCTCTTGCGGTCTCTCTCTCTCTCTAAAAAGAAATGACAATTAACTTTCTTCAACACACACTGGTTACACATGAGGGATTAAAGGTTAAAATTGTAATAAGATAAAGCGTGAATAGCACATCTGTAGAGTTTATGTCCCATCTAATATCTATGTATTCAAGTATGTATGTATGTATTGATAATTACTTACTACACCTGATTTTCAAAGTAAATCATTCAACCTGATGATAAAAAAAAAAGTTTTTAGACAGTCTCTGACTGGCTCCATCATTGGTAACTGATGATCTACATAATCTCAAAAGAGAAGGTGCTAACAAACTCTGCCCCCGAAAATCATTTCTGATAACAACAACCAAGCTAAAGTGGTGCACTGACTCAAACAAGCAGAAGCGGTACAAATCTAACACAGTACTGTGCTGCACCTGTTCATTAAGTCATTTTTTTAATTATTTCCTAATGGGGGCTGCCAGTGTGCAGACTTGCTGTTAAATAAAAAGGCAAAATAGTTCCTAACCATTTTGTACCTCAGGTACCAGTGCACTTTACCCTCCAAGTATGGGGAAAAAATGTGAGATTCAAGAAAGTGAAGTGCAGAATCTTGTTAATAGTGCCCCTCCCCTATGACAACCAGGGTGAGGCTGAAGCTGTGTGTCATCAAATGCAGCTGATAAAGAGTGGGGGAAATGCACTGGCAATTCTCATAGCAAGTACCACAAAATGACAAGGAGAGTGAGTGATCTTCAACATCAAAAGGTCACATGTCGTTGATTGTAGACATTTACTTTAAACCCTTCTAATGTGAGTGACAGTCAACGTGATGACCTCTGTGTCCACAAGCATTAGTACTCACAAATCAAACATAAGGGCAATTTAGAATCTCTAATGAATGTATGCTTTGGAGATAGGATTGGGATGTGACCAGCTGTGGAGAGCTTCAAAGTGTATTAGCATGTACAGTTTTTTTTACAAGGTAAAAAGAGTGAGTAATGTACTCTTCCACCATGGCCTTTATACACACACACAAAAAAAAACATTTCAAACCTTGGTTCAAAAGTTTGGTGAAAAATATTTGGAAAAGCCAGTTAAATACTGGGAGAATAAAGTGTGGTTGAATGAGTGCAAAATTGAACTGTTTGCATGCCATAAACCCTAAAAACATCACACCCACAGGAACGGGATGGGGTTGGGTCGCTATTCAGGAAACTGGACTAGTAAACTTCACATTATTGACAAAAGGACAAATGGGCGAATATACAAAGACACTCCTGACAAAAATCTCCTGCCATCTATAGAATGATGTAATTAAAATGAGGGTTGTCATTTGATCATGATAATCATCCAAAACATACTGCTAAGGAAATCGAAAGAACAAAAAAAAAGATCTAAAATTGTTAGGCCAATCACCTAAATTGAATCCCATTGTAAATCTATAGAAAGAAGTAAAGAACCTTCTAGGTTTGAAGTTTTGTTTGGTTTGAGTGGAGGAATGGGCTCAAATCACACCGGAGCAACGCCTGTGACGAGTTTCTTCATACAGAAAGCAGTTTGTAGCTTGAAGACGTTTCTAGAAACTATTAAATGAATAGCAATTGGCACGTTCAACCAAGCCTCAATTGATGATCAGCCATGGTGGTGCACTCAACGGGTGCCTCATTCGGTCCAGGTCCCCCTCCTCTCCTGTCTGTAATATTTTTGCCTGACATAACGGCAGGCAGTGTGGGCTTAGTTTCTATTTAGTGACGGTGTGAATATGAGTGTCAGTGGTTGTCTCTTTCCATACTGTATGTGTCCACTGATTAAATGAGGACCGACTTTGGGTGTTGTCCACTTTTTGCCCAGAGTCAGCTCCGTGTTCAGGATACAGAGTAGGATAAGCGCTATAGAAAATGGACAGGTATAAACTTTAATGGGAGTGTTTTGCCAAGTAGTGGAAGTTTTTTTTTTTTCCAATTTGGCAACACAGTGGTAGTAGAAGATGGAATATTTTATGTTGCAAACCCTTCATGTCATTTTTTTTTTTTATCTGGGCTTCAGCCTTCCTGTATGGAGTTTGTGTGTTTTCTCGCCCATAAATATTTTTATTCATTCAGGTCGTTTCACTTTCACAGCACTGAATCGATCACAATCGGAATGTTCCAGTTGTCTCAGTAGACGTTTCGCCTCTCATCTGAACAGGGTTAATTGATTCTTGCACTAAGACGTAGTTAGGATAGAACTCGCCTAATTTGCTCTGGAAACGTATTTGGACAAGACTGCAGTCCTGCATTACTGAGGTCCTCACTGTGTTGCGTTTTAGTCACGAAAGACTGCAGGTGTTAAAAAAAAAATGAAGCAGTGCCCTGGAGCGATAGAATACGAATACATGTAGGACAAATAAATGACGGCCCAAATCACTTGCGTTCTACGTGCCTCCTTCCCCATTTCTCAGCTTATTATCCATTTCCTTTGTACATCCAGTCACGACTAAATGCTCAAAACTAGATGACAAATAGAGGCTCGAGAACGCAAGTGAGCTTTTATAGTTCAACTTTTCTTCACAGGACAAATGCATATAAAATTTATTAACAGATGCCTGTAAAAGAGTTGTCATGCAAACTTACAATATAGAAACGAGCAAATGAGTGCATTAATTTTGCATGATGTGTGATTATATTTCCACTGTGGCTAATGTTCACACAGTAGATGAGATCCAAGAGCAGGCAGTAAACTGATTTGTGGATGAAAGAAGCAAGGTTGGAGCTATAAAACGTAGCTCCCTTTCTCTTACTGTTAATGCAGTTTCACTCACAAACCTTTGAGATATTGGGGGTTCGGGTAAGGTTCCATGATGATCCTAAAATGTACTGTAATCTTTACAGATGGACTTCATTTGGGTTTCCGTTAACTTTTTAATTCCACATGTTCATATTTGCAATGTCTTAATATTTTTTAACTTGTTGTTCTCCAAATAAGCACAGCAAAATGAAAATGTTTGAGCCAACATATTATCTTGTTCGATCAGAATAGATATTGAAACGGTCCTCTGCATCATGCTGTTCCCAGGTTTACTTCCTGAGACCAAAACAGCACCTAAAAAGTAATCAAACCTACCTCCCCATTACAGGGCTTCAAAAAGTGCTTTCTCAAGGAACGTGGCATCCGACCTTGAAATATCACAATGTCATGAGCAGATTGGAACTGAAATATGGAGAGACTGGAAAAGTCATAGAAAGACAGAAGTGGATGTTCTTGAAATGGAATCGAGGTGGGGGGCAAATATTCCAGAGATCAGTATCAGAGCCATAACTGAGGTAGGGTACGTTCTCCTCCAATATCCCAATGGGGATAAGCGGTACAGAAAATGGATGGATGGATGATTCTAATGAGGCAGTAGTTTTCAAACTGGGGGGCAGGGATTGTTTCAGCCACCCCTCTAAAAAAGTTAATCTCCCAACAACAACTAAATCTCCCACAGCAAAAATAGTTAAAAAATTACAGCAATAAGGGTAAGCGCTTTGCACATGTGCCTCACATTTTTGAGGTTGGGGTTTTGAATGCGAGATCCAGGATTCCTCTACGGAGTTGACATGGTCTCCCCTTGCTTGTGTGGATTTTCTCTGGCTTCCTCGCACATTCCAAAAACCTACATTTCAGTTGAGTGAAGACCAAACTTTCTTGAATGTGAATGATTGTCTGTATGTTTGTATGATTGTATGTGACACTTGGTAGGTGACCAGTCCAGAGTGTACCGCATTTCTTGACCAAAGTCCGATAGTCTTCAGCTCAGTCGTGACCTAAATGAGGACAAGCAGAATACAAAGCAGCTCGATGAATGGTTCCAGTAGATACTTTTCAATGATGTCACGCCGACCACATATCTGTTTGTTTTGGACAGCAAGATCGTGTCTACATATCATGGCTAGGAAGCGATAAATCTTTACTGTAATGTTTTGGCTACAGTTATTGTTTGATCTTTTATCTGGAAAGTCCTTTGACAAACGAACATGGTAACCAGAAGTGATTGAGACACTTATGCTGGCATGAGGAATAAAGAAAGCCAGAAACCACATGTGAAACTGAGAGCATTGTGTCGACGTCAGCAATGCGCGACGAGACAGGATGATAAGGAAATGAGCTATAGAGGTTGGGAAGCGAAATAAATGTCACCCATGTTAAAAAGTACAGTTGGACTCACGTCTACGTTGTTCAATAACACGACAGCAATATCATAACATGGTGTCAGAGTGACGGAAGCATCACTACGGACTCATGGGAAAGAAAAAAAAATGAACGAAGACGACGAGGAGGCGTTAGGTGTTCCAAGTCACCCAATTTACCAGATGTGTGGCAGAGATTCCAGCAACACACCCAACACGGAGACGAAGGTAAAAACTTATTACGAAAAATTCTCTGATTACCTCACTCCGAAAGCAAACCTTATATTTGCTAGATATAAGTTTCACGAGAAGGCGCATGGTAACTGTGAGTCATGTGAGCACGTTGTGACAGAACTAAAGCTGTTCCTTAAAGACTATAACTACACAAACAGCCATGAGATGGTCGGAGACCGCATACTTTTCACCACCAACTGTGCGCGAAAAGTTACTCAGCCAGGGGCCTTCACTCACGCTTGAAAAAAGCAATCGCCATAGCCGTCTCCCATGCGTTAGTAAAAGTGCAGCTCAAGGCTATGGTTAGTGACAGCCACGGCTAGCAACAGCCACGAGGTTCGCGTTATCCACCGCAAATCTGAAAAGGAAAGTTTCACTGCGGGTGCTCGTAGGCATATTGACGGGCCAAAGACCTCCGTAAAAATCTGTAACAAGTGTGGAGGATATCACAGTAAATTAGCTGAATGCACACCAAAAGGTAAACAATGCCTGAAGTTTCAGACCCCTTTTTCTGTCTGTTCTTAAAACAATAAGCCACACAATGAAATACCATGATGAAAACGCATTAAGAAGCTTATAAGCAAGCCAATATTAACACACAAAAAATCACTAAAACACGCGAGTTGTATTGTAGTTTTGCCGTCCAGTGGGCGTGGTAAACAAAACATGACGTCAACGTGAAATGTATCTATAGAGCTGAATTTGGTTTAAAATATGCTATTTAAATAAACCAACAGTCAGCGTATACTTCCATTCCATGTTGCTGTTTACAAGCAAAAGTTAAAATCTTGAGAATTCTTTCTGACATTGTGGATGGATGGCTTTGTGCATCTGTCCAGGTGCATATGCTCACCCTTCCATTATGTGTACTTAATGACCTGTCAAATGAAATAAGATAAATCTATGAGTTTGGGCTCCTTCATGAGACTCAAGTCCACATGCTCGCTAATGAGCCGCTGGTACTCAGTCATTTGTCCTCTGAGAGGAAGGAACTGCAGACATTCACTGGCGTCACATGCTAACACCTACCACAAATTATCTCTGATATGCGATGCTTGCAAAATAGCCAGTAAAAAGAACGGAAGTGCACTAATCATACTTAATCATTGGTCTACCTTTACTATGTATGTAGAACGATGCTCCATAGTTTGTGCTCTGTTGCAACTGGAGCACAAGTGCCATTTTTCTATTATATTGATGGGGTACAACCATTTACTATAGGCAGACTACAGAGCAGTTCATTAAATACAATTTGTCATGACCTCTTTAGTTATGGGTTTGATTAATTCATTGAACGCACTTGTGACTCAAAACTAATCTAAATTCAACTTGCCCCACTGAATTATTTGTAAATGGCAATATATTTCCTGGCTGCCAAAAACACCATTATATATTTATATTTTTTAAATGAAAAACAGTATTATCCAGTATTGTATTTCAAAAGATCATACAGTTGTAACCTAAATAATTAAAATGTAACAAATTAAATGGTTGTTTCTTCATATAATTCAATGGAGGGTGTTGTGCTTCTTCTGGGGTGTTCACCTTGGCAGCCAAGAGGCAATACAGATCATACATAATTACATAATGTAGTTGTCACAAACGCTCAATGAGCTATAGTAATGCGGTTGTTGATTTTTATGCAACGGATAAAAAAATAAAGTGTGCCTGTGAGTTTTGTTATATTGTCAGCCTTCATTATGTTGCTTCACTTTTGATGTTTTAGCAAGATCATAAAAGAACACGAAAAGTGTACTGTCATTGTTACTCCTGAGCATGTATTGACAGACACTTTTAAGCCTCTTGAGAAGAGTGCGTGAAGTGTAAACTATGGGGGTAATGTTCAGTCTCAGTTTAGCGCTACACAATTTTCACAGGACATGCCAGAGAATGTAGTTATATTAAAATGTGGAAATCAGAATCAGATTTTTTGGCCAACTGTGTAAAAACACATAAGGAATTTTTCTGCAGCAGTCAGTGCTACTCTGGTGTGACATTCAGAACAAAGAACAACAAGTGACAATAGCAAAGAACAAGAGACATTTCTGTTTATAGGAACTATTCCTTAAAAGAGTACTGATGTGCAATATGTAAAGTCTTCTTCATTTAGAACAGGTAAGAGATATGACGTCCCACATTGTGTTAAGCTTGTACAGGGTGGCAGAAGGAAAACAAGTGTTCGAATGCCTGCTAGTTTTGACTTGCATTGATCAGCTTCGCTTTCCGGACAGAAGGCGCTGGATGAACTGGTGGCCAGGATGTGGAGGGTCCGAAAGGATCCTGCCCATTCTAGACCTAGTTCGAGTTGTGTGCAAGTCTTCAATAGTGGGTAGAGTGGTGCTGACAATCCGTGCAGTGCTTTTGATTGTTCGTTGCAGTCTGCGTTTGTCCTTTTTTGTGGCGGCGGTGTGATGTTCGGCTCCCACTTCAGGTCCTCTGAGACTGTAATTCCCAAGAACTCAAAGGTATCGACGGTTGACACATGACAGTTGGACAGCATCAGGGGCAGCTGTGGTGAAGAATTCCTCCTGAAGTCCACAATCATCTCTACAGTTTTTAGAGTGTTCAACGCCAAGTTCTGTTCACCACACCAAAGCTATAGTTTTGTCACTTCAAGTCGATACGCAGACTCATCACCGTCTTTGATGAGGCCAATGTCCATGGTGTCATCTGTGAACTTCAGGAGTTTGACAGTCGGCTGCCTCGATGTGCAGTCGTTTGTCTAGAGTGAGAAGAGCAGAGGGGAGAGGACACAACCTTGGGGTGCCTCAGTGCTGATAGTGTGCTTGGATGAGGTGGTGTCCCCCAGCCTCACCTGCTGTGTCCTGCCCATCAGGATACAGGATTTGCATTGGCCATCTTAGAAATGCAACCATGATAGTCTGCCACCTTTGAATTTGTGTCTTAAAATGTGTTTTGATTACAAAGAAAAGTCCTTTCTGACAATGAATGACAGCATTTCTTGTACAGCAATGCCTTGAGACAAAATGGTGAATAAGAGGCACTGCCCGTCCCTGCCATGAGAAATCACAATTACTCTCCCAAGAAGTCCTCTTTTACGCACTCCAACTGTCTTTTATCTGACTGGACCACACCAAGCCTTTTTCTTTGTTTTGAAATATCAAGACACTACAGTGTAGTATTATTGTCTTCTACAAGTAAGCAAATTAAAACATTTCTCTACAAGGATAATGGCCGTTGATAGTGGCATGGTTGAAGACAGGTTAGCACATTTCTTTCACAGTTCTGAAGACCCGGGTTCAAATCCAGCCTCGTCGGTTTGGAGTTCGCATGTTCTCCTCTTACCTGCATTGGTTTAATCTGGGTAGTTCAGTTTCCTCCCACTCCCCCAAAAACATGCACGGTAGGTTAATTGAAGACTTTAAATTGTCTGTAGGTGCGAATGTGAGTGTGAATGGTTGTTTATATGTGCCCTTTGATTGGCAACTGGCAACCAATTCCAGGGTGTGACCTCCCTCCTACAATTAGGCAGGATAGGTCATACAGTTAGCTAGGATACCTATGAACCTAGTGAGCATAAGCAGTGGAAAAAATGGATTGATGGATAGACGATGCTTTTGAGTAATATTTCAGTAAAATTGACAACGGGTAAACCAAGTTAGCAAGATATTGGCTCGGAATCATTTGTGGATACCAAAAAGCCTGAGTAAAAGGTGCCTTGTGACTAAATGGAAGTCAGCAACATTGGTAGACATGTCCTATTTTTTCTCATGCTTCTTTTTTCCTCACAGAAGTAAAAAAAAAAAACTCAAGCGGCAGAAAGGAAAGAACTACAACTAGTTAATGAATAGAGACAAGGGAACTAAATAGACTAAAAGCAAATATTGACAAAAATACATAGAGGAGGCTGTGATTTAATGGGTGACACAAGGATGAACTAGATTGTATGAAACTAATCATCAAGCAACAAGAAGCTCATTTTAAACAAGAAATATGTGAACATTTAAATAATTACAGGTAATAAAATTGAAAACAAGCGCTACCAATAGAACTGTGACACAATGAGCTCTATTTATTTTTAGGCATTCGTCATCATTCGTTTTAATCAGTGCTGCCCTGTGAATTTGGCACCAGCGCATTCATTGAGGATTTGGGAAAGAGTAGTGGAGGCTAGACTCAGGACAGAAGTAAGTATCTGCGAGCAACGGTATGGTTTCATGCCTAGAAAGAGTACCACAGTTGCATTATTTGCCTTGCTAGTGGAAAAGTATGGAGAAGGTCGGAAGGAGCTACATTGTGTCTTTGTGGATCTAGAGAAAGCCTATGACAGAGTACCAAGAGAGGAACTGTGGTACTGCATGCGTAAGTCTGGTGTGGCAGAGAAGTATGTTAAAATAGTACAGGACATGTATGATGGCAGCAGAACGATGATGAGGTGTGCCTTAGGTGTGACAGAAGAATTTAAGGTGGAGGTGGGACTGGATCAGGGATCAGCTCCGAGCCCCTTCCTGTTTCCAGTGGTAATGGATAGGCTGACAGATGAGGTTAGACTGGAATCCCCTTGGACCATGATGTTCGCAGATGATATGCAGTGAAAGCAGGGAGCATGTAGAGGAACAATTAGAAAGATGGAAACATGCACTGGAAAGGAGAGGAATGAAGATTAGCCGAAGTAAAACAGAATATATGTGCGTGAATGAGAAAAGTGGAGGGGGAAGAGTGAAGCTACAGGGAGAAGAGATAGCGAGGGTGGATGACTTCAAATATTTAGGGTTAACAATCCAGAGCAATGGTGAAGAAACGGGTCCAAGCAGGTTGGAACAGCTGGCGGAAGGTGTCTGGTGTGTTATGTGACAGAAGAGTCTCTGCTAGGATGAAGGGCAAAGTTTACAAAACAGTGGTGAAGCCGGCCATGACGTACGGATTAGAGACGGTGGCACTGAAAAAACAACAAGAAGTAGAACTGGAGGTAGCAGAAATTAAGATGTTGAGGTTCTCGCTCGGAGTGCGCAGGTTGGATAGGATTAGAAATGACGAGATTCGAGAGAGCAGACTTCGATAGTTTGGACATGTTCAGAGGCGACCGAGTGAGTATATTGGTGGAAGGGTGCTGAGAATGGAGCTGCCAGGCAAAAGAGCGAGAGGAAGACCAAAGAGAAGGTTTATGGATGTGGTGAGGAACAACATGAGGGCAGTTGGGGTTAGAGAGGAAGATGCAGGCGATAGGCTAAGATGGAAAAAGATGACACGCTGTGCTGACCCCTAACGGGACAAGCCAAAAGGAAAAAAAGAAGCATTCAGTAAGGATTTACCTGGTTTAATCCACCTCTTTGTACCCCCAGTATCAGTTAGCAATTATAGAAATTATCAGTCCTTTATAAAAATGTTATTTCCATTCATCCATTTTCTGAGCCGCTTATCCTCACAAGGGTTGCAGGAGTGCTGGAGCATATCCCAGTTATCATTGGGCAGGAAACGGGGTACACCGTGAACCTTTTGCCAGCCAATCGTTGTTTTACTGTTTGGTACGGTATGCATATAGTAAATGCTACTCTATTACTGTAATACAGTAAAACAACTAACAAAATAACACTAATGCTACACAACAGATTAGTTCCCTAGGAAAATTCACCCAATTTATATATAATTTTCTGGAGTTTTCTTCAAAACAGAAATACAGTAAGTCCAAGAGACTTAAACATCAGACAAAGGTCAAGTCAGCATCATTTTATGATTTTCTACTTTAAACCCACAATGTATTTAAAAAAAAAAAAAAAAGAAGCCCTGCTCCCTGTAGTAAACATTCAGAAATACTTTGCTTGTGAACCCAATAAAATAGATGTTGTAATGGTATGCTATTTTATTACTGTTTAAAACCTTTTCATGCAGAATACGATTTCATTTAGAAGCAATGGCAATTAAATTTAAATGAGTTTGTTCCCAGTGCACTACAATTTTAATAAAACATGGCTGCCAATTTGTCAACACATTGTAAGGGAAACAGCGATCAAGTCACAGTCATTTTAGGTTGTACTGTAGATTTGGGTTGTTCTGTCATTACTGTCAGATGTTTTTTGTTTTCTTTAACCAATCAATCAATAAATTGGGCATTCCTTGCTTGTCCAAACTGTCTTGTTGTATCATTAACACATTGCGACTCGCCGTGGTGCTGAAGAAAACCAGTAAAAGCACATGACTATCATCAGTGGGAAAGTGTAAAAAAAAGTACAACACAGACTGAGAACTAAATTAACTAAAATATTAAAACATTACATTAGGGCAAGGGATTTTTGTTTTTTTCTGCAATTTCTGTACTTAATCCCGCACATCTGTTGCCCTGCTTTGTTTGCTAAAACAACATGGCTGCAAACAAACTGGAGCTAGTTTACAAAATCACAGTGAGTCTCACCTAATTTGCAGTTTTTCCAACCATTCTAGCAACTATTTTTCAATAACACAACATATCAACTTTAATTCTTGGTAAACAGACAAAAATAAAGTGTTTATGTAAAACATCATACGTGGACATAAACACTGTGTTATGGTTTTAGCTAACCCCCAAAACAACAAAATATGCCATGACCTCATAACATTGTATCTTTCCTGTTGAATCACTAACATTGCAATTTGGAAAAAAGCCCCTTTTTGTCTGCAATTTGGGATTTACCAAGTACTGTGTTGAAGGTCATCCAGTTAAAACCGTGACTTGACAAAGATTTTATACCAGTAGAGCCAAGAATCGCTCAAACCAGCTGTTATTCATCTCTTTTCCCACCCATCCAATATTCCGAAGCCTTGTGTGCATGACGAAAATAAGCACGTAAGGAGCTGAGACTTAATCACGGCCCGTGTACTTTCTAATTACAGAGGGCCGCAAGTTAATTGCATTACGAGGCGTAAACAAAAGAGGGCTCTCAAAGTACAGATGGGATTCTCATTCTCATCTGTTGGCCTAACGTTAATTGCTCTATATTGTAAAATGTTAGGGAAGGAGCACATAGATGCGCTAACTACTCATTATTAGGTCACAGCTGACAACCTGTACGGAGGAGCTAATTAGTTGATTGTACTTCAATCACACCGCTAGCATGCTGTTAGCTGTTAGAAAGAAAAGAGGTAACACACACCTTAAATTTTTGGAAAAAAAACTCGTCTTATTTAAATTAAAAATAACAGAAGTTTGTTTTAATTATCCAGTGGCTATGCTCTATATTTCTATTGGAAAGAGTTGCAGCCTGACTAACTCAAGCCTCTTCCCCTTCTTCAACATACAGTAGTTACTTGACACCAAGATGGCACCAAATCTATGTTCCTGTACTACACAGGGAACATTGTAATTTGTTTTCTAAATGCTGTGTTACTTTGGTTGTTTTAGTCAAACTTTCATAGACAATGAGTTTATCTTTTACTTGCCCAATTCAGTCTTTTTTAATTTGTTTCATTTCAGTCATTTTGTCTTACCCAAGCTATTGCAGACCCCTGCCACAAACAGTAAAAATACACAAGTACTGTACCTGTAATTGATGCTCCTCTTAAAAAGATTGTATACTTTCCCATGTTGATTCGTTCGGGAAAAAAAAAAAAAAACATACCACAACCTCTTATCTCAACTCTCGTTATCATTTCAAAATCATCTTACTTCAGACAACAATACCCTTCAAACTACTGCCTTGAGTTTAGTTCATTATTTGATCACACATGTAATTCAAAAGTTGTGTCTCAAATCATCTTTCCCTTTGAAATGTATGGAAATGCCATTAATCCATTCCACCCCACGTTGTTTCTTCAGGTGTGGCCATCTTGGCCACCAGAGCGCAGTATAATACTGCCACACAAACATATGATGAAACATTTAACAGCTGATTAGGATAAAGAATGTGTGTTTGAATATTCTTATATTGTCTGTCCAAAACTCTTGCTGTACCTTTTGTGTTCAAATATTGGTTAGTTAAAAGGTTCTAAAACCGCAACAATTAGCCAATTTGTTAGCCCATCTATGGCATTTAATGTTAGCATTACATTAAGAATTCAAATGTAAAGAATTCCCCTGTAGCAGTGACGACTCCAGTAACTTCTTTCACCCCAAACCTAAATTTACCTCTTCCTCAATATGTGGGGTCTGCTACTTGTTAAAAAAATGTTAAGATGTTAAACAGCTGTATGTGTGTGCTAAATTTTAGCTAGACTGGATTTACACTACCTGGTTCACAATTGGGATCATTTTCTTCCATGTGGCAAATTTACCATGCGTTGGCTGACACCACTCTTTTCTGTTTGTTCAGACAACTTCAATGTTATGATACTGACTTCAATTTACCATTCTGTGTGTGTGTCTGTGTGTGTGCGTTGGCATATTACTTGATGTTATGTGCTTTGGAGCAGTATGTAAAGCTTGGACAAACTGAGCTAAATAGATTTTTTTGTTACATCATATTATACTATACATTATATTATACTCCAACCACTAATATTACTTCTGCTATTCCTACTTCTTTTTCTTTCGACTTGTTCCGTTAGGGGTTGCCACAGCATGTCATCTTTTTGCATCTAAGCCTATACTGCTATTACCACTAATAATAATAAAAATACTAAATTATTTAGAAACATTTATTTGACTAGGTGAGCATCTTGTATCACAGAATGAATATGCTCATTATTTGTCATTACATGTATATATATTTTTTTCTTTTCTTTTCCCTTAGCAGACTGCCCAAGCAAAATCAGGATTCAAAGAAAGTATCAAGCAGATTGTCATCTGATTGACTTCATGCATTCATGGATGCCTCCGTGTCTTCCATATGGCAGTCACGTCTCGTCTCTATACGACATGTGACCTGGCCCATAATGTGTTTACAAGGGAGTTTTAATAGATGCCTTCATTCAGTCAACCTCTTTCCCATTCACCATTATTGTACAAGAACAGATTGAGTCTTTCTGGGAATTGTCTCCCCCCAATCTGTCATGTCTTCTGTCATTTGCTCTCGTGTTTGAAGCATGATCCCATGTAGGTACATCCATCTGAGTGTGGAGGAGAGCTAATCCATTGCCTCTAATGTGAAAACGCTTTCTCTGCTGTGCTTTTTAGTTCTTTTAAGGATAAATTGTATCTAATACTGACAAAATGGTGACTACGGTAGAGTGACATTATTTGTGAATAAGAGTCCTTTTTTTCTTGAATAAAAATCACGTAGTTCCTATCGTAAACCATGTAACTGCTGTAACAGTTTTGTATTCTATATTTTTCCAGACGAGATTTTCTATTTTGTTAGGATGACAAGTCATCCAGTTTTGATAACACTGCGAGGAAATTCTCTGGAAACGCCACCTTCAGTAAAACTGACGGACCAGCTACAACGGTTGAGTGATAATTTATATCCATCCATTTTCTATACCACTTTATCCTCACTAGAGTCACGGGCATGCTGGAAATATCCCAGTTAGCGAGAGGTGGGGTACACCCTGAAACGGTCGCCAACCAATTGCAGGGCACATATAAACAACCAACGCATACAGTCATACCCAATGTTAATGTAGCGTCTTAAATCAATCTACCATGCATGTTCTTGGGGTGTGGGAGGAAAACAGAGCGTCAAGAGAGAATATGCAAACAAAAGTAACAAAGAAAACCTTCATTAAACCTAACATTTGAAAGCAAACATAACTAACAAAGTTACAATGGGGTGGGCACGGACAGAGAGACTGACAGTAGAAAACAATGACATCAATATACAATGGACTCACTTGAAATGAAAGAAACCATGGAACTCAAGGCACACAGATTAATGAGACAATAAGACCTGGACAAGACAAGGGGTTGGAGGGATCTGATTGGTCAACACAAGGTAGAGGGTAAACGTAAACAGGTGCACCCAATCAACTGAGGACTGAACACATGAAAAACATGGAACAAAACCAAGCAAACCAAAACAGACCATAAGAGTGCCAGCATCCGATCATTTTTGCAGTCAAATTCTGATGAACTGGCTAAGACCCTAACCCAGCTACTTCAGTAAAAAGAGGACACCCTCTCCCACCATTTTAATGCAACTCGAGATTGGTTTTGGTTGGCCAATGTCAAGGGATGGGTGATCAGCAATACCAGGTATCAATATCTGACCAATCCGAGACTTTTTTCAAGGTACTGAATACTTGTGTAGGCAGCCAATACCAGTAACCGATTGACAAAGGGCAAATTAAAAAAAAAAAAAAAAAACTCTGTGCCAGTAGGTGGCGCTACAACTCTGGCCACAGATATTCATGTGTGTCACTTCATGTTCGAACAACAAAGCTGCTCACCTGTTTTTCTCTCCAAAACCTTTCTGGTTTGGAATAACTTCAGGGTGAAGGAAGATTAACCAAAAATAAGAATGCAGATTCTGCACACCAAAACTTGGAAGAGTTTAATTGAAGAGTTGTTCATTTAACATGTGTAACTTCATAACAATGAAGACAAAATGAAGATGTCGTAGGAAACCCATGCAGGAACTTCAGGGCAAACCCTGCAGAAGACAGAAATTGAGGAGCGCCAATCCAAGGGCATTACAACTTGCAGAAATGGTTGTTTACAACTCTTTTGGGAAGAATGTGGGCTTCTGACAGTCCTTGAACGTTGCGCAGCCAAAATATGAATTGCCTCTCGGGCCACAATTTTAAGGACTGTGATGCCACTGGGGCTTGATCATGTTAAAAAAATGTTAGCACCTTGTTGTGTAATCGTCTGGTGTTTAGCTTCACCGCTGATATTTGAAGTAGCATCATGAGTTGAGTGTCTCTCATAAGTCATACTGAGTGGTGGATTGATTATAATTTTCAACTTCACAGTGTAATGCTGCATGCTTATGATTTTGTGGGTCCAATTTCTGATAAAATGACTACTGCCATAAAGCGATAAGTTTAGAAAGAGAATATGCAGCTATGATCGTATAAGGTGTAGGGCCAATTTTCATAAAGCATAGTAAGGAGGCAAATTTTAGCTGTTAAAATAGGGCACTGATGTATTGACAATTATGAAACTGCAACTATAGTAAAGTCATACTCCAGATCTATACCAGAGAGAGCCTTTAAAAAAAAAAACAGAGTTTTGCAAATATATTTCATGTTAAATACTGTTTTATTTTGAACATGTTAAATATACAAAACAAAATCAAAAAACAAAGCCATAAACAAACTAACGAAACAGGACCAATTAAAAATGTTGCATTTAAATTACCTTTCCCCTGTAGTAGATTATGCCAAATTTGCAAAGCAACCATGAAAATGTTACTGTAATATGAAGATGAGAGATACATTCCTCAAACAAACAAATTACTTTTAGAGATGAGTGTTGGTTCTCAGGGGGTAGAAGCGTGAGTAATTTCAAGGAAAGTGATTAGCAAAATTGCAACCTGCCACCTGATATGAATAAACACAACAGCAGCTGTGGCACTTAATTGCACATTTAGGGACTTAATATCCAATAATTTGAGGATTAACAAACCAAAGAAAAGGAACATATTCTCTGTAAATGTTTTGGAGCAATTACGCTGTCATCTCCCACCATGTTTGCTTTCACCTCCGCTTGAGTCATTTTGCTTCTTAGATGAAATCATTCTTCAAAACCCTTGCAGAGAGGATGTTTGAATACTAATGAGAGTCTACATCAGACCTCCCCCTAAAAAAACTCTCTGCAATCTCATCAAACACACTCACGCAAGCCTTTTTACGTTTTTCCTTCCTGGGATGTTTGCATCTGTCAGGATCCATCTTGGAGAATTCTCTTGTTCACCGCTCGACAAAAGCGTCACCTTTTGTCAAGCCGTTGATCTCGCTGCTGTCAGTCGAGCAGCTGATCAGTGTCAACGTTCTAAGCGAAAGTGGAGATCAAAGTTTATGAGAGGGAAGGCAGAGGTTTTTGTACATGAGGAAGACGCTCTGAGGAGCTGTGGGATACGAAACAATGCGTGATCCAAAGTAGATGTGGCTAAGAAACAATTGTGAACAACCTCCTGGAAAACTTTGTTTTACGTACCCCACAACCACCAAGTGAGTTATTGCATGGAGGCACAAGGATATTCTGCTGTCTTACCATCTATCCATTTTTGAAAAAATACCCGGGTAAATTGGAGTATATTCCATCTGGAGGGTTACACCCAGGTTTGGTCATCAATCCATAGCCGTGCCTGCATGGCTCTTTTCCTAGCACTCCGGTTTACTCCTCAAAAAAAATATTTTCATTGAAGACTCTAAACTGTCTGTAAGTGTGAATACTTGGTAGCTAGCTGGAATAAGCTCCAGAGCAGTGGCAACCCAAGTGGGAATAAGTGGAACAAAAGAGGAATTAATTTAACTTTTATCAGAACCATCCTTCTTTCCAATTTTAATAGCCCTAATTCTAGTTATGGTCACAGAGCACTGCAGCCTATCCCAGCTGACTTCGGGCAAAAGGCAGACTACACCCTGAACTGGTCACGCGTCAGTTGCAGGGCACATATCGACATGGACAACCATTCACACTGAACCCACCCTGCCCACACCAAAATCAGGCGAATGTATCACGACACAATCAGTGACTAACCAGAAGTATGGTAGACACAAGAAATGTCGTAGTTGGACCCACTCTAGTACGACAACTATCCACATAGTAATTTATGTATCAATTTATTTCCCCTCCTGGAAGCCGTCACCTAATCATGGTCCCAATGATCCTTGGAGCTAGGTTTTTTGGGGCTTCACACCGCTGATAGGATCACCATGACAAACAGATCCTAGGTGAGAGGCCCGAGAAAGCATGGCTAAAAGACTCCTATGAAGAAAAACACAAATGGATGGATATAGGAATGGAGTAGCTCACCCAGTTCAGGTGAAACAAGACCACTTAGAGATTTAAAAGACAATAAAAGAATCTTAAAACAGATTTTAAAATGCACAGGCATCCGGCACAGGGACTGAAATTATTGTACTATCTCCTATGCACCCCAGTTAAGAGGCAAGCAGCACCATTTTGAGCCAATTGGAGAAGTTTAATGGAGGACTGTAGTGGTGGGCGACTCAATCCAAACTATTGATAGTACCGATACCAAGTCAGTGTTAGTATTGGTTCGATATTACTCTGATAAGATCAATACCGTGTTTCCATTTCACTCTTTGGATTCACTGCTGCTTTTTTGTCAAACAGGCAACATCCAGGTTGCTGGACTCAATGCTTCTATCTCAGTGCAGAGTTGGCGCACATTGCCTCTCCTCTCCCATCTTGTGTTTCGATGTTGTGCCGTCACACGACTTTTGACTTACCTGCAGTGCAAAGCAAACAAGCAAGCAACCTGCCAAGTCGGGTTTACCTGCCTATCAGCACACGCACGATTCATGCATCCACAGAGATGTCATGTAGGAGAATTACAAAGAGGCAAAGGACTGCAGAGTGACAATATTTTCAGGCTTAAAATGACACAATGGCAAGCTCTAAAATTTGTTAACAGGCTGAGAAATAGAGATAAAGGTACATACGTACTTACACATTGCATATATGTAAAAATTCATATAAGCACATGAAAAATCTTGCAAAAGAAAACACTAAAACCTTCTGTATAAGAATATATTTTCATAATAAAGTAGTTTCTATTCACTAATAAACTTTGTCCTAACTCTGTCCTGGGTTTTAACTGTATGGTATTAAAATGAGAATCATCGCTGAAACAATTAAAGGTCATGAACATTAGCAGGGATTTAGCAATTTGATGATGCATTTACCTTAATTATTTAAAAGTAGGTAAGGGGGTGCAAGTATGCAAAGCTGCCTGGCCCTGTGTGAAAAAAGTAATGCCCCTGTGACCCCGCCCTTTTTGTTAGAGCATGAAGTAACAGCGGCTAATCAGATTTTTTTGGTTCATTTTCACTTTCAACACACAAGCCTGGATACCTACAAAAAAAAAATAAAAAAATAGAATGGAATGTGTCAGAAAACCAGAATGCTCAGAGAAAAAACCCACACAGGCATGGGGAGAACATGCAAACTGGAGGGATTTGAACCCTGGTCCTCAAAACTGCGATGGAGACGCTCTAACGAGTCACACCGCCGTTCCACCGTGCTGCCCCATTAACTGCCAGTTATAGAAAATACTTGATTTGAGTTGATGTTGCTAAGGCCTGCCCAACAAGTTATTAGGTTTACTTATTAGCCCATGAGTATCTTAGTTATTTTACCTTATTATATTACTTTTTTGTCATTTTAAAACTGCAAATCATATTTGCTTATATTTCTCTAGTATTTATATTTCGTTCAATGACCTTGATCATTGAATTGGGGAAATAATTTAGACCTAAAACAATTTGAGAAGGTAGCAGTTAACAACCGCTTTTCAACTTTCCCGATTAACACTTTTCTATCCGCGAAAGTTTTTATTAAGTTAAGTTAAGTTACGTTTTTATTAAGTTATTTGTAGTACCTGTTCAATCGGGTTCCCGGGCATGTAGATATTTGTTATATAAACCATAAATACCATGTTATATACTATGCTAATATAAGGTTACCCTGTTGCTTAGCCCTAAGCCTGGAAACTGTGTCTTATACTCCAATCTTCACTTTGCAGCAGTTGTTCTTTCTTTCAGATGAAATGTTCCCTTTAATGCTGAGAAGTGAACATCAAAGACCCTTGTTGCCCATTGCTGCTTCACCAACGTATCTCTGTATTGTTCCAAGTCACGCATTCAATGCCACATGGGTTATCCTTACAACATGAGTGTAGTCTCATCAGGACCATTTTGTTTTCCTGTAAATGATGTGTGTAAACATTGTAGACTTGCCGGTTGGTTCTTGTTTAAATCATGTGAACAACAAGAATGCGGCACACATTTGCAATCCATTTGAGTCCATTTGGATTTTTCCTGTTTATGTTAATGTTGAAGTCATCCCTTGCAAGCATATTATGGCTTCCTTAGAAGACATCTAAAGATAACACACCATTAATTTTTGAACATTCGGTCATTTCTCTGTAGAATAGTTTGCATTCTGTTTTTGATATAGAGTACTGTAATTCGCACAAAACCAAGAACACAATCTCCTTCTATTGTCAATCCTCATAAATGCTGTTTATACTCCATTTTAAAACGTATTCAATTGATACACATGATTACGTCATAAATCAGAGATAATGCGTTTCACAGTTCAGAGACACATTAGGAAGAGCTGTCAACACGATTTTGCAGGTGTCATATTATTTATACAGGCTGTTATTTTTTGCACGCTATTTCTAAATTGACCACACGGATCCACGGGGATAGTTAATGGTTTCATAACCTCATATTTCCAGAATGTATGTAAACTCCGACACGAACATTTTTCTCTGAAGCCAATTTTACTTCTTCAATCACTGTTATTCTCAGAACACGAGAGTTTGATGGGGAATCACTGACCAACGGACAGGAACTTCAAAAAAGAAAGTTGCAGATTGGGTGACTACTTAAAATATTGAGACGGACCAGATTTTGCTTACCTGCTCTTTTGTTTCCTGTGATGGAATTGTTTGAGTGATAGAATTTACAAGTATGTGATGTGATCAGTGACATTCTATCAGCGGTAGAGGAGAAAACTGGGACCACATGAGAGCGTCTAATTAGTTAATTACAGAAGATATTGTGATGTATTTTTGGGTGTTTTTCTTCCCAACTATCAATCATCACATTTTGCTATATCATAATATTATTTTACAATGAAGCCCAACCATTTGTGAGGAATGGGCACGAAGTCCCGCTCTAAAGACCGAAAATCTGCAGGTAAACTGATGCACTCCAAGTAAATGTTTGTGACTTTCTCACTGTATAAGTCACTTATATTGCTAGCAACCAATTTTTATCGGTTGAAACCAATTGTTTCATTTGACAAAATGTTATTATCATACGGTTTGTCCTTTGCAATGTATTCTTTACTGCATTATCGCTGTATCACTGTAGCACAACTTAACTTCTTTTCACACTTATGTTCGCATTCCCATTGGCTTGACAGGACTCTCAGCCATAGACAATATAGACCAACTCTTTGTAAACAAAGGACATTCCTTTGACTGATACCGGGACTGAACAAAATGATCTGTGATGGCGGGGAATGGTCCTTGAAAAAATGTACCGAATAGTGCCTAATTTCATTGACTCTCAGCCCCCAAAATTCAAAATTCAATCTCGTAATCTGACACCCTCCTCTTGCCTTACTGTAAAGTTATCAGTGTGGTAGTGTCACGACCCATCGGTACGGAGAGGGGACCCAAATGCACGACTCCGGAGACCCAAAGGTAATTCGGGAAAAGTGTTTATTCGGTCCAAAGTCAGGGATCAGGCAGAGAGTTAAGTGGGGGAGCGATAATCAGGACGTCAGTCATAGAGAGCAGGTCCGCGGGCAGGCAGGGGTCAGTACACGGAAGATCGATCAGAGAAGGCAGAGTTTCAAAGACGTCAGGCTTACGGGGTCCGTCGGAGGACAGGCAGAGGTCGGTACACCAGGGTTGACGATCAAGAGTACGGGAGTGCAGGAATAGGAATAAATGCAGGAATAAAATTGGAGACCAAAAGAAAACAACTGTGAAATTATGACGACACAGATTATTTTAGTTCTTACATAAATAGCATGGCATTATCCATGGTGCTTATCGTCACAAGGGTTGCGGGAAAGCTGGAGGTTATCCCAGCTAGCTTCGGGAGAAAGGCGGACTACACCCTGAATTGGTCGCCAGTCAGTCACATGGCCGATATCAACACCATCACTGAGCGGGAATCGATCCCACGCTGCCCCCACCGAAGGCAGGCATGCGTACCACTACACCCTCAGTGACCATTCTGATATAAATACTTAACATAAATACTATTTACCATAATTCCCGGCCTACAGGCTTATAACCAGGTGTGCTAACGCTAGCGATGTGCTAACTCTAGCGCCGCATCAGTGCATAAACTACATGGTTGAAAGCATGTGAAAAAGTTCCGGCTTGTAGGCCGGAAATTATGGTATTTGTTTTAATCCAGTTTCTGTGTTATGTGTGATGGTCTTACTGCATCTTCAGCCTTTTTAATTTGATTTCAGGTGTGTTTTTTTTTTTTAAATGCCTGTAGCACTATTGTCATTGTTGTAATTGTATAACTTTCCTTTAGGGTTTGAAAATACAGTAAAGGCATGTGAAATTGTATTTCAAGAGAAGAAGAAGAAGAAGTAGAAGAATCATCATCATCTCTATTGTTATGAACATGCATGCCAAATTTGTTCCCTGCGTTTCACCCATCACAGTGAACACAGACTTGTTCGTGGAACACACTGGAGCAGAGGACAATTTAACTCATCCACTTCCATCCTTCCCAGTTAACATAGATATTTGACTTCTAAAGCCATCAATGGAAGGGATTAAGGGCCTTAGGAGCAGTTTTAGGTTATCTGTGTCTTGCTCAAGAACACCACAATCGTTTTTCTGGGGGATGTTGGTGGATGATCCGTTCGGCCACACTTCATACAATGGCATGCAACTCAAAGTACTTTGGATAATAAAAATCAATCCCCTCCTGACATACACTCAGATAAAAATACAAATAATAATAAAGTAATAATAGTGACCTATGGCTGGGAACGGATAATCCGTCTGTGGGGACGCCATCGCAGAGAGTTGTCTGCACCAAGAGCTGCCAGGGAACCGCAGCCTCCCGCTATCAGGGTGGAGTCTCTGCGTAATGGTGTAAGAGGAGACTCATATGGTGAGAGAGGGGCCCATGCGGCAGCATCGTGGCGGTGGCCCTTCACCGCTTCCGGTGCAGAGGGTTCCCTGTGAGGAAACACTGAAAGAGAATAAAATGCTCATAAACATGCACAAAAACATACATATGAATATAAAACCCAATCTTTGGTCAAAACTAAAAGTACAGACCTAGAACTGTAAAAATAGCAGAGAAATCAACATAAAATACTGCATTTAGTACGAAAACAATGTAAATAAGAAGGCTAATTTTGAAAAAGAACAGTTTAAATGTAGGTTTAAAGGTTAATTAAATATTAATTACATTAAATTAAATGTGAGCTAAATCACTGTTATCAAATCTGCCCTCCAGTATAAAAAAAGATACAAACATATGTTTAAGAAAAAACTTCTCAGACAAAGCGTTGATTTTTACTGAGACTATTTTCAAAAGCAGTTCCTCTGTCATGAGGTTGAAATGTGGCCATGTGTGACTGCACCGCCATCACATGAATGAGCTGCTTTCTGTCCACTGAACAAAGTCTTCCAACATAGCCAATGACTGTCAGGCTTGTGGCAAAAATAAAAGGCTCTAAATCAGACAGTCAGGGGGTGCTGTCTGTCCGCTGATTGATCATCCTGCCCACGTTGGTGGCCGTCCTTCATATTCATCCAACTAACCGCTTAATGAAAGAATTAGAATTCCCTGTTGTCATCGGTGACATCAGCCCTTGCCTGGAGAGCGTGGTCAGAAGACTTTGAAAGGTTGACAGTAGTCAGGCAATGAAATGGCCTCAGTGGGTGGGAGCAGACGCTCGGCACCAGATTTCAGCTGGCAGTTGTGTGTGTTAATGATGTTGAATGACTGATGAACAGCAGCAGGTGAACTACCCCAGGGCCTCCTCTGCAGTTTTGTTTTTAGCAGCACTGAGCAAAAGTATTAAGCTATCATTCCGCTGGTTGTTTTTCCAATTATATCTATCTTCTAAGGCTTCCCCATTAGGGCTCGCCACAGCAAGTTAGATCTCCATTTTTTTTTTTTTTAATTTTTGTTTATAATTATGGCTCAGGTTTCGATGTTCTTGACGAATAGCCTCCCGTTCATTTTGGCATGATGCACGACACTGAAGATTTCCAATGAGTAGATTGTTGAATAATCAAAAATGAGCATGAGTCGCGGAGTGGTGGCTCAGCTGTAAAGTGTTGGCCCCACAGTTCTGAGGTCTAGGGTTCAATCCCGACCCCGCCATGTGGAGTTTGCATGTTCTCCCTGTGCCTGCGTGGGTTTTCTTCGGGAACTCCCACAAACATGCAACATTAATTGGACACTCTAAATTGCCCCTAGGTGTGAATGTGAGTGTGACTCTTTTGTGTCTTCATGTGCCCTGCGATTGGCTGGTAACCAGTTCAGGGTGAACCCCTCCTCCTGCCCGTTGACAGCAGTGATAGGCTCCAGCACTCCCCACGACCCTCGTGAGGATCAGCGGCAAAGAAAATGGATGGATTGGTGGGTGGATGGACAGACGGACGGATGGGTGGATGGATGGATAAATTGAAAGTAATCAATTTACATTACTTTAAAATTGGAGTACATGGATTATGTTACTGACTAAACTTTGTAAGATATATGTGCAATCTATTTAGCAATTTCCATTTAAATATTTGAAAAGGTAAGTAGTGACTGTATCCCAATATATACTGTACATGTTTAAAGCAACCCTCCCAAAGCTGCTATCAAGGCATATGTGGTGTATCTCACATTGCACAACGAGCACTTAAAGCATACAAAATGGGAAGAGCGAGAATCGGTTTCCATGGCGACACCGTAACCCACGTTGACAGGTATCTGTTGACAGGCTGGCCAGCTGCTGCTGTTCAGTTGGTGTGGTTCCACGGAGATTTCAATGAAGAAAAATGTAGGTTTTTCAGCTGAACCGCCTGTCAGTGTGATGTTGCAGGCATACGGTGAGGCTAGAATAGAATCCCCCCCACCCAACCCACACACATTCATATAGCACAACACACACCTACACTGGCTTTGTTGTGCTCCTATCACAGTGTGTCACATGCACTTTTGTGTGCAAACATAAAAACAGCTGCAAATCTTCAGTACTGCTCGAGACGACTTATCAGACTGATAGCTTTCTGTGAAAACGGGCTCAGAGAATTGAAACCACTTGGAGGGCGGACGGAGTTGGTGCTCTTGTTTCTTTGGCCTTTACAGTGACACTTTTCAACCGAGACACCATTGCGGATTTTGTCGGATGTGATTAAATGAAACTGCTGACATAACACTGATACAGATGTGCAATCGTTGCAAAACTGGAGATGAAGAAAGTCTCAGCAAAAGGCCCTGAAAACATCTCTCCATGGATGTGGCAATGTAAATTCTATATTACTACAATAAAACTGAAAAATATTCCTTGCTAGAGAGTGAAAAGATTGCATAAAGACATGCAAAAAAAAATGCAATATTCAGCTACAAGGTTTTCTAGCTTGGCAACTTTTCTCACATTTTACAAGGAACCCCCCCCCCCCCCCCCCCTGTGATCACAAAAATAAAATTGTTTCCAGGTACTTGGAACAGGATGTATGAAATTAATAGGCCACATGCTGCTACACCCAGTCTTGAGAAAAGTAGATTAGAAATTGACTACAAGTACTCTAGCAGACAGTTGTGGTTGTTTTTTCATTACGCCTTTTTTCTTGAGGAAGCTAGAAATGTCAGATGCAATAATTTTGCACAGGCAACAAAAAATTAAATTCTTAAAAAATTAATTTAAGCTATACAAAAGATGCAGCAGCTCAAGAGCAACACAGTTGCTCAGATTTTTTTTGCTTTGCATTTTATTGCATGAAAGTGCAAAGCATCTACCGCTGCAACACGTCAGAAAACGTCAGACGCACTCATATTCCACTTTTTAGAAAACACATTCCATGTTTATGCTTCACGTTATTTATATTTTTTCTGATAATGTTTTTTGAGTGTATTAAAGCAACATATCCATCCATCTATTTTCCAAGCCGCTTATCCTGATGGAACATGAGTTCTGTCAAACAATATATTAATGCCACCACTTGGAGTTTGGCAGAATTTGCAGAGAACGATTTCAAGAACAATTTTCTTGGCTGCAGCTCCACTGTGCTGCAGATGGTAAAGGCAGGAAGGCTATGTCAGGCACTGAGAAAATGGATGAAACAAATTGGGGGGAATTATCAAACCTAACCCACATTCTTATTTTTTTTCCACCACAGAGACAGCTGCTAAGTTTGGTAAAGATTTGCTCTTGACTTGCCCATGTTACAAATTAGTTTAGCACCAAAGTCCTTTTAATTCTCCATCCTATGCTTTTTCTGTCCTGCCCATCTAAACCAGATCATGTTTACACACACACACACACACACAATAAAACAACAACAACGTGTACTGGGGGGCCGCCAACACATCATTAGTATTCGTTACATCAGTGGCAAGGGGACGATTCTTCCTCCTGTGATTCCCACAGGCCTCTGGGAATCCACTGAAGGTTCATTTATTGAAGTCCTCATCCATTCAGCTCTATTCCATTAAACTTAACTAATAAAACCTTTCCTTGCCCGGTAATCTTTTTCCTACTGTCAGAGCCCATAGCGCATGTACTGGTAGAAAGAAAAACTCAATCTAACCAAACATCTGAACTCAAGGCAAAAATATGCGCGTTCTCTGTTTGACAAGATATTGCTTCTTACCCAGCAGTTTTTTTTGTCAGAGCATTTCACTTACTTTCAAGTTTTTTTGTCCTTTAAAATCTTATAAAATGCAACCCAAGAATAAAAATAAAGTCCTATAAAATGTTATTGATATTTTATTACTGGTTATTATAGTTATCTAAAAATAAGAAATGCCTTTTTTCTGTAGGTGCAAATAGCCACGGTGGAGCTACCATTAGGCAAAAACAGCCAATTGCCTGTGGGACCCACGATGATTTCCAGTGGTACCCATGCTTCACATAAAATTTGATTAACAAAGTTTTCTTTGATTTCTGACAAATGATAGTTGTTTACTCTTAGTTTACACACATTTAGACCACCGTTTTACTGTGCATGTGTAGACTTCATTCGGCATGAGAGAAGTATTAGGAGAACAACTTATTTCAATATTCAGAGGAAAATTAAACAAAGTTATCGCATATAAGCATAAAACTGTGGAAGGTGAAAGGAACACTTTTTTTTTTTAATGAAAACTGCTAAATCTGCGATTAGTTGGGGACCAGTCCAGGGTGGATCAGTGATAAAATGATGAGCTGTATGGAAAATGAATGAATGAATGAATGAAAATGACCAACTTTTTACACAACAACACTGAAAGTGCGTTGCTGACAACAGGAAGCGCCAGATGCTCATCAGCTGCAGGAGCACTGCTGTTAGTATCAACTGAGGAAAACACAGGAGAGATGAAATGGATCAATGATGCTTTTCATCACGAAGATGTAATAGAGTGGATGTAATAATCAGATATATTAAATATTAATTGCTGTTCTTAATCAACTACACCAAAAGCATTGGGATTATTCACGTCAGATAATCTTCAAGAAGGATTTGCATGCTTGCTCCACACATTCAGGATCCAGGTTCAAATCTCCCCTTTCATATCAAAACAATCAGGCATTCCAACAGTTTCTTCCATATTGCAATTAAGTGATTACATTTTGAATAGCTAATCAACAATTTCACTGACATACTGCCAGTTTTCTGCCTTGAGTTGTTGTCATACCTTGCTGGACCAATCAGTATAACTATTACATACGACAGAGTATCGCACCAGTCGTCACTTTAAACTGCATACACTCCTTCAACTTTGACACCTTTTACACAATTGCCATTGCACTGGACCATCACTCTAATGGGTATGCCACATGACTCTGCAGCTTTGCACAACTTTGGACAACTGTGATTTCGTATAAGAATATAAAAGTTCCCTGTCAATTGACTGTCTATTGTCCTTCATTCTTGTGAGGTAATTTGTTCTGTTCTTCATAATCAACATGTATGTCGTACAAGAACGGCACCAACTACTGGAGACAAATTCCTTATGAGTTGTTACATACTTGGCAAATAAGGCTGATTCTGATTCCTGTTTTGAGTTTTGCATGTTCTCCCCTACATGGGGTTTCTCCACATACTCTGGTTACCTCCCGCAGACCAAAAACATGCATGATAGATGAATTGGAAACGTTAAACTGCCTGTAGGTGTACAGTAGGTGTAAAGTATTTGAATGTGAACATATCCTGATATCTGCTCTGTGACTGACCGGCGACCAGTTCAGGGCATACTCCACTTCTCACCTGAAGATAGCTGGAATAGCCTCCAGCTCCCCTGCAACTCTAGTGAGGATAAGCTTTACAGAAAATGGACAGATGGATTTGAATGACATTTATTTAATTATCTTCATATTTACTCAATTTAGGTATTGCACGTAGCTGTGAATTTGAATGTGAATGACTGTTTGTCCATAATTGCCCTGCGACTTCCTGGCAACCGGTTCAGGATGCATCCTGCCTCTCGCTAGCTGGGTTCCCTACCGTACCCGTGTGAGGATAATACATGTAAATAAAGGATGGATGAATGGATGGATGGATGGATGGATGGATGGATGGATGGATATAAATAGGCACATTATATCAAAATCCTCCAGGTATATTGATGCAGAGGGCCCTATGACTGGGTTTCTCTTGTGCCCCCAAATGATTGAATGCAACTCCAGCAGACAGTCGGAATACATTAGTTCCAAGGTCAAGGTAGCTATTGCTGTCAATTCTACAATATGTGTGAAACATACAGAGGATTGAAATTGTATTCCTCACGGGTCCATACTATACATTTAATAAACATTTAGTAGACTATAGAAATATAGTATATATAATGAATCTGAAAATATCACAAGACAAAAGAAGCAATAGTTTAAAAGTACAGTGAAATAGAAGTCAGGAGTACCAAGGCAATTTAGCTGAAAAATATCAAAATGGTAGTATGAGGTAGTCTAGTGTTATATAGCACTAAAATCATCTCATGCTCCGTGAAGTGCCTGCAATACTGGGTCTGGCGTGCGTGCGTGTGTGTGTGGCGGTGGTGGTGGTGGAGTGGCTCAGAGTAGAAAGACTGTTCAAGCAGAGAGTAGATGGGGCAGGGGAGGCAAAAAGTTCAGCTTGCTGACAGCCTAGTGGATGAAGCTGTCCTTTAGTTTACTGGTCCAGGGTTGCAGACTCAGCAAAATTCTCCCTGATGCCAGCAGACTGAAAAATGTGTGTGTCAATCATTTGCAATACAGAGAGCTTTTCGGGTGTTGTAAATGTCCAGCAGCGTGGGGACACAGGTTCCAATGATGTTCTCAATTGCTCTCACTATTCCGTGGAGAGCCTTGTGTCATGATGCGGTGCAGGTTCCGTACCATACATTGATCCAGCAGTACAAGATGCTCTCTGTGGTTCTTCTGTAGCACAAGCAGATGATGGAGTTTGGGCCTCTGGCTCTACTTAGCTTGCACACAGGCTAGGGACACTGATGAGCTTTTTTGACCAGTGATGTGGTGTTATTTGTTCCAGGAGAGGATCCTTCCAGGAAATTGGTCCTGCTCACTCTCTCTATAGAAGCACCATTGAGGCTCAGAAGACCATGCAGTGTATACACTATTCTGAACTGAATGTGAACTTTTTTGTTCAGATTCAGCAAGAGGTTGTTGTCTGAGGATTACATGGCCAGGTAGCCCCACACCTGTATTTCATTTCATCTCCTTTCTTGATAAGACTCACGAGAGTTGTGTCATGTGGAAAATAAATTAAATGCTTTGGTCTGCAGTCATGAATCAGCAGGGTGAATAGGAGGAGGCTCAACACACCTCCTCAGAACCAGAATCTGCTTTAATGGCCAAGTGTGTAAAAACACACAAGGAATTTTTCTCCAGCAGTCGGTGCTGCCCTGGTACGACACACAGAACAAAGAACAAGGAACAACATAGCAACAAGAACAAAGACGTGTATATAAGACCTGCAAGATGTAAAACCTTCTTCATTTAGAACAGGTAAGAGATAAGTGTGCTAACATCCCACATTGTGTTAAACTTGTTATCCATGTTCAGAATGAAGGTGCTGGAGGCATTGTTTCTGACCCATTTTGCCCATGGTCTCCCCATCCGTGGGTCCAGCAGCCATTCGCACTGTGAGGTGTTGAAACCCAGGCAAGCCTTTTTGTCGATCAGTTGTTGGGCATTGTGGTGTTGAATGCTGTGCTGAAATATATGAACGGCATTCTAGCATTCGAATCCTTGATATTCTGAGGCCTCACTTATCAAAGAGAGTGTATGAGTCTAACTAAAAGAGTATCCATCCATTCATTTTCTGACCCATTTATCCTCACAAGGGTCGTGGGGAATGCTAGAGCCTATCGCAGCTGTCATCAGGCAGGAGGCAGGGTACACCCTCAACTGATTGCCAGCCAATCGCAGGGCACATGGAGACAGACTTCAGTCACATTCACAATCACACCTAGGGCCAATTTAGTCTCAAATTATTGCATGTTTTTGGGATGTGCCTGTAGAAAACCCACGCAGGCATGGGAAGAACATGCAAACCACAGAACAGTAATCCTGCACATATTTGTGGTTCACCGTTTTGTGCTATATATGAAATGCCTAAAGCAGTTTTAAACGGAATTGGTGTCAAGGATGTTGAAATGACACTGACCCAGTGGCAATCTATATGGGGAATCATAATTTGGAATATATTTACAGGTAAAGCCAATACGCGGCATGGTGGATCAGCTGGTAAAGCGTTGGCCTCACAGTTCTGAGGTCCCAGGTTCAATCCCAGACCCGCCTGTGTGGAGTTTGCATGTTCTCCCCATGCCTGCGTGGGTCTTCTCTGGGCACTCCGGTTTCCTCCCACATCCCCCCAAAAAAACATGCAACATTAACTGGACACTCTAAATTGCCCCAAGGTGTGATTGTGAATGTGGTTGTTTGTCTCAATGTGCCCTGCGATTGGCTGGCAACCAGTTGAGGGTGTCCCCTGCCTCCTGCCCGTTGACAGCTGGGATAGGCTCCATCATTCCCCACGACCCTTGTGAGGGGAAACGGCTATGAAAATGGATGGATGAAGAGTAAAGACTATAAGATAGATAATTATACATTCTGTGGAGGCCATATATTCCTCAATATTCGTGACACGGCTTAATTCCAATTATTCTGTGTCGATTTTCAGGAAAAATCTATCCATCCATCCATTTTCTGAGCCACTTTTCCTCGTAAGGTTTACAGGAGTATTGGGTCCAACCCGAGCTGTCATCGAGCAGGAGGCAGGGTAAACCCTGAATTGGTTCCCAGCCAATCGCAGGGCACATGGAGACAGACAACATTCACACTCACAATCACACCTCACACAGCAATTTACAGTCTCCAATTAATGCATGGGATGTGAGAAGAAACTGGAGTGCCTGGAGAAAACCAATGAAGGCACGGGGAGACCATGCAAACTCCACACAGATGGGGCTGGGATTTGAACCCCTGACCTCAGAATTGTGAGGGCAACGCTCTAACCAGGTGCCGCACTGTGCTGCCTCTAAATGAGTATGTACACACAAACTGGAAGCTGGCATAGGACAAAAAAAAAAAAAAAATCAGACCTATCGAACCATACGTACAGACACCTGTAGGACATATTCCCTTGTTCCATTTGAGAAAGTTAGTAAGGGATCTCGCTCTCTACATGGCTAAATTCAACCAAATATGGTCAACGCAAAGGAATACATGAATATTAATGATATGACACTGGACAATGCTCTGTAAAGAGTTACTCATGACAAACTGCTTATATATGCAGTAGAATCAATATTAGGAATATTGTTTGCTGGGGTTGGCAAATACCCACCGAAACAAACAAAACACAAAAGGGAGGAAAGAAAGAGGAAAACGTGATTGGAGTTGAAAATATATTCCCCCCTCCATCAACAATGTTGTTGCTTCAAAAAAGTGAGGAGGCACACACAAGGGCTCACAAAGAGGAATATAGAACTATCATCCAAATTTGGAGTCCACATGTTGGTGTAGTGTTGCAAAAGGAGGTGTGGAGACATTGTGTTGGTTGCAATGAAAAGCACTGTTCATTTTATTAATTTTTTTTTAACTGAAAACAAAATACAACAGGTCAGAGAAAACAAAATAAGTGGTCTAACGTGGCCTCTTCCTTTTTCTTGGAACCACTGGGCCAGTAGTGTCAAATTCATTTTTGGCACGGGCCACATTGCAGTCACAGTTTTACCACACAGTTTGACTGTGAAACCATAAAAATCTTTAACTACCTCATCATATTGACACATGAAATTTATGAACTAGTTTTGGAATCGTAAATCAAGGATAATGGGTTGTTTGTTGTTGTTTGTTGTTAATGTTGATGTTTGTCTACTTGCGATATCTCCATGATATCATTTACGATATGAAAATTTGAAATGTTGGTACAGAAATCATGGAAGTTGATACACATGATTTGCCATCACGGGCCAGATAAAATCATGTGGCGGGCCTGATCAGTCCCCCGGGCCTTGAGTTTGACACCCATGGACTTGGGAAATGTGCTCATAGAAAGTGGCTGAGTGGTTGTGGTAGCTTAGGGACCTCTCTGATACTACAGGACACGTTGGCCCTTGCTGTCCTCAAGTCAGCCTCATCCCCGGGTCTAAAGACAGTGTTCGGAACATTCAGTAGCCTGTCGACTGCAGTTGTAAGCCTTTGCTTCAGATTCCCCTAACAGTGATGAACTACGCACTGGTGATGTCATTCATCTACCTGCTGACATAGGAAATCACTGTCTCTTTGTACTCCTGGAGTTGGAACTGACGGGTTGTTTGAACATACAGTATTTCAAGCTGTGGAATGCAACACTCGAAGTGCCTCTCAGGAGCCTTCTGGTCACACCCTGTACCTGTTTCCTAAGTAGGTGGGTGACTTTAACCAGTGGTCTGTATGCTGTCATTAGTATGACAGTGAGGTGTTCTCAACCCCTGAGGTGCGGGAGGGGTTAGGCCTTGTAGCCCTCTCTTTGGGACATCAAAACATTGAGCAGTCACAACATAGTATAAAGACACTTCTGTTTTCCTCAAGCTATGCAGCTATATAGTTCCGTAGTCTATAGGAAGCCATCAACTCCCATGGTTCCAGTCAGGCCTCATTTATTCACCTGGCATGCTTGTGCAAGTATCGAATCTGTGTGGATATCTCATCAACATTCACATCTGTCCTCGTCCTGTCGCTTTAGCTCCTTCAGACAACACCTTCCTGCTAGGGTTTTGCTGTTGGCTGCACCCTCCATTGAATTTGTTCCGTCTGTGGCATAAGGAGATCTCCGCCTGAGTCTGCCCAACTCGGTATCCCTCTGCCTTTGAATGACTCTGCTGTGGGTCTCCCACAGTTCACTCGGTTCATCTGATGATTTTGCGGAAGCTGCAGGAATTCAAAATAGTGTGCGCTACAACAAAATCCCATTTATTTACACTGTATAAGGATGAGGGGTAAAAAGAGCATTAAAGTATTCCTGCTAGAATATTTGAGATTTGGCATTAATGAATTTCCCTATTCGGGGATTTTTCTTGGAACATATGTCCTGTGATTTGGTGAAAAAATTTAATTGCATAATAGTATTGAGGAAGCACGGTGGAGCGCTGTAAAGCGCTGGCCTCACAGTTTTGAGGACCGGGGTTCAATCCCACCCGTTCATTTATTGTAATGATAATAATAATAATAATAATAATAAACTATGCATTATTATTGAAATATTTTAGTTTTTCCAAGCACATTTTTCTCTATCTACAAATAACCTGACTCGTATCTTTTTTTAAAAAAGAAAGGTTACCCTTTTGATAAAAAATACTCACTCCCGTGTTCAGTACTGACATGACTTCATATTTTAGACTGCTAAAGTGTGTAAAGAAAGGTGCCATGGTACCATTTATAAATACAAGGAACTTTAGCACCACATTTAGGTTGACGGTGTAATGTCTCAACTACTGGTAGTCATTAGGGAAAAATGCCATGAGTTGGTGGGCTATTGCCTCATCAAAAGGTGGGAGTGACACCAAATAAAAATCTTTTTTTTTTCTTTTTAATATCAGTTCTCAGTCTTCAGTCATGCACTGGAGGAGTGAGATGTGACAGAGTGTTTCCGATCTTTTACTTTCAAGGCAGAGGCGAATGATGCTGACTGATGTTGCAAAGAAAGTGACGTTCGAGGCCCCCGGGTGACATTCTTTCACTTTGGAGGTCACCATGCTTTGGAGAGAAATTTTGAGAATATGTTGCAACACTGCAGACAGACTTTCCGCCTTCTAACATGCAGACAATGTAATCTGCGTGACATGTTTTGTAGGTGTGGTTGGACATTTTTTGGGAGCAAATCTATCCCCAGTGGTGGGGAATCATGAACTACAAATGAATGTACAAGCCCAAATTCCAGTGAAGTTGAGACATGGTCCATCCATCCATCCATTTACTTAGCCACTTATCCTCACAAGGGTTGCAGGAGTGCTGGAGTCTAACCCAGCTGTCAACGGGCAGGAGGTAGGGTACACCTTGAAGTGGTTGCTAGGCAATCGCAGGGCACATGGAGACAGACAACAGTCGTACTCACAATCACACCTAGGGGCAATTTAATTTCTCCAATTAATGCATGATTTGGAGATGTGGGAGGAAACCCGAGTGCCTGGAGAAAAACCCACGCAGGCATGGGGAGAACATGCAAACTCCACACACGCGGGGCCAGGATTTGAACCCTGGTCCTCAGAACTGTGAGGCCAACTCTTTACAGCTGTCTACCGTGCCGCCCAATTCAAGGATTCGCCATTAGATAGAAAGTGAAAAAAGTGACTCCAACACCAGTTTGACTAATCCATGCAAAACTGGGTGAACATGCCCGTCATAAACTTAATAACAAAATAGACATGGAGATCAGTAAATCCCAAGTGGATAGGTATGCTAAGGTATCCTAACCAGATGGGTAAAAATAAATTTACATATAATGTGAACAGATGTTGAGGACTCACCATGACAAAGGCGGTGAAAGGGACTGAATGCCCATTCATCACGACTTGCATCGTTAGTATTTTAGTCAAAACGCATGCCCAATAAATTTAATGTAAGATGTAATTGTTTGATAATTTTTCTGTGGAAGTGTGTTGTAATGTTTTCCCTCATTATGGATAGCAGGAACAACAACCAAACAACCCAAAGCGTTGAGTTCCACTTCATTGTTTCCCATTTTGTCGGACCTCACTGTACTGCTGACGGGCATCCAAATAACATTCAATACCATGCAGAAAAATGAGGATTAATTGTTTTGCATGAGCACAGGGGGCAATTATAGCAGTCTGTTTTATTGAGTCCCTGTCGAGAGTCCATATGCTTGGCTAAAATGTGCCAGCAGTGTGTTAGTCCGCACTCTGGACTGCACTGCCGCTATAACGACATGGATGCCTGTGGCTCCGCTCCCAGAATGACAGGCTTCCAGGTTTTTCCGATAAAAATCTCCAAGTCTTTAAATGCAGTAATACACTAAATGGTTTAATGGACTACAGATGGAAAGGACATGTTGATCATCAGGCTGCAATCTGACATGGCCTCAAACTACAGTACATCAAGATCTAGATCTAGAACAGACCTGCACAAAGGTTAAACTGTGAGCAAGAGTGGGGGAAAAAGTTGAAGTTTTTGGTCCTACCACCTGTCATTTTACCGAGGCAAGTATAGTCAATAAATAGGCCTTTATTGAGAGCACTGTTTAACCAAGAAAAGGGGGAAAATCATAAAATCATACCATAATTAATTTTGTTACTTTATTTAGTTATTTATATTGGAAATTGTTAAATTCCCCATTGAATATGAACAGAACAATCAGGAACGTCTCGCGTGAGGCATCTCGCCTCCCAAAATCAATCGGGCGCCGCTGAGCAAGCGAGCGGGAACGACAAACACAGGGGTACAGTTTTACGTTTTTTTTTCCGGGAATGAAGCTAAGGCCAGCTCACGACGCGGTGAGCAGGCAAAGTGAGGAAGAGAAGCTAATGCCAGAGAATGCGCAGAACCGGTGAAGTGACTGGACAAAGGACCAAAGTTAGTCGGTTAACACCATGGCGAGCAGGCAACACCATTTTCCATCCTGAGAATCATTGCATTCCAGCGCTGTGTTCCACCTTGAAACGCAGAGCAACAGTGAGAAACCCATCTGTTACCTGCTGCATACTAATTCAAACCAGTTCTTTAAATGTGTTAAACAAAGGAATATTATTATATTAATATTACATATATCAGTTACATCTATAGATTGACATGGAGAAAAATGGATAAACAATGTCCCGTAAATGTAATATTTTACTGAGTGCAATTTATATATTTTCTTATATACTTCTTTTTGAGTTATCTCGAGATCATTTTTAGTGCATCTCTTTGACATGAAAGGCCTTTATCCATCCATTTTGTACCACATCTCCGGGTCGGGTCGCGGGGGAAATAGCTTCAGCAGACTTCCCTTTCCCCAGCTACTTCTTCCAGCTCTTCCGGAGGGATTCCGAGGCGTTCCCAAGCCAGCCGAGAGACATAGTATCTCCACCGTGTCCTGGGTCGTGCCCAGGGTCTCTTTCTGTATTGTACTGTGAATAAACAATTTGTGTTTCGAATTGTGGGTTGGTGAACCGGACCAATTTTTGACTGAAGTAACAATGGTGGAAACTGGCATGGGATTTCTTTTGTTCCTTTGCAGCCACGTATACTGTTTTCTTTATTATTATTTTTTTAATAATGTATGACTATCCTTGCAGTGCAGATTGCTTTTTGACAGCTCCAAGATAAATTTCCCATGTCCATCCCTACATATTTTATTTGGCTGTGTCCACTACATCATGGCCATAAATCAGCACAATGTGTGTAGCCGCCGTGTGTGTTGTTTGATGTGCCACATTTGCTCGACAACTTGAATGAGAAATTTCCTTTCTGAAAGCCAGCCCAGTATGTCCACTGTTGCTGGGTTGATTTATGAAAGATCAAACGTTGCGTGAGGTGGCATCCAGTGTAGGTGTGGGACACTTGCTTACTGAAAGAACAAAACATGGAAGAATTTACTGCTATAAATAAACCCACCTCCAGATTAATCCCCCATTTGTTTGGTATCATTATCATTTTTATTATTATTAATATTATTATTATAATCATCATTATTATTATTATTATCATTATTATGGTTGCTGCTAGGTGTCCTCTAATATTGTCTGTTTTTGTATTTTTCATTGATCTTTGGAGGCATTACGTCACTGACTTACACAAGGGAAGCCTAGCTAAACATCATGAAGTCCACCCTGGACTTTCTTTCACCAACTTTCACAAATCTGCTTAGTTTTTTTTCTCAGTTACTCACGGAGGGGCAGCCACAGTGTTGGACATACATGTGAAGCTCTGTAAGAGAGGATTTCAAATGGTACTCCCTTTTATTCACCTCACAAATCTACCCTCACTACCCAATAAAATGTACTTGCTTCGTCTTTTGACAAAGACCAGGAAAGACTTTGGATGTTCAGATGCCCTGTGCTTTATGGAGACATGGCTTTGTGAAAACATCCCCATGGGCGTCGTCATGCTTTCGGGCTTCAAACTACACTGGGCAGACAGTGTCACGGAGTTATCAGGGAAAACAAAAGGTGGTGGTACTGCACATGCTTTTATATCAACCAAAAATGGTGTAGTGACGTCACAGGGCTCAGCAAACATTGCAGCCCGTACAGTAGCTGTTTTTGGACTTTAACCCATTCTTACCATATGACTTTGCAAATTTCGTTCCTCCTCAAACTTAACACCTACGGCGCACTGCTAATGATCACTGAACAAGAAAATGAGATTGGAAAAAAACACCCAACCCTTATTATTCTTGGGGGGCTTTAACAAAGCTAAACTCAAACACGAACATTCTAAAAACAAGAAGCACTTTGACAGTCCTACCAGGGAAAATAACATTTCAGACCACAGCTATACTGCACTATATAACGCATAATGTGTTAAACCTCGTGCAGCTATTTCACTAATGCCAACATTCACATAATACCAACATAAAGGCGAAAACCTAGAGCCTACGTTGAAAACAGTGAAGTGGACCAACAAAGCTAAAATAGAACCTCAAAGCTTTTTATACTGCACAGACTGGAGTGTCAACTGGTAACTTGGATGAATATACAGACACTGTCACATCCTAGTATCAGTTTCTACGAAGAGGCGTGTGTACCAACAAAGTCATCTTCCACGTTCAACAACAAGAAGCCATGGTTCACTGCCAAACTTAAGCAACTTCACCACGCTAAAGAGGTCAGATATCTTAGTGGGGAGAAGGCACTGTATAAATAGCACTCGCAACCAGCTGACTAAAGAAATATGTTGCAAAAACAAACTGTGCGGCAAAGTTGGAAAAACAGTTTGCATAACGACGAAGTTGGAACGTAGTCCATCCATCCATAAATCCATCCATCTATTTTCTTAGCCACTTATCCTCACAAGGTTTGCGGGAGTGCGGGAGCCTATCCCAGCTGTCAACGGGCAGGAGGAGGGGTACACCATGAACTGGTTGACAGCCAATCGCAAGGCACATAGAGACAAACACCCACACACACAATCACACCTAGGGGCAATTTAGTGTCCAATTAATGTTGCATGTTTTTGAGATGTGGGAGGAAACTGGAGTGTCTGGAGAAATCCCACGCAGGCACAGGGAGAACATGCAAACTACACACAGGCGGGGCCGGGATCAAACCCGGGTCCTCAGAACTGTGAAGCTAACACTTTGCCAGCTGATCCACCATGCCGCCCAGACTCTAAATTAATCTAATAATAATAATAATAATACTTGTAATTATAATACAGTACTAGCAGTAGCAGTAGTAGTCTTAATAGTAATAGTAGTAGGAGTAGTAGTTGATTAGAAGAATTATTTCTTGATTATCAATAGACTTTTTTTTTTTACTGTCAGTGCTCATTTACTTTTTTCTTATTAATGACTGAAATGTAGCGGCATGGTGGCGCAGCTGTAAAGCGTTGGCCTCACAGTTCTGAGGTCCAGGGTTCATTCCTGGCCCTGCCTGTTTTGAGTTTGCATGTTGTCCTCGTGCCTGCATGCGTTTTCTCCGGGAATTCCGGTTTCCTCCCACATTCCAAAACCATGCAACATTAATTGGCGACTCTAAATTGCCCCTAGGTGTGATTATGAGTGTGACTGTTGTCTGTCTCCGTGAGCCCTGCGATCGGCTGGCAACTAGTTCAGGGTGTACCCCGCCTCCTGCCCGTTGACAGCTGGGATAGGCTCCAGCACTCCGGCGACCCTCGTGAGGATAAGCAGCTAAGAAAGTGGCTGCAAGGATGACTAAAATGCAATATTTATTTTTGATATTATAATTACATTATTGGAATATTATATTTACATATTATGAGCATTGAGCAATGTACTTTTTCTGAAGGTGCAGAGTAAACAGCAGTAGTCTCTGAATAAAAGCTTCTCATTCCCTTTTTATGGTTTCAATGGATTATTGTGTAAAGTTCAATGTTGCATTGAGGAGTGGAGGGAATGTATTGAGTAGCTATCCACAGTAGTATTGTTTAGAGACTGGCAAACCTCAGAGACTTATGACATTTCCGTAATTCTAAACATCATAAACCTTCGTCGTTTATTTCCATACATTGTATTCATTGTAAGTAGCAATACCGCAGGTGGAAATAAATCACATCTTTCGAAGTCAGTTAGGGATTCTCCAGTCTTGACCTAGACCAATTTTCTAGCAAGTCCTGAGTCAGGTCGAGTCAGGGCCAATCAGCCAGCATGAGGGGCAGGTGTGCGCCTCACATTCAGCGCGGCCACGCGGGAACCCACACAGCCAGGGCTGGACGTCCAGGACCATGACACCAATGTCTTTTTCGAAAACATACTGATCAAAAACATACTGTAATTCAAAAGTAATCATCTTTAGAGCTCCCTGAATGTTTTCTGAAGTGACATCTACATTCCATATAGCCAAATGCTACTGGTTTTTGCCAGGTTTTTGCGTACTCCATAAAGATCTACCAGTCAACGTCATGTCAAGCCAAATCTTTCCTAGGTTTTAGCCAAGCAAGCTCCAAGTATAATAAATAAAGCATCCTAAAATCTGACTCAAGTCAAATCAGTGTCCAGCCTCTGATCAACTTTTATGCTTATTTATTGTTGCTGTATAATAAAGAGGTAAAAATGTCACCAAATTTTTACATGAGTATTTTGTGCGCTAAGAAAGTGCATAGGAGGTTCAGTTGTTGTAGTGATGAATACTTCTCTTGATCCAAAAGTCTGCAGACCTTTCGGCAGTGGGGTGTGCTGCCAACCCCCACACTCCCCTACTTGTTGTGCTTGTTGTGTTGCGTCTTCTTCCTTTCCAATGGTGCCTGCTAGAAAAGCACATAATTAATGGCAGTGCGGCAACACACAGAGAACCGGCGGCCATTAACAGGCTATGGCCTCAGCCGTTTAGCCGACGTGTCCTGCAACTTGCTTAATGAGCATGCAAGCTTATCACACATCTGGAACCGCTTGTAGATCACAAGATGGGAAGAATAATGATCATCAACTACACAGCATACGAGGAACTCCAGATGAATTGGAATGGAATTCAGCCTAAACAATACTGCACAGTATGTCGCTGAAGAGGCAGTTTGTTTTGCTGTTCCTTTACATGTTGTCATGTGTTTCCCATGAGATAAAAATGTAATTATCATCTCATAGCTTTCTTTTTTTAATTCTGTAAATTATATTGATGTTTTGTGTAAACCAGTGTTTCTTCACTTTGTTACGTGTCATTTGAGACGACTGCACTCGTGCTTTGCCTTCCAGCTTCCCTGCACTTAGCGTTTTTTGCCTTGCCTTACTCATCTTCACCCCCCCCAACCGTGACAGAAATGTTCTAGAATAAATCAATAAGCAAGGCAAAACGAATTAATTTGTATAGTACATTTCATACACAAGGTAACTCAATGTGTTTTACATGATTAAAAAGATTTAAATACAAAAAATAAAATGTTTAAAACAAGAGGAAAAAAGTTTGGCATTATAGCAAAAATGTTGTAGATCAAAATAGTTAGCATTTTGGGGGGGGTCACACTCACAATCACACCAAGGGGCAGTTTAGAGTCTCCAAAAATGCATGTTTCTGGGTTGTGGGAGGAAACCAGAATACCTTGAGAAACTCTATGCAGGCACAGGGAGAACATACAAACTCCACACAGGTGGGGCCGGGATTTAAACCCCAATCCTCAAAACTGTGAGGCAGATGCTCTAACCAGTCGCTCCACCGTTCCACCAAAATGTTCATGTCCATTGTTTATGATGCTTATCCTCACTCATCGAGGGAAAGGTGGAGCCTATCCTAACTAACATTGGGCAAAAGGCGAACTAATCCCTTGAACTAGTGACCATGTAGTCGCAGGAGACATATTGAAACCCTCACTGAGGGGGAATCGATCCCAACTGCCAGCACCCAAGTCTGGCGTGTGCACCGTACCATCAGTGACCTAACATGTCCATCCATCCAGCAATCAATTTTCTTAGCCACTCATCCTCACAAGAGTTCCAGGGAGTGCTGGAGCCTATCCCAGATGTCAATGGGCAGGAGGCAGGGTGCACCCTGAACTGGTTGCCAGCCAATTGCAGAGCACATTGAGACAATCAGCCACACTCACAATCACACCTAAGGCCAATTTAGAGTGTCCACTTAATGGTGCATGTTTTTGGGATATGGGAGGAAATCAGAGTGCCCGGAGAAAACCCACGCAGGCATGAAGAGAAAATGCAAGCTCCACACAGGCGGGGCCGGGATTAAACCCGGGACCTCAGAACTGTGAGGCCAATGCTTTCCAGCTGATTCATCGTGCCGCCATGTCACGCTTATCCTCACAAGGGTTGCAGGAAAGCTGGAGCCCATCCCATCCAGCTTCGGGCAAAAGGCAGCCTACACCCTAAACTAGTCGGCAGTCAGTCGCAGGGCAGATATCGACACCATCACGGAGCGGGAATCGATTCCATGTTGCCTGCACCAAAGGCAGGCATGTGTACCATAACACCATCAGTGACTCTTTTGTCTAGAGGTGTACTCAACTAAACTTTATTTAGTTAAAGGTGGATTTTGTGAAAAGAAGTAGTCGTCTATACTGATTTCACTCATGAAAGCTCTTTTGAAATGTTACACTAGTGCTTCCTCAGAAAAGCCAAGCACACTCCATTACCCAAAAAGGCTGGTGGAAAAAAGACCAACACGTTTTTTTCTCTCTACGATATTGCACAGAGCTTTTTTTTTTAATCCCATACAGTGAATCGTTCATCAGCTTGCACATATGTAAATGTTTACAAAAAGATTGGTACAGGGAGAGTCTTTCATGGTGATGATGTTTACAGCAAACAAGGGCAAACATTCCAATATTGGATTCCCAGAAATGCTCTCTCGGGGTAAATGGAAAACAAGCGAGCTGCCTTGAAGTTCTTCCGTGTTTGTGGAAGTCCGGATGACACTCCCAGTTTGAAGTGGTTACCACAGGGAGAAAAGACACTCTTGTTCATTGAAGCATATTCAAGGAATGGTCTTCATTCAATGCCAAACTGCCTCAAAGGACCAAATTCATCCAGGACAGAATGTTTAGCCCCTTCAGAAAGTCTGCATTCTGTCCAATATATGTTTTTTAAAATTTTGTTTTCTGTTCTTATATAATGCAACCTCGAATGCTTCCATTCTTCCAAAAACCCTGCGCCCTAAAGGCATCCAGTGGCCAGGATGTTGAGATGCCTCAATGGAAGCTGTTTTAGTTGTTTGTTTGTTTTATGTGATCCAAGGCAGTAAACTACATTTATATTTTTCTTTCCATGAAATCTTTTGGAGAAAATGTCAGTAGCTCTTGGGGAAAAAAATAATTATGTGATAAAATAATGTAATATTTCTATAGTTATATCATTAAGAGTGGGAGCTGTACCACAATATTTTGCACAAGACACAAGAAATGTTGGGGTAAGGGACGATCGATACTGTATTGCGGAAGAAAACAATATATATGCAAAACATAACTGCATCTAAAAAGATGCACAAGTATACTGTACAAGACAAAGTTTTCTCATGTCCTCTGTACATTTATTGTTATTTAAAACCTGAACAAGTACAGTCTCAGTACTGTGTTGAGATCTAAACCCAGAATAGAATTTCTCATGGATATTTTCGGAAATGATGAGATCATTCAGCTGACTGAAAACTAGCTTTTCTGAACTCTTAATTAAAAATAACAGATTGGATATTGGTGTGTAACTAAAGGGGTTGATAGTATCCAAACCATGACCCTTCGGTAAGAGTTTTACCATCGCAGATTCAAGAGAATTTGGAAAATCACCCATCTGGAGGGAGTAATTTTCAATTCTCATTATTGCATCATTTAAAAAGTCCTAAACTGATTTAAAAAAAAAAAGTGGTAAGAACAGGATCTAAAATGTAAGTTGATGGTTTCAGTTGAGAAACAACTTACAGTATCGACCAAGGGGGAAAAAATAGTGTTTCCCTTCATACAGACAGATGCTCTGAAATTCAGAGTAATGATTCAGAGTCTGAATCAATGTTTTGAGCTGTGTTTGATGAGTTGTACTGGACCAGCTTTGATCTGATATTGTCAATTTTATTTTTAAAATGAACATCAAACTCCCCATACCCCTCATTTGCCAATACAATAGTTAAATGATTAAAAATAGGATTCATGAGACAGTCAATTGAGGATAATAATATTTTAGCATGATGTTGGTTGTTACTCATCAAGTTTGCAAAGTATTTGCTGTGTGTGCATTTATCATGGCTTATCTTTTGTAAGTATTTAATTCTGGTTGTGAATTGTTGAATGCAAGTTTCTGGATCAGAGGGGAAGCACTATTCATTTTGAAACAAATGGTCAATGCAGTTTTCAAGATATTTACACACACGCACAACCTGAGTATACCCACACATGTGGGAAGGCTCATGACTCCAGCTTCAAGGCGACAGTGTTGCTGTTTCCGTTGCTCACTTTAATGCAAGTCATTTTTGTGGCTGTCCAAGAGGCCACGGTCCAACCCTGCTCAAGCACCTGGTAAACCGACTATTGCTGAAGAAGGTGACGACTGGCAGCTCTGTCATGGGTAAATAAAAAAAAATAAAAAGAAATTGCCTCGCTCATCTCCCAGCAAGATACGAAAAACTTTATTTATTTAAACTTTAAATTTGAAAAATGACAGTGGCGAGCTCTCAGTCATCTAAGTTTATGCTTTCATCAGAGACAACGACACTGCTGTCTAGCACATGTGGGACAGACCTTCTAAAGGTGTGAATATAATACTTGCGTGCATATATGAATATATTGAAAACCACAATATATTTTTAGAAAAAGATTGTCAATTTCTCAGCACTACCTTTTGGTTTTGGAGGTTGTTTTTTTCTTTTTCATCAAAACTCTGGTCCGACTGACTATCCACTGGTTTTAGTATCCTTCGCTAAAGAGATATCGACAGATAATAACCGCAACAACCTGGGGAAATGGTCTGAACGTAAACACGTGGTTGTAATTTGATTGGCTCAGGATAGACAGTAATCAGTGAGAACAGATACAGATAGTACAGCCGATCACAACAACAGGCCCACGAGGCACAACAGTAACGCCCCTGGTGGACAACAAAGCTGTTGGCCGACAGCCATAGTTCTCTGATTGCAATATTGGAATTGTGTACTGTCTTCATGCAAAACACAATTTAGCGCACGATTGTATTTGCGGGTATGACTGGTGTACCTCCAGAGGCAGAATGAATTCTCAAAGTAGTTTGCAGTCAGAGTGTGAATATGAATTGTGGACTTAAACCTACATGAAAGTCCTATTCATTCCTATTTGAAAGATCATCTTTGTTGACAGCTAGCCCTAGTGAACGAAACATGTGAATTCCACAGTAAAAAATGCATTAACATGTGCCAAAATCTCATTATAACAATCCTCAGGGAAACAATTTAATTACGGCTCTGCTTTTTAATTTTAAGAATTTTTAGTGGTTAGATGTCCCCACTTCAGCGTGAAATAATTACGCACACCCTTCAGGCAAAGCATCTCTTCAACTTGTGAACTACTTTGTGCTGACACACAAAAAGCAGAATATCTCCTTTTTTTCTTATATATGGCATTTAAGCATGGAATGGTGGACAAATGGTCAGTACATCTGCTTCACAGTTCTATGGAGGTAGGTTCAAATCCAGCTTCGCCTCTATGGAGTTTGCCAGTTCCTAATGTGCCAAAGTGGCTTTCCTCCAGGTAATCTGATTTCTTCCCACATCCCAAAATCATAGATGGTAGGCTAATTGAAAACTCTAAATTGGGCGTAGGTGGCAATGGGTGTGCAAATGTTTTTGCCAGTGATTTAGCTCACGACCAGTTCAGGGTGTACCTTGTCTCTTGCCCACAGTCGGGTGGGATAGGCTCCAGCATACCCATGACCCTTGTGAGGATAAGCAGTATGGAAAATAAATGGATGGATGGATCGAATTCAAGCATAACTTCTTTAAACTATCCCGAGTGGTTTCTCTGATATACATCTCCCAGATATTAATTATACCGTCATGTTTCTGAAACTAACAGGGGGGCAAGTCATGGCTGTTGAGTTCATGGATAAATGAGTGATGAACTGAATCTTAGTTTGCCCATTAGAGTGCTTCCAAGGGATATGTACTTTGTACATGTCAATAAGACATGATCATGTCTCCAGTGCTTTCTTTTCGCACCTTAATTGAATAAATATGAACCTAATTAAATCAATTTTATTAAAATCCATCTGTCCATTTTCCGTACAGTAGACCTTAAATAGGGTCGCGGACTGGCTAGAGCCCATCCCAGCTATCTTCGGGTGAGAGGTGGGGTATGTCTGGAACTGGTCACCAGCCACTCCCAAATAGTGAGGCACATATAGACAAACAACCATTTGCACTCATATTCACACCTACAGGCAGTTTAGAGCCCTCAATTAATCTTCAATGAATGTTTTGTGGATGATGAAGGAAACCGGAGCACTCGGAGAAAACCCACAGAGGCGAGGCCAGATTTGAACAAAGGTCCTCAGAACTGTGAAGTTGATGTGCTAACATTCATTGATCTGATTGCTTCAACTGCAATGTACGTACAGTATTGTCACAACCCATCGGAACGGGAGTAGGACCCAAATGCAAGGCTCGGAAGATGCAAGGTAGTTCGGGGAGAAACGTTTATTATTCCGTGGTCGGGGATCGGGGAGGCAGTCAGTTGCAGCAGCGGTAGTTGGGACGTCGGGCGAAGAGAGCAGGTGAGCGGGCAGGCAGGAGTCGGTACACGGGAGAACGATCAAAGCAGGCAGAAGTGTCAAAGGAGTCAGGCTTACGGAGTCGGTCGGAGAACAGGCGAAGGTCGGTACACACGGGTTGTCAATCAGGGATACGGGAGTACTCGAACGGGACATGAACCTCAACGATCTGGCGCGGACCAGTCGTCATGGGGTCATATAAATACACAGGATGATGAGCCCGCATGAGGAGCAGGTGTGCGCCTCCCAATCAGCGCAACCGTGCGGGCATCCGCACAGCCTGCGGGGGCTGGAGCGGCAGGATGATGACAGGACATCAAAGGCAGACGTGCCTAAACGAAAGAAACAAACAATAATTAACACAGGCAGGAGTGAGCGGAAGGGGGGTTCAAGGGGGGCGTGCCATCCAGGCCACCAAACGCAAGGCGTCCAGGTGGACAGGTCAGGAGGACGACCCGGACGCCAAGCACCAGGGTCCCCACCGGCCGATTCGGTTGGACGACCTCTGTGAGGAACCAAACGGCGAAGCAGGAACCAGACCGAGGCAGGCAACTGCTCCGGACGAGATCCTTCCACGCCGTGGTTGCGAGACGACCAGGGACTGGTCACCACCGAGGCTTGGTCATGAAGCGGCTGGGAGCCATCAGGAGCGAAGAGGATCATGGAGAGAAGGACCAGAGCCATGACCGCCACCATCACAGCCATCCCGAAGTCTCTCCAGCTCCAGGATGGCTCATCAGAACTCCCCAGCTCCTGTCGCCGTCGAGATAAGGGCGTGGGACGGCCACGGACCGGTCGACGCTGGTACTCCTGGACAGGAACGTGAGAAGGCAGCATCACCACCTCCTCCTGGACGGGAACGTGAGGCGGCTTGGGAACCGTCACCACCTCCTCCTGGAAAGGAACGTGAGAAGGCGGCGTCAGTGCCACCTCCTCCTGGACAGGAATGTGAGAAGGCGGCATCAGTGCCACCTCCTTTTGGACAGCAACGTGAGAAGGTGGTGGCACCATCGCCACCTCCTGGTCGGGAACATATGGATGTGCCCGTCACCGTCGAAGCAGGAACATGGGACGACTGCAGGCCGGTCGGCGACGAAGCAGGAACGGGGAGCGACCGCTGGTCGGTCGTCGACAGAGCAGGAACGGGGAGCGACCGCGGACCAGTCGCCGACGAAGCAGGAACAGGGAGCAACCGCGGGCCGGTCGCCACTGGTACTCCAGGGCATGGACGAGAAGCGGCTGCGGAAACGTCGCCACCTCCTGGACAGCAACGTGAGGCGGCATCGGGTCGGTCCCCACTGCCACGTGAGCTTGCACTGCATTCGTTGAAACAGCAACATGGGCGTGGCGCAGTGGCGGGTCCGTTTCCAGGGCGACGTGAACGAGAGTCGGCAGAAAGTCAGTCGAAACTGACACGTGGGTGTGTCTCGGGAGCGGGTCAGTTACAACTGCCAAATGAGCTCTGCTCGGAACAGCCAAAACTTCGACGTGAGAATGGCGAGGAGGCAGATCCGTTTCCACACCTACGTGCGGTTGGCGAGGTGGCGAGTCCATTCCTACTGCAACGTGCACTTGGCGAGGAAGCGGGTTTGTTCCCACTGCAGCATGAATCTGCATCTGCAGCGAGTCCGTCGCTGTTGCGACGTCAGTGTAGCTCCGCTGGTTCGCCAGTCCTTGCCGGACCTGGGCCGTGAGAGCCGCCAATTCGCCGTTGCCGGTGAGGAGTGGGAGGAGGGTGTCTTAGTCGCCGCACAGCGGGAGGCACAAGGGAGTGCCCGGCCGGGGCGTCTCCTCTGGCCGCCACGCGGAGGTCTCGGGTTGATGGCGAAGCGGGTTCCCACAAACCTACAGGGCGAAGACGCTCGGGTGCTGGAAACGCGGGGAGGTGGAGCAAACTGACTGGGATGAAAGACCGGGCAAAGAGATTCATAATCAAAATCATCGGAGTCGTACTCAGGCAGCCGGTCATACAAATCAAGGTCCTCCTCGTATTCCGAAAAGTCAGAGTCTAGAAGAATATGAGGAGCCGGACTGGTCGTGGTCGGGACCTATTCATAGCTCGCTGGCAGAGCGTAAGACACGGAAGCGGAGGACGTCAAGGACCCTAACCGGATCGGACAGGCTTGGTCCTCCGGCAGACGGTCTACCTTGCATCGCTCCCGGCGTCACCAGGTCTTTCCTTTGTTTTGGCCAGATCGTTCTGTCACAACCCATCGGAACGGGAGTAGGACCCAAATGCAAGGCTCGGAGGATGCAAGGTAGTTCGGGGAGAAACGTTTATTATTCCGTGGTCGGGGATCGGGCAGGCAGTCAGGTGCAGCAGCGGTCGTTGGGACGTCGGGCGAAGAGAGCAGGTGAGCAGCCAGGCAGTAGTCGGTACACGGGAGAACGATCAAAGCAGGCAGATGTGTCAAAGGAGTCAGGCTTACGGGGTCGGTCGGAGAACAGGCAAAGGTCGGTACACATGGGTTGTCGATCAGGGATACGGGAGTACTCGAACGGGACATGAACCTCAACGATCTGGCGCGGACCAGTCGTCATCGGGGTCATATAAATACACAGGATAATCAGCCTGCATGAAGCGCAGGTGTGCGCCTCCCAATCAGCGCAACCACGCGGGCACCCGCACAGCCCGGGCTGGAGCGGCAGGATCATGACAAGTATAGTGTTCAAAATAATAGCAATCCAATGTGATTAATCCACATTTTCAGTATAATTTTTTACTCCACATATGTCTAGAAAAAGCATTTTTAATATACACATCTACGTAATTGATGAATTTGTTGAAAGGTTGTGTTAAATATAGCAGTGTGGCATTTAATCAGTGAGGTCATCAATTTTGTGGAAAACAGGTGTGAATAAGGTGGCCCCATTTTAAGAATGACGTCAGCTCCTGTTGAACATGCATTTCTCTGTGAAAGCCTGAGGAAAAGCATTAAAAAGTCAGCATATTGTTCAGAAGAACAGCGTACTTGGATTAAAAGTTTAACTTTATAAAGAGGTATACAGGCTCTTCAGCTAAAAGGATCTCTAATACCTTAAAATGGAGAGCAAAACCAGTGACATGTGGCAGAAAACGGAAGGTGACCATCATAATGGATCGCAGAATAACCAGAATGACAAAGCCTCAGCTAATGATCAGCTCCAGGATGATCAAAATAGTCTGGCGTTACCTGTAAGTACTGTAAGTACTGTGACGGTGAGAAGACATCTGTGTGAAGCTAATCTATTGACAAGAATCCCCCGCAAAGTCCCTGGCATGTACAGAAGAGGCTACAATTTGCCAAAGAATTCATCAACTGTCCTAATGAGAAATTAGGAACATTTTATGGACTGATGAAAGTCAATTATTGTTCTTTTTGGGCCCAAAAAGGGGGAACCAAACTGTTTGTGAGGTGACCCCAAACTTTGAATTCAAGTCACAGTACACAGTGAAGACAGTGAAGCATGGTGGTGTAAGCATCATGATGTGGGCATGTTTCTCCGACTATGGTGTTGGGCCTATTTAATGCATACCAGGAATATGGGTTTACATTTCTCAAAATACTTGAAGACGTCCTATTTCCTTATCCTGAAAAAGACATGCCCTTGAAATGGGTGTTTCAACAAAACAATGACCCCAAACAGACTTGCAAACATCCAAGTCTTGGTTCCAAAAGAACAAAGTTACTGTTACAGAGTGGCTAGGCTAATTCCCAGACCTTATCCAATCAAGAAATTGTGGGGTGACATAAAAAAATGCTGTTTCTGAAGCAAAATCAAGTCATGTAAATCATTTGTCGAATGTCCTCAAGGAATCATGGAGTAGAATAACAGCTGAAATTTGCCACAAGTTGGTTGACTCCATGTCACACAGATGTGAAGCAATTTGCTGATAATCTGCTACACCTAGTGATAACTTGTTTGACATTTAGCAATGAAAATAGTGAAAGCGTGGACTAATCTTAGTCACATTGGACTGTTTTTTATTTTAAACACCACGCCCCTCCACTGAATCATTTCTTACAACAAGTTATTTAGATTAATTGGCTTTATATTTGTTTGAATGTTTTTTTTTAATACATGTTTAGGTCCTAAGAATTTGGACAGACTAAGAATTTAAGATCCATGGCAATTTATGGCTGGTCGAGTGGTGCCAATTGGGCTGATGAGCTGAAATCTTACTTTGAGGTCAAGTTCGGGAGTCCCTTCAACATAGACAATGCTCCTCAATGGCAGTAGATCCTCCCTAGCAATTTCCACTGTTAACATCAGTTCACCGCAGTTCTTCTGGGAATTTCTTTCAAGCCATCACATACCTTGCCCGCCAGCTCATTGCCCAGTTGCTCTAACAGAGAGCCATGTAAGAATTGAATCATTTCCTAGAAAGCCACATATCAGTAGTGTCTTAGTTTGTGTTCACGAATGATTCAAGTGCTCATTTGGGTCTACGTCAGAAGCCAAATCTTTGACACAAAGTTGTCCCATCAGTACCAACAGATTTTCCTCAGGCACTTCGTATGAAAGGAGTTCAATCTCCATCTGACATCACAAGGTAATATCAAGGTATTGCAGTACTTACAATAAGACCAGATGTACCTTTCCTTGGATTATATACAAGAACCAACGATACCTGTGCCTGCTTAACTTCTTTGATCAGACAAGAGCCATCATTCTAAGTGCAGTATCGCAAAAAGACTACTGGCATGGTCAGGGTTGGGAAAGCTCTACCCTCGTCAGCTGTAGAACTCGCAGTATGATACAGCACCCAATCCATAGAAGAATCGGAACTGAGCGCCCATGCAAGACTTACTCCGGATTTGACTGGAGAAAGTCATCGGCGTCACCACAAACTGATAATATGTTATTGTCTATATTCTTCAGGGGACCACACATCTCTTGGGTCAAATGGTTGAACTGAATTGAATAATCTGCATTTCACAAGGTGGAGTCTAGGATGAAATCAATCATTGGCTTCTTATGAGAAAACCCAAACTACTCAAATGTTCAGGATCACCCATACAAAGACTTGGCCCGGAACTGAGAGTTGTTCCGTTAAAATCGCTTGAATCCAGGGGTTCAGCCTTCCAGACTGGGTTTTTGCCATCTGTCACAAGCTAAAAAAGTGCTTTGACATTCGTCAAAATTCCATTAAATGCACAGTGAGCACAAAACAAAGAATACGCTCAGCCATTTCTCCCCGTGTGCCATTTCTGTCACTATGGTTCCTCCTTCTGTAATGCTCATTGATCAGAGGGAAATGATGGTCACAGCTGATAACGGACCTTAATTCAATGCACAGTTGCTCCTGAGGCCACTCAACCTTCCACTTACACTGACAGATGGAACCATGTCAGCCATGACATTCTGGAGAGGGGGCCGAAAAGTTTGCTCTGACCCCGGAGTAATTTGAAAACATTAACTTAAAAACAGCAAGGACTTTCATTTGTATTTTATTGCAAGGTACAAAAAACACCAATACTGACCAAAGCATGATCCATTCAGGAAAGCTGGTTTACTTCTAAGTTGTTCTTTCTTGATTTGACAAAACAAATTTTCTGAATGTAAATCTTGTAAAAAAGAACTTCTGGTAATTACTTAAGGGATCAAATTGTGTGCACCAACATTGTAGGAGGAGTGGGCCAAAATCCCTCCTGCAGTGTGTGCACACATAAAGGAAACATTTGACCTCTGTAATTGCAGACAAAGGCTACTGTATCAAATAACATTGGTCTTCTCAGGTGTTCAATGCAGCCCTATAGGGGCACAAACCAGTGCAATCTGTAGGCCGGTCCCAAGCCCGGATAAATGCAGAGGGTTGCGTCAGGAAAGGCATCCGGCGTAAAAAACTGTGCCAAACAAATATGAGCGTTCATCTAAAGAATCCCATACCGGATCGGTCGTGGCCCGGGTTAACAACGCCCGCCCCCGGCATGCTAACCTGCAGGGCGTCTGTGGAAATTCAGCTACTGTGGGTCAAAGACAAAGAAGAGGAGGAAACCGGATCCATCGTCAGAAGAAAAACAGGAATGCAGAGAGCCTACAACTGAGTGTAGGGACTTTGAATGTTGGGACTATGACAGGAAAAGCTCAGGAGTTGGTTGACATGATGATTAGGAGAAACGTTGATATTCTGTGCATCCAAGAGAGCAGGTGGAAAGGTAGTAAGGCTAGAAGTTTAGGAGCAGGGTTTAAATGATTCTATCACGGAGTAAATGGGAAGAGAAATGGAGTAGGGGTTATTTTAAAGGAAGAGCTGGCTAAGAATGTCTTGGAGGTGAAAAGAGTATCAGATTGAGGGATGAGACTAAAATTTGAAATTGAGGGTGCTATGTATAATGTGGTTAGCGGCTATGCCCCACAGGTAGGATGTGACCTAGAGTTGAAAGAGGAATTCTGGAAAGAACTAGATGAAGTAGTTCTGAGCATCCCAGACAGTGAGAGAGTTGTGATTGGTGCAGATTGTAATGGACATATTGGTAAAGGAAAAGGGGCAATGAAGAAGTGATGGGTAAGTACGGTATCCAGGAAAGGAACTTTGGGGGACAGATGGTGGTGGACTTTGCAAAAAGGATGGAGATGGCTGTAGTGAACACTTATTTCCAGAAGATGGAGGAACATATTGACCTACAAGAGCGGAGGTAGAAGCACGCAGGTGGATTATATTATGTGCAGACGATGTAATCTGAAGGAGATTACTGACAGTAAAGTAGTGATAGGGGAGAGTGTAGCTCGACAGCATAGGATGGTGGTGTGTAGGATGACTCTGGTGGTGGGTAGGAAGATTAAGAAGACAAAGGTATAGCAGAGAACCATGTGGTGGAAGCTGAGAAAGGAAAAATGCTGTGCGGCCTTTCGGAAAGAGGTGTGACAGGCTCTCGATGGACAGCAGAAACTCCCGAAAGACTGGACTATGACAGCCAAGGTAATCAGAGAGACAGGCAGGAGAGTAGTTGGTGTCTCTTTTGGAAGGAAAGGGGAGAAGGAGCCTTGGTGGTGGAACCCCAAAATACAAGGAGTCATACAAGGAAAGAGATTGGCGAAGAAGAAGTGGGACACTGAGAGGACTGAGGAGAGGCGAAAGGAGTACATCGAGATGCGACGTAGGGCAAAGGTTGAGGTGGCAAAGGCTAAACAAGAGGCATATGAAGACATGTACACCAGGTTGGACATGAAAGAAGGAGAAAAGGATCTCTCCAGGTTGGCCAGACAGAGGGATAGAGATGGGAAGGATGTGCAGCAGGTAAGGGTGATTAAGGATAGAGATGGAAATGTGTTGACTGGTGCCAGTAGTGTGCTAAATAGATGGAAAGAATACTTTGAGAAGTTGATGAATGAAGAAAATCAGAGAGAAGGGAGAGTTGAAGAGGCAAGTGTGAAGGACCAGGAAGTGGCAATGATTACAAAGGGGGAAGTCAGAAAGGCACTACAGAGAATGAAAAATGGAAAGGCAGTTGGTCCTGATGACATACCGGTGGGGGTATGGAAGCAATTTGGAGAGATGGCTGTGGAGTTTTTGACCAACTTATTCAACAGAATACTAGCGGGTGAAAAGATGCCTGAAGAATGGAGGAAAAGTGTTCTAGTTCCCATTTTTAAGAACAAAGGGGATGTTCAGAGCTGTGGGAACTATAGAGGAATAAAGTTGATGAGCCACACAATGAAGTTATGGGAAAGAGTAGTGGAGGCTAGACTCAGGACAGAAGTAAGTATCTGCGAGCAACAGTATGGTTTCATGCCTAGAAAGAGTACCACAGATGCATTATGTGCCTTGAGAATGCTCGTGGAAAAGTAAAGAGAAGGTCAGAAGGAGCTACATTGTGTCTTTGTGGATCTAGAGAAAGCCTATGACAGAGTACCAAGAGAGGAACTGTGGTACTGCATGCGTAAGTCTGGTGTGGCAGAGAAGTATGTTAAAATAGTACAGGACATGTATGATGGCAGCAGAACAATGGTGAGGTGTGCCTTAGGTGTGACAGAGGAATTTAAGGTGGAGGTGGGACTGCATCAGGGATCAACTCTGAGCCCCTTCCTGTTTGCAGTGGTAATGGATAGGCTGACAGATGAGGTTAGACTGGAATCCCCTTGGACCATGATGTTCGCAGATGATATTGTGATATGCAGAGAAAGCAGGGAGTATGCAGAGGAACAATTAGAAAAATGGAGACATGCACTGGAAAGGAGAGGAATGAAGATTAGCCAAAGTAAAACAGAATATATGTGCGTGAATGAGAAAAGTGGAGGGGGAAGAGTGAGGCTACAGGGAGAAGAGATAGCGAGGGTGGAGGACTTCAAATATTTAGGGTCAACAATCCAGCGCAATGGTGAGTGTGGTAAGGAAGTGAAGAAACGGGTCCAAGCAGGTTGGAACAGCTGGCGAAAGGTGTCTGGTGTGTTATGTGACAGAAGAGTCTCTGCTAGGATGAAGGGCAAAGTTTACAAAACAGTGGTGAGGCCGGCCATGATGTACGGATTAGAGACGGTGGCACTGAAGAAACAGCAGGAAGCAGAACTGGAGGTGGCAGAAATGAAGATGTTGAGGTTCTCGCTCGGAGTGACCAGGTTGGATAGGATTAGAAATGAGCTCATTAGAGGGACTGCCAAAGTTGGATGTTTTGCTGACAAGATTCGAGAGAGCAGACTTCGATGGTTTGGACATGTTCAGAGGCGAGAGAGTGTGTATATTGGTGGAAGGGTGCTGAGAATGGAGCTGCCAGGCTAAAGAGCGAGAGGAAGACCAAAGAGAAGGTTTATGGATGTGGTGAGGAAAGTCATGAGGGCAGTTGGTGTTAGAGAGGAAGATGCAGGAGATAGGCTAAGATGGAAAAAGATGACACGCTGTGGCGACCCCTAACGGGACAAACCGAAAGGAAAAGAAGAATAAGGTCTTCTCAGGTGTTCAAATACTTATCTGTGGCTGTATCACATAAATAAATCGTTAAAACATTATACATGATGATTTCTGGATTTTTCTTTTTAGATGATCTCTCTCCCAGTGGACATGCACCTACGATGAAAATTTCAGACCCTTCCATGATTTGTAAGCGGGAGAACTTGCAATACAGCAGGGTGTTCAAATACTTATCTTCTTCACTGTAACAGCTCTTCCTGACTCTAGTAACAAAATATTTGATCTATTCTTACATTACAGAACTAAAATTCCATATTATGACCGGATTCTGATACTGCGAATCATTTTCCTAATAACCATTTTTTATAATTATGTACTGTATAACCAGGTCCAAGATGTGAACTTCAGAGTGAGTTGGACTCTTAATATGATGAGAAAGGTCCAATATGACAAGTACAGCAGAGAATTCTATAGATTTTATTGTTTCATGTTATTGCCAACATAAATGTTAAAGTGTCTGTTATGACAAAATAGTTGTAGTCAATACAAATACTGACAGCAGATCTGACAGAAATCACATTGTATCTTGTAGGTCTATAAATTATTAAAATAATAACCATTGGATCACCTTCAACTAAAAAAAATAACCTTAGATAATCAAGAGTTAAAACCAGCCAGTATCATTTCTTTACATTGAAACAATTTCTTAAAAATAAAACAAATACCCCGCCTTTTTTCCCCTTTTGACCCTTGTTCATAAAAATAAAATTTGCTGGTGTTGCCTCATTTAAAATTGCATGACAGCTACTTTATTTTAACCATGTTTTTATGAAATATCCTGATCATAGGTTGTAATAATCCCATTAATCAACCATGATTTACGAATCATAAACCTGATATCGAAGACAGGAAGTCTCCCAGAGATAACTGGCAACCATGGATTAATACACTCATTTTATCGTCACTAAGTTTGTAGTTATGCTTTTGTTGTGTGTGTGCGTGCCCTACTTCTTTGAACAACCTCCTATCCCTTATAATTACAGGGATTAAAAATACCTGATTTCCATTGGGCTCTGACTTATTCTGGAAAAGACCCCACAGATATCAATCACATTTGCAGATTAGATTCTTAATTGGTGGAGGTGGGGCCCTTTACAACTGATTGGAAAGTGGTTTCAGGTGAGGAGTGATGGGAGGAGAATCTTGGCGGGCTGTGGGCTGGAGTCCAATACTGAAAATAGCCTCCATCCTGTTTGTCACACCTAGGGGCATTTAGGCTAGTAGAAAGTTTTGCATTGGGCTTTGCTCCAGTGGGGGAGAGAGGGGTGTGGAAGAGTTAATGTTTTGCGTGATCTCATTTCATTCCTTCGATTGGATAAGTGATGCTGATAAATCCATCTGTGCCGACTTTCGCCTTAACTCTTGCTCCTGTGATTGTTTGGGAATAACTGCATCTTTTTCTCCTTCAGTCGTGTCAACAAAGCCAGTGTTTTCCTTTTGGGCTGCTGAATGATGTACAGAGTAAAACATGTTGGCAGCCAGCAACTGAATCCCTTGTCTATTTTGACAGAAACCATCTGCCTTGTAAAGTTCTCTGCGCTCTCCAAAAACATGGATATTGTCAATGAAATTCATGGAGAGTGCAGTATGCACTATTTTGAGCCACTTACTTAATTGAGTGAGGCATGAGAAATGCTGGGGAAAGGTTTACTTATGAAAACATCAGCATCCAAACTTTCCACTTTTGTTGGGAGATTAACGAAATGTTGATCAATATCTGATTGCTGCTTGACAACATTCAGGGCCCCGTATGTATAGATTTCACAGATGGGGTTCTGATTAGTGATCTCAAGGATATTTTTTGGGGGGCAGACACCATGTCATTGGTAACACAGTATTTTGGTGTTCTTCTCACTGCAACAATGTTCCACATCCTTGACAGCTCCATTACCAATTATTAAAGTTTGGGGTGCCATTTTTTTCTTGTATGATTTTGTTTCATACCTTGCAGTCAGGGTCTTGTAAAACTGACTCAAATTTATTTCTAAGTCTGATGTCCATGTTTGGGATTGGTTCACATTCTCTTTTCTTGTCCTTCGCTGTAATGATCGTACACACCCACACACTTGGGATTTAAACAGCATGCAATGCAGGCCAGATGGATTCCTAGGTCATCTGCTGGTGATGTGTCCTCCCTTTTAGATGTTCTTCCATATCTTTGGGCTTTGGTCTCAATAAATTTCAGGGTTTACTGCTGAATGATCCATGACTGTTTCCACATTCCACATCCTTCCTTATGGTTCCACAAAGATGCTGTCTGTTAAGACACGTCGGCTCACCATTTTGAGAGTTTGGTAGAGTGGTTCCATTCCCCGACTGTCTAATTACACCCACATACATTTCAAGAAGGAGGATTTTCCTTTTGAAGACGGACACCCTCTGTAGCAGTCCATAAAATTCTTCAGCAAGGTAGAGAGGCACCATGTTGCTGGCCTCCTTGCCAATAGCAGGCCTGTGCTAATTGGCAGGCCAAATTCACATGTAAGAAGGTAAAAAAAAATAGAATATGAAAACAAGTGACTGCATCTACAAAAAAAAGTACATTCATCCAAGTTTAAAAATATCCACTTGTTTCAATTTCCTTTGAAAAAAAGGCAAATAGAAGCAGTCGCAAGGAGAAAAGCATCTGCACTGTACAAGATGCTGTAAATGGTTCAACACAGGTTTGCACGATGCAAAACAAACATATTGTAAATAGTAAAAAAGGCGGAATAGTACAAGTGAAGGAGAAAGTAAGCAGAGCTGTTACAAATGAGTTACACATTAAAGGAAGACTCTCCCCAAGATTCATATGTACAATAAATCCTCCAATGTGAAGTAATATTAATATTACATATATTTTGGACATTAATTGAAAATAAAAATTGAAAATAAAGAACATATTTGAAATCCAAGCAAAAATGTCCCAGCTTTCAGAGCCAAACGCAGAAGAAAAATCCTTGATTCCGCCCTTGTGGATAACTCTGGCATTAAAAGAAACACTGAACCCTCATCCACTAACTTTTAATGTGTGCTCCCATTCTGAATAGTCTCGACAAAGTCTTCCTTTAACAGAGACGTGCAACAGTGAGCACTGCTATTGTACACCAAAGAATTTTCTGCTTTAATAGAAAAAAAGCCCCTCAAAACCAATCAAAGGTAGCTGTGAAAACCATGAACTTGGAAACATCCATATTCGCATGTGCAAATCTCAAGTAAATCAGGTGATTTAATCCTTCAGATGTTCTCTTTGCTGAAGTCGCAGTCAGAATGAATTACAGATTTGGTTTGGCTTTTGAGGCACCAAACACATCGCTCAAATTGGCATTCTACATTGCAGGTTCCACTGTGGTAATAATTAGCGTTTGCTACATTTCCTTTGACTGACCGTCTACTTTGGTTTGCATTTTACGCCAGACTGTGTGTATCGGCTGGCCACGTGTTCCCAGTATGAACCTTAGTCGTGTCTACTCTGCCACATAATGCTGTATTGCTGATTCGTATTACACATGCCAACCTGACAAATACCTTCACATTCGTCAGCTCGAACACCACCAGAGGGCATATTGTTTTATACGGTGCTGGTGCATCGTGTACCTGCTCTCACTCTGTCACTGGTCTTTCCATTACATTTCTCCTGCATGTTTGACGTGGACTTAACATTCAATCACATAGAAAGTAGGATGATTGAGTGACGTTATGAAATGATACAGAAATGTCTGCTTGCTAAACAGTGAGATGTCGCCAGTTGACCCCCCCTGCCCCACCATCACCACACACACACAACTCCAGGAGACTGCAAAGTGAACATTGTTGACAAGCACACAAAGGCAAAATGTCTGACACTAACTGGAGAAGTGACAGGAAGCAAATAGTCCTGGCATCACCAACACACTGAATCTCCCGGGGGTGGGGGTGACGCCACCTGACACTGACTACTGCAGCGGACAGCCACCCCACTCGATAACTAATTATAATGTCCTGAGCAACCCGTTCCCGTTCCCTGCCTGCACAACACTTTCCTCTCTTGAAAGGAGAGCACAAGCACAGGATGTCTATTAATTAAAAAGATTGGCAAATGGAAACTTCAGGAAATACTGCTCCATCTCGGATTCCCATAATGAGGAAGCTTTTCTATACTATTATTACAAAAGGCATTTGATGAAGTTGTCTGTATTAATAAATTAAGTACATTTTTAATTTTATTAAATGTATTTTTGAAGGAACCCACTGAATTTTCCTTTTAGGATCATATTGCAGCCACCCGGTGGATGATTGGTTAGCACATCTGCCTCACAATTCTGAGGTTGCGGGTTCAAATCCGGCCTTGCCTGCGTTTACTCCCACATCTAAAAAAAAAACATGCATGGTAGGTTAATTAAAGGCTTTAAATTGCCCTAGGTGTCAATGTGAGTGCGAATGGTTGTTTGTTTGTCTATGTGGCCTGGCATCAGCTGTCAACCAAGTAAGGGTGTACCCCGCTTCTCGTCCAAAGACACCTGGGATCGGCTCCAGCATGCACATGACCCGAGTGAGGGTAAGCAGCTCAGAAAATGGATGGATGGATGGTGTGAGGAATTGGTTGCATTACTAAGGGAAGATGAGGTTTTGTCCCAAATCCTGTATTGTGATTCTGTGAATAAAAACAAATGTGCCGACAGCGATGGCACATTTGAGAGTTGGACTATAGAAAATCACTAGCATGATGGAAAGTATGTCATGAATCTGGAGTATGTAGTTCACTGCATCAAGATGTGATTAGTCCATTATTTTTGCTTCAATTGAATTCTTTCTCATAAAAAAAAAATCTATAATCGTAGAAATCTATACCTTAGCATAAAGACACAACCTCCTTTTTACAACCCCAGTAATAGCTGACATTATTCCACTACTTTACCTTCTGGGTAAGTACCATAGGCATATCAGAGATCATGTTGGTGTTCAAGGGTATTTTGTGGTCCCGCAACAGAGGTGTGTAGTTCAACACGCGCTTCTTCAGCCCTCTTGTGCTAAAATCAGTTATTCATTGTACATAGTGCGTAACACCACACGCTGGAGTGAGGTCATCACTGTACATTTCATACAGAGTCACCAATCATAGGTCACGGTTTGAACTCGAGCAGTAATTCCCAACCACTTTGCTGCATTAGCGTACTGTGTACATGAAAATGGATCATCAAGTGCTCTGCAATAAATGATCCATTTTCATGTAATCACTCTGAAAATGATTATTTATTGACTACAAATAATGTGTCTTTGTCCATTTATCTATGTCAGTAACGCAGAGTGACATACGCAACAATGACATGCTCTTCCATTATATGGAAATAGGTACAATTAACCTATATATGTATCCACTTGGTCCCATTCAAAAAACAATAAATAATGGCTTGAGTAAATTTTTGAGTAAAATGAGCCTGTGTGGAGTTTGCATATGCTCCCCCCTGCCCGCTTAGTTTTTCTCCGGGCACTTCCACATCCCCAAAACATGCATTAATTGGAGATTCTAAATTGCCCCTAGGTGTGATTGTGATTGACACTGGTCAGTGTCTCTATGTGCCCTGCAATTGACTATGACAGGGTGTACCCTGGCTACTGCCCAATGATAGATGTGATAGGCTATAGCAGTCCCGTGACCCTTGTGAGGATAAGGAGCTCAGAAAACAGATGGATGGATATACTTCTTGTGACAGGTTTATTTGGTGGTATGAAATATTTCAAATGTATTTTTTTCCTTTGGCTCAAGAAACGTTTGGAAACACCAATGTAGAACATAGCAACTGCTTACACCAGTAATGGACATTAAAGCAAAAACAAAATAAAAACAAAAAAAAGTGTAATTGTAGTTTTAGTCCACTGGGGTTTTAGAAAGTATGACAAAGAAAATTCACAAGAAATATGGTGGGACATTTGGACATATTGTGGTCATCTGTCATCTACATTTAGTCAAAACAATCAAAACATTAGAAACAGCCATCAGTAAGATTTCTTGTGTACTACAACTACAACCAAATGAACGAGGATATAATTGCATTTGTTAAATTCAGTATTAATCATGATAAAAAGCAATTTGTTCACATGATAGATGCTGTATTGACTAATTGAAGCTTGTCCACGTGATTGGGAGCTTTATTCCAAGACTATTACATTAAAGATAATATAATAATAATCATATAATCAAAATAATAATTATTATTATATGACCTACCTTGAGGATAGTTCCAAAACCATCAATTGATATATCTTCCACGTAAAGTTTTTCTTTGGTTGATGAGGTGCCAGGGACTGAAAGGGAAAAAAATAAATAAATCAAAAAATAAAAAATGTGACTGCTTTAAGTCCTCTGGGTAAACCTTACTGGAACAAGACAGCAGGTCATCTGATTCCCCCCCTCACTTGTTTTCCTCGACTTCACACAGAGTGTCTCCCCTCTATATCTCCTTGAAAAGGATACCAAGCCATGGCGGTGGAAAATGACAGGCCCAGGTATTACTGCGCTGACAATGTGGCAGGGCCAGGTGTTCCCATCCGTCGCCCAATGTCCTCTTCTCTCAAAACTGTTACTGTACTTTTTGTGCCACATTCACGGTGACCGCTCGGGTGATCTCCCGGGAGCTCAAAGGATGCGTCAAATACCCGCAACACAACAACATCCTATGTTTACTTTCTTCAAGCAGTCATGAATTGATTGACCAACTCGCCTGACATTTATCATATTTTACAATGCTGTTTTTCCAGTAAAAATGCTGGCATTTTGTGCAATATTAATTTTCCAAGTTAGCTAAATGTATGCGGTAATGCCACGCTGCTCTTTCCCGTCGATGATTGCTGTTTCCACTGACCTTTTAATTGATTACCTGGCTGATTGGAATTCAACCCGGGCCATATTTATTTCATCCAAAAAGGTCACGGTTTTGCATTATTTAGAAAGCTTTACGACGTTGAAACAAAACAGACTTAATTATGAATGCACCGTAGCTTGGAGCAAAAGAGCTTCACTATGGGCCTAATTTACTAAGAAACCAAACAACATCCACTAAATTGTGTGTTCGTGTATATTTTGTCATTTTCGTGGGATTTTGCTGCGTTTTTTTTTTTCCACGCGTCTGAGCAAGGAGGAAGGAGTCCATAAAAGACAGCAAATGTCCAAAGTTTGGGATGATTTCACACTGAAAAAAGAAGATGAACTGCAAAGTGTCTAACCTATATCGTCAAGTAAACATCATTAGCTAGTTAGAATGATTTCTAATCATTTCACAGGATTGCTTCAAGGTTACACACAGCCACACTGCCAATCATTTTAATCAACAAATGCTACCACAAGAAATGTGCGACAAACAGTCGCACCTGCTGCATGGTTCGACACCAAGAGGCACTGAACATGGAGACTAGAGGGATAAAGTTTTCATGGATTCCCACAGCATCCTGCGGGTCCAGTGGGATTCGTGTGCGATGGGAATAGATTTCAATCACGTGATTGCATGAGCATGAGCATGAACAAATGTGCATCGGGGGCAGGAACTGTGTCAGCAAAATTTAGAAAATGTGTGTAGCATATATAGGTTAAATAAAAACGTATATTATCTGGGAAAATAAAAACTGGTGGTGAACTCACTTCATGGTCACTGTAATTCTGAGTTACAGAGTTCTAAATTAATTTTATATTCTAAAAAGGGCACCACATTACTTTTGAAATGCATAAAATTGTGAGGATAAGCGGCAAAGAAAATGGATGGATGGATGGATGGATGGATGGATGGATGGATGGATGGATGGATGGATGGATTAATGGATGGATGGATGATAAAAATAAAGGAAATCAGGCAGATGAAAATGGAAATGAAGACGTGTGTAGCCACTGGTTTAGGATAAAGGTTTAATGTTTCATGCATTTAGTCCCCACGAGAGCAACAACATTGAAACTGTAAAACTAGTAATTTCCCCCAAATTTTAGGCACTGTGTTTGTCCTCTGTAGCAAACATGGATTGCGTGATTTACGCCCACAGATGGTCTTCTTCCGGAACTCAGGGGCATGGGGGAAGGTTTGTTTGAAGCAGGAAAAGATAATGGTGATGAAAAAAAAATAAAAGCAAAACAAATAGAGGTAGAGGCAAATTTGTCATTTTGTTTGGATGTGGTTGTAACTTCGCTGCCCGTTGAGCTGATGGAGGACCGATCTCTGCTGCTTAGTCAGGTGTGTACAGGGCCAGCACAGAATGGTGGTAGCTACTTGCTCCAGCAATGCTGACAGGTCATGGCTCTGACAGGCAATGAGAGATGCATGGCCAGCTTCTATGATCGAACGCCCGCCGCCCATTTTACCTCGCGGCAGGTGCTCCTTCACGCGGTGTCGCTGGGTGTGCTGTGGACTACAAAGGAAGGGGAAGGGCCTTGGCTGAGGCCATTTGGCTGGTGGGCTTCCAGGAGGGCCAAAGGAGAGAGCCAAAACTACCCCAAAAAGCAAAAACTCAGAGAAAAAAAAGAGTCGGCATTTAAACATGTCACGAGCATATCTAAAAAGGAGGATGGGCATCTGGGAGTGGGAGACCACACACATCAGGCTGGCTCAAATGTACAATCTGAACTATTGTAAGTTTAAAAACCTAAAGTAAAACTTCTCTCAAAGTTTTTTTTAACTTTAATTTCTTTAACTTTGGTCACTTACGGTATATTATTCTTTCTGTTTGAACTAAAGTTCTGGACAGTGTTTGTGTTGATATGAGCTGATGATTCGATAATTTGCTCATAAAGTTATTGGTCATTCTAGTAAATTCAGTGTATTTACTGCAGTGCTTTAGGGAAACACGATCCAACACTGGCTCAAGATTGTGAGGAAATTTGATCAATATCTGTAGGAGTGGGATGGAGAGGGTTTTCTTTTGAAAAACTCGGTATTGGGAGAGAATGGGATCATTATCTGTGGGAGTATGAGGAACTGGGTGTCAAAATCCACCTTTGTTTCAACCTCTAATGCAGACTAGATAATGATTAGCCACTTAACAGCCCTTTGGTCTACTGGGCTAAAAACAGGTAACGCTACACTCGCATTAACCATACCTTTTAAAGCCACATGCATTCAAAGTCACAGATTTTACAGTGTAGTGTGTCGTGCATATACTGTACATATACAATAAATGATAGCATGAGGGTTATTTTGAGACAGTAGCTTGGTGTTTAGGCTATAGTAGTTCATTTAGGCTACTGGTATGATTTTTCTGATGATGCCATTAATTGGTTTCTTGAGTAATGTTTTAGAAAAGTCTCAAGAAAGGCAATGATTAGGATTCCCTTTCTGGCCCCGCTTTCTATTCTCCCTTCAATTTCACTCTGTCTTTCCCCATTACATCACTTAGGTGTTTTATAGTTATAGTTTGTTCTGGACCAGAACTCAGTCTGAAAATAAGTGTTTTTCGCCTCCAACTCAATTCTGTCATTTGAATGGTTTCAATGCGATTACACGGCCAATATTTCCACAGGACGGGCAGGGGGGAGCTAATCCAATACATAACAGAATTCACTTTTACGGCAGCGCCACTTTTCTTGTTCAAAGACACGTTAAATTTCTCCACCTGGGGCACTTAGAGTTATTGCGACTGTATTTTTGAGGCAGATGTGCCTTCCAACACGCTAGGATGACTCTAAAAAGAATCATGAATGTCATAGACACAGGATGAAAACAGAAATACAGTAAAGTTCCCCTGAAGCAACATTATATCGTAGCCATTTTATCATTTTGATGGTACACTGGCTTGTAATAATGACAATGGCCTGCTGTGATTGCCACTGTGACCTCACACCACCTATTTAATGGGTTTATCTTGTGATGAGTATGTTACCGTCAGAGTTGTCCACACTACTAAATCCTCCCACCCCCAACAAGTAACAATAATAAAGGTCTGGATAGTGAAAAAAAAGATGTACTGTAGCAAGGTTTTAATTATTTTTTTAACATAGGACAATTTGACATAACTGTACAGATTTTAGGAAGATGATACTCTCATGCGCCCTGTAAAAGGATGCAGGAGAGTGGATTTGGCCTAACCCTGTCTTGACAGTTTGACACCTGTCCCATATAGCCTTTGTACTATATTACTTATTCATATGATAATGATGATAATACAGCCATTATAGCGTAGAACTTTGTCTTCTTTGGCTAAATCGGTCTCATAACACTTGGTGTATATAATGAAAAACATTACTGTAACAAACTGAAAATATGCTCGTGATTGATTCCCCGTGCCCCAAAAAGATTAGGAATTTCCGATTGATACCATAATTTGCTGGACAAAATACAAGCTTTGTCTAACTGAAGATCCTCAAGTCACTCGAACATATTTCCTTGGCATCAAGATAACACAAGATGGCTGGAAGGAAACATTTTCATCTCTTTCACATGAGGACAAAAAGACCGAATGGATGTTTTACAATGAAAAATGGAGGCTAGGTTCCCAAAAAAAAATTTGAAAATATGTGAATTCACAGAGTGTGATACACTCACCTGAATTTGGTGTGGGCAGCCAGGGCTCAGTTCCCACTCAATGACGGTGTGAATGTGAGAGCAAATGTTTGTCTTTGTCTATATGTGCCCTGTGACCAGTTCAGGGTGTAGTCAGCATAACTTAACAGACCCTGAACAAGATGAGTGGTGGTAACAATAAATGGATGATAAATTATGAATAAAGATTACATCAAACAAAGTGGTAAACTATGGGGTAAAAAAAAAGCAAATTCGACAAAGGCTCATACAGTTATTCCCGGCACTGCAAGTATTCAAAATCAATCTCAGGTGGACTGACTGTAAATTCTAATCGAGAAACTTTTCTCACCTTTCACACACCCAGATTGACTTGTGTAGCCCCTGGCCATTGTGGCATGATTTTAAGGCTCAATAGTACTTAATTACTTTGAAAAATGCACATTTTCTGCATTGGGCTCACATTGATTTACCATACCATTTTTCTCTCCTCCCTCCTCCCTTGCTTGTTTTCCTGCTACTTTTCCAATTTCTCATTTGCGCATTTATTTACCCTATTCACTAGCCATCAATAGATGGAAGGGTGTCTTTTTTTCGAAGGCCCCTGCAGCACAGCAGAAGCTTGGAAGCCTGCAGGGATGCGAGCGGCAGGCTTTATCTGAGAAGGCAGCCCTTCCCTCAATAACCACACCCATGGATTCGACGACAGTGAGCCAGGCGCTCTGTAGAGCGCTAAAGCCCCCAGATAGAACCCTGACAATGAGGCCGGGGGGATTGTTGGGGTTGTATGCGATCACCAACTTTACACCTGATGCACTCTTATCCCTCCTCTGCCATAAGCCTTCATTTCCCCAACCCCCCAAGCTATTTCATACAATGTCCAATATGGTTATTGAGTTTTTAAGCATGGGCAAATATAGAAGTACTGACCAAATTTTTCAATTTCACTTTACTTGTGGTCTAGGCGAATTATAAGCATCAAGCAAGTTTAGATTGAGATTGCCTGGGAGAAAAATAAAAATAATCTCTCAAACACAGTAAGAGCACAAGTATTGTGTCCAACTCACTTAGTATACAAGTAAATGCTGTTGTTACTGCGTACAGTAGTGTTTCACATGAAATGGGGATTGGAGTATTTTTTTTATGATCCATCCAACCATCCATACATTTTTCGACTGCTTATCATTACTAGGATTGTACATATGCCGGAACCTATCCCAGCTGACTCCGGGCAAAAGGTGGTGTGCATTCTGGACAATCGCAAGACACATAAAAACAAGCAACCATTCACACCTACGGGGAATTTAAAGTCTTCAATTAACCTACCATTTGTGTTTTTGGATTACCCAGAAAAAAACCACACCATTTTTTTTTTCTTAATGCTTTTCTTAATGCTTTACCTTATGTATCAGTCTTCGGTGTTGGCCGATGCTCTTAATGCTCTGACTTGGACTCAGAATCGGAGCAAAAATGAAAAAAAGTGATTGATACATCTCGAGTACCTAATTCAAAGAATAATTAAATTTTTGTCTGATAAAAAAAAAAAAAAAAGTGTTCTTACTTGATCATGAAAACACTATTTTTTTGTTGACAATTAGGGACCCAATACAAAGCAAACTGCAACCAATTTTTGTCACCACCCATGGTCCGTGCAAAACTACATTAGAAGAAAGGAAGCTGTCTCCTTGATTGTTCTATTTGAGTTCCCTGGTGAGTGTGCGGGTGTGTGTCTGTTTTCATTGCCTTAAGCGGGGACTCAGGTTTGTTCTCCACAAGGGAGTGCACTTTTATGTCTGACCATCCATGTCAAGGATTTATATCACAGAGGGCCAGCATTCCTTTCGGTCATTCTCGCCTGTCACCATGAATGTAAATATAGGGTGCTCTTGCCCATTCGCGGTTCACTGTTTGTGATATTGCGCATTTTCTTTTTTGAACATACCATATTTTCACAATTGCAGAGGTCTTAAAGTTGCTTCTAAATAGATAAGGTGTCACATTTGACACAGCATCTTGGAATGTGGTGCACCTGATGTGCACACTGAATTCCAACACTTGCAAATGTTGTTTTGTGACTTGTTCGATAAGGTACACTTAAAGACACTGGTTAAACTGCATGCCAGCAGTTCTCTAAGCATGCATGTAAGCTCCCATATGATGATGCTGCTCATAAGGCAATGAGGAACAAATGCATTTCACGTCCGTACGCCAAAGAAGTTTATTTTGCCTGTAGGCAGATCAGATCATAAAATACCATGTAGTACACACTCACGGTGTCACATCCAAATTAAACTTATCACACCACAGCAAACAGAATAGCATAACTAGCAAATAATAAAACAAAAGAATGACTCGAGAAATAATTGACACAAAACATGCACTTTAAAACTATTTACATCCTCCCAGCATGCTTTGTGGCACAAAGGAGGTCCTCAGTACTGCAAAGCATTCTGCGTGCATGTAAAAAGCGTTTAAAGTGCATGTTTTGTCTCAATTATTTCTTCAGTTATATTTTTCTTTATTTTATTATTGTTAGTTGTGCTATTCTGTTTGCTGTGGTGGGATAATTTTACTTTCGATGTGATACCCTGTGTACAACATCGTCAGTAATGACCTGCCTACACAGGCAGTGTGTGGGGTAATGTAACCTTCTTCTGCTTACAGATGTGAAACGCAATTTTTCTCACTGCCTCTTGAGCGCCATCATATGGTTGCTTACATCCATCCATCCATTTTCTTTGCCGTTTATCCTCACGAGGGTCGCGGGGAGTGCTGGAGCTTATCACAGCTGTCAACGGGCAGGAGGCGGGGTACACGCTGAACTGGTTGCCAGCCAATCGCAGGGCACATGGAGACAAATAGCTGCACTCACAATCCCACCTAGGGGCAATTTAGAGTGTCCAATTAATGTTGCATGTTTTTGAGATGTGGGAGGAAACCGGAGTGCCCGGAGGAAACTCACGCAGGCACGGGGAGAACATGCAAACTCCACACAGGCGGGTCTGGGATTGAACCCAGGACCTCAGAACTGCGAGACCAACGCTTTAGCAGCTGATCCTCCGTGCCTCCACTGGTTGCTTATATCCATGCTAAAACCTGTGCTAGCATGTAAGTTAAAAATGTAACCAGTGAGTTTTAGTGTACTTTGTTGGACAAGTCACACAACATTTGTGCACATAAGGTATGATGTCCAATTTGAAAATAGAAACTTTAAGACTTTCGGGTCCATCCTGTTTTTGGAAAAATATCATATATAGGTATATTGATACTGCATTAATTATTCACTGATTTTCGTTATTCACGGGATTGTAAGGAACGTAACCCTCGCCAATAATGAGGGAACACTATTCCCCTTTAGATCCCCAGACATAAATATGATCATGACTAATAAGAACCAGGTGGAGGCAGGTATTGAAGAGTGATCAGTGTTATATTTTCTTTCCCTCTTTGAAATGAAGTCACAATGACACTGAGTCATACAATCTGATTTCCTGCTGAGCGGGAACGGTAATCAAGGAATCAACAACAACAAATAAAAAAACATGAGGTTTCAGACAAGTGATGGATGAGGTCTGCGGGTGCTTTGTAACGTGCACAATGTGGATCTGAAGACAAAGGACTCTTCCGAGTCGTGCTTTATCTGGACTCTGTGCAAATAAAAGATTGATTGTTCAGAATGAACTTTTGTTATTTGTGTGCGTCTCAGTGAATAGCATGTTCAGGCTTGTCTGGCAAAAAATGAACTTAGTCACACCGACCTGAGACAATGGCAGGCGAAGTATCACTGAACCGAACAACTGACGCACCTCGCTCCAGCAGACCACTTAATAGCTTTGGCTGATGCACACTTTGGAAATGCGTCCGTCAATTGGGCCAGAAAAAATGATGAGCATCTCGGTTCACTCCACAATCTGTGGACCGCTACTCACAGCGAGTGCAGAACGTTTAGGATTCACTTGTGCTGTCCTATCTTAACTTAGAGGTTTAATCCGTTTGGTGACCAAGCTTGTTGCTCTATTTAGTCTATTATCAAATTTCCCCACTGAATTAATTAAAATACCATTAATTCATTGTTCATTATTTCAGGAGGTGGGGTACACCCTGAACTGGTTGCCAGCGAATGGCAGGGCACATTGAGACAAACAACAGTTCCACCCACAATCACACGGAAGGGCAATTTAGAGTCTCCAATCAATGCATGTTTTGGGGATGTGGGAGGAAACCAGAGTGCCCGGAGAAAACCCACGCAGCAACAGGAAGAACATGTGAACTCCAGACAGGCGGGGCCGGGATTTGAATCCCGGTCCTCAGAACTGTGAGGCCAATGGTCTAGCCTGTTGCGTCACCGTGCCGCTTATTACAAATATAATTCAGAATAATAAAAGAGAATGTAGTTGCTAGACATACTGCAGTGTTTTTTTTTTGTTTTGTTTTTTTTGTTTGCATTGAATGCAATCCTTTAAAGGGCAAGCCCTAATGTGTGTTGTCAGGAGCCAGAGTAAGATTCACTTCTGTGAATTTTCACATTTTGTATCTGTATGTTTGTCATGTTCAATAACATCGGCAATCAAAAACCGGATACAAGTTAGCTAAATTGGGACACTCATGAATTAAGGTACTACCATATACTGTTTCAGATTTGTGAACTGGGATCATCTATCATTTTCTAAATGCCTTATCATTGTTATTATCCATCCATCAAGCCATCCATTTTCTATACTGCTATTTCTCTTTAAATTCGCAGGTGAGCTGAAATGTAAGATGACTGTTGGGCAAGAGGCAGGGCACATCTGTTATGGGTCACTACCCAATTGCAGGGCACATATAAATAAACAATCTCTTAATCTTGCTGTACTTTCATCGTCATGAACAGTCCGGAGTGTTCAATCAACCAACATGCCCAATCTATAATTTTGTGTTCGTACTGGTATACATGAAAGTATCTGTGGAGTTAGTTTTACTCAACAATATGAAATCTAGTAGGGGTGTCTGTTATTTTAGACCCACATAAAAGTCTAAAGAAGTCATGGCTGAAAAGGCAGGAAAAAGTCTGCCATTTTTGTGTTTGTTTTCAAATAGCCATTTTGAAGGGTGTGATGACAGTTGAAGGCTCGAAAAGTTGTACAATTTGGAGTTAAACCAATTAATGTCACAATAACAGTATAAGGATTGCACTTGATGTCCATCTTAGCCTCTTCCTGTCTTTGATTTGCTGGAGTTTCTTAAATGTTGATGTGTGTGAATGTGTGTGTGTGTGGGGGGGGGGGGGGATTCACAGTCAGTGAAGCAAAGACAGCATGTCATTCTATGATTCACATATCGCAGATCTTGTCTTCTTTTGGCTCGGCCTTTAATTAAATCTGACAGCAGGATGTGTTTAATGTATCCCAGCTGCACAAAGAAACACTGTGTATTTGTCTTGTTTATCCACAAGAAATAACCAACGAATACAAACTATATACTGAGTATCTATATGAAAACATGAAGATATTGTTATAGTGTCACAGCCAGGTACAGAGAAGGGTAGGACTTTGAAGGAAATTGATCAAGACCAATCCAAGCAATTTGTTCTCCATCATCAGTGTGTCCAACACGCATGCACACCTACAATTAGAGCTAATGACCTATGATTGGATCTTGGAATGCTCAACCTGGAGATGGCATTAGGTAGTCTGCTTACTAAAAGGCTACATGTTACAAATCATGAAAACGGTCTGAATACAACGATTAATGTACTTCGAAGGTGCTTTAAGACAGAAGTGGGAAAAATAGGGTCTGTTGCCTTTATACTGTGTGTCATTGTCTCAAGCAGATAGCTAGATGAGCCAAAATTGTATTCAAATAAACCACAACAAATCTGAGAGAATTGTTTTTGGCAATAAAGAAAAGAGAATCCATTTTCAGAAAAACTTGGAGTTTATATCTTTAAAAACCAAAGGCCAAGTCCGAAACTTCAGTGTTCCGATAGATTCTGACCAGGCCTTCAACAGTCATATCATATCAATTACTAAAACTGCCTTTTACCATCTGAAGAACATATCTAGACTGAAGTATTGTATGCGTCAAGGAGACCAGGAAACGCTCATCCATGCTTTTCTCTCATGTAGACTTGAATACTGTGATGGTCTTCTGACTGGACTCCCTCAAAAGAGGATTAACAAGCTGCAGCTCATTCAGAATGCTGCAGCTCGGGTTCTGACCAGAACAAAGCGGTCAGAGCATATAAAGCCAATCCTAAAGTCCTTGCACTGGCTTTCACTCATCTTTACAATACATTTTAAAGTTCTGCTACTGGTCTATGAATTACTAAATGGTTAGGTGCTGAATACATGAAAGAAATACTTGTGGAATACAAACCCGGTAGGGCTCTCAAATCGACGGACTCAGGTCTAATAGTGGAGTGCAGAGTCCAAAGCAAATATGGTGAAGCAGCATTTAGTTATCATGCTGCAAAAAAAATGAATAAGTTGCCAACTGAGGTGACTTCATCCCCAAGTGGGAATGTTTTTAAAACCAGGTTGAAAACCCTTATTTTTTTTCTCATGCTTTTTAGAATATGTACACTTTTTTTTAATATTTCTTGCACTGTATGCTGTTTTTAATTGTACTTTTTTAATATATATATTTTTTGTGGGCATTTTCATCTTTATTTTTTCATTATTTTTTTTCCCCCGTCTTGATTGTTTTATTTACTTGTATTGAAATGCTTTTAATCATGTAAAGAACAATAAGTTACCTTGTGTTTGAAATGCTCTATATAAACACATTTACTTTGCTTTTCAATGAGAGAGAGGGAAAGAGAGTGAAATGTCCACACTTGGCCTGTCATCATGTCATTCATGTCATTCTACGGTTTCCTCCTACATCACAAAAACATGCATGGTCGGTTGATTAAGGTCTTTAAATTGTCTATCAGTGTGAATGTGAGTGCAAATGTTCGTTTTTATATGCCGTGTGATTGGGTGGTGACCAGTTCAACTGATACCCCGCTTCACACCTGCAATTAGCTGGGGTAGGCTCCAGGACACCTTCGACCCTATTAAGGATAAGCAGTACAGGAAAAGAAATTAATGAAAAAAAAGTATGTTGATCATTGTAATGAAGTAAAAGTATAGATTCTTCTCCACATAAATGCTCAAGTAAAAGCAAAATATATGTTTCATTTAGGTCAATGAGCAACAATACAAGTTAATGCAGTACAGCAGTGTATTAAATGGAATGAAACGGCTCTAAAAATGATATGCGGCAGTTCGTTAATGTATAACTATGGTTGAAACATAGTGGGGGTAAAAGTCATGAAATTACCAGCTTCCAGTTATACTGTAGTCCATCTATCATTGCACCCACTCACCGATCCATCCATCCATCCTAATTCTCACCCAGTGTGGACACTCTCTCAGTGAATGATCAAGCCTAACACCCACCCAAACATTTAGCCATCCGCAGCCATTAATCTTTTTTCATCTATAACCGTCCACCCATCCACCGTGAATGATTACCTTGCAGTTAATATATCATCGCCTCACCTAATTATTAACCCACCAGTAATATTGATGCATAACCTGCCTTTAGTGGTTTGAAGGAATATCAAATCAATATGTGGCCTGACATTATGTGTACAGTTCACCTTGCCATCCCTCATTCTATCCATTGAGCCATCCTTCCGTCCAGCCACCCCTATCCACATGATCAACTGACCCCTCACTCACAACCAAGCATTCTGAATGACTATCCTGCAATTGTCCATACCGCCCACCCATCTCTGTCTTTATTTTTCTTCAGTGTCTGCATTTTCCCCAAAGTCCTCTGATGCCCCCCACAGCGGGTGGCATGTCTCACAATCTGAAAACCAGTTATCATGGCAGTCAGCTCTACCACTTATTCATAGTGAGATCCTTTCAGCCATCATTTTGATTGAGAGGCAACATTCTTTTCTGATAACTTAATAATACGGAAACAAAGTTCAATAAAGTATTCATTATTGAATTATTGAATACCCAATTTGGCATCCAGCCAACACTCATTTTTTTCCATCCATCCAGAAAGTGTGTCAAGAAAGTCACAATGCACTTCCTTGTTTTTCATTTCAGCTTTCATTTTGGAGACATAAGACAATCAGAAATGGACAGCTTAGGCGTTGCAATTTTTTGTAAGTATAGTATTCCTGTTGGAAAATTGCTCCCTGATAAGATGTTTAAGGTGGTTTTTTTTTTCTGTCCCCGACTGCAGTTCAGTACCAATTTGAGAAGATTTACAGCCATCAGAGTGCTAGACATAGTACAGGTTATGCTATCCATGGCAACTTTATTGAACTAGGATCTCTTCTTGACAAACCATCCATTTATAGGCCTGCTATTACAACCACCAGTTATGTAAACACTGAAAATTCTAGAGCAGGGATACAGGAATAGCCGGGGAAGGTCCACTGTACTGTAAATCACTTTGCACACTGTCTTGCCCGTGAACATTCAAACAGTTACAGTGTAAGACAGGGTCTTCTTGTACTTGTGTGATTTCACACACTTTCTTCATTTTAAAAGCCTCACCTGGATGTCAACAGTTTAATATTGTTGACTTACTTGCTCCTGTAAAGTTAAGAACCTTGGGCATCCAAGTCAGCCTTGATGACTGGGGCCGGGCAATATAAAACGATTGGTATTCATTGTTGTCCGTTGGAAACAATGAATTATTTATGCTTTGCTGGAAGCGGCAGGGGGATGAATGAAAATGATAACCATGGTCTCCCTGCTTAGTATCCGTACGGAACACGATGCCAAACAATTCCACCTGCATTTACGACGAGGATTAGCGAATAAAGTGGACTGCAGAGACCATGGGTGAACATCCGTTATGCTTTGTTCATGTACTTTAAAGATTTTCTCGACGTTACATCTGGCGAGCAGCAGGACTACTTTAATTAGTGGAAGCAATTATTTGTGAAAACTAATTTGGGCACAAATAAACAAAAACATCATTAGCAAATGCGAGTAAGGCGCTCTCCCAGTTCTCATCAGGCAGTGAGGTGAGAATCCCTACAGATCGCTGGATTGCCCTCAGGCTTGTTTCTTTCTATCTGAAAAAAATATATACTGGTGATTTCAAAGAAAAATATTTATTTCATGATCATGTTCGCACTGGTCAATTCAACACAGTGAAGTAAGTCAAGTGATGCAACAACGAATGCGCTTATTGTCTAAGAAAACCTTTGAACTTGCAGACATATATGGAGGGGAACATAACATTAATGAGCAGAGTAAAATAACATTAAAGCTATACAAACAATTACTTGTGAATTTACCATTAATTATGGAGGGGGAAAAAACAATTCAGATGGCCCCTTTGGTAAAATCATGAATTAACTGTGGCTAATCACATTTTTTTGGAAAGTTGACTTCATTTTAACTAAAACACACCCAAGCCTGATTATAGCGTGGACGTAGTAATCAAGTGGCCAGGGATCAGTTACCACTGAGGTGTGGGCGTGGCTCGGTGGCACCTGGGTCGCCACCGCGACTTGAGCTTGGCTTGGCAGCGTGTCAGTTGCTACCACGACGTGAGCATCGTTTGGCAGAGAGTGTCGCCATCACGAGGTGAATGTGGCTCGGCAGCAGGTCAGTCGCCACGACGACGTGGGCTTGGTTCGGCAGCAGGTCGTTCGTCATTGCCGCATGGGCTTGAATCTGCTGTGGCCATCCCAGGACGAGATTGTTTAATTGCCGTTGAATCCCGTCCATAAGATCCGCAATTTCAAAGATCGGCGACTTAGAGCTCACCAACTCGGTTGTCGGCGAAGCGTCGGGGGAAGTCGGCTGAGGGTTGGTAGGCGGTGAGATGTGGATGGACGTTGGCTGGGGCTCGGCTGTCGCTGGAGCAGAACACCAGAACGTGAGGCAACCGTGAAGTTATTGTCGCTGCCGGCACAGGAATGTGAGGCGGCCGAGGAGTCATCACTGCCCAGACGGGCTGGCCATGGAGGGGTTGAGACCGCCGAGAAGGGCGGCCGCAGAGGGGTCATCGGCGAGGCGTGAACGTGGTCATCGGGTGGCCGAGGATTGGTCACCGATGAAGCATGAACGTCAGGCGGGCGAGGATCAGTCACAACGTGGTGTGAACGAGGTTATCGGACGGTCGAGGATCAGTCGCCGATGAAGCGTGAACATGATCATCAAGCGGCCGAGGATCGGTTGCTGCTGAAGCGTGGTCGTCAGGCGTCCAAGGATCGGTCGTCGTCGAGGCGTGGACGTGGTCATCAAGTGGCCAGGGATCAGTCGCCACCAAGGCGTGGGCGTGGCTCGGTGGCAACCGGGTTGGCACCACGATGTGAGCTTGGCTTGGCAGCGTGTCAGTTGCTACCACGACTTGAGCATGGTTCGGCAAGGAGTGTCAACACCGCGACATGAGCGTGGCTCGGCAGCGGGTCAGTCGCCACTGAGACGTGGGCTTGCCTCAGCAGTGGGTCGTTCGTCACCATCACATGGGCTTGAACCAGCTGTGGCTATTCCGGGACGGGATTGTCAAATTGCCACTGAATCCCGTCCATAAGATCTGCAATTTCAAAAATCGTTGACTTAGAGCCCGCCAGCTCGGTTGTCGGCGAAGCATTGGGGAAAGTCGGCTGAGGTTCGGCCGGTGGCGAGATGTGGATGGACATCAGCCGTAGCTTGGCTGTTACTGGAGCAGAAGCGGGATGCCGCTGTGGCTGGGTCGTCGGCAAAGCGTTGGCGGAGGTCGGCTGTGGCTTGGTCGCCGGCGAAGCGTGAGCGGATATCGACTGTGGCTTGGTCGCACAGCTGTGGAACGCACAAGCCAGCACCCTACTTGGGCGTCTCCTCTGGCATCCACGCGGAGGACCCGGATAGATGGCCAAGCGGGTCGCCCAGAAAGGATTAGAGGAAGAGGATTTGGAATTACAGGGCGAAGGCACACGGGGGATGGAAGCATGGGACCTTGAAACAAACTGATTGAGACTCATTACTGTGAGAGAAAATTCAGTCCAAATCAGGCAGCTGGTCATATAAATTTAGGTCTTCCTCGTAATCTGAAACATCTGAGTCCATAAAAATATGTGGTGACGATCGGGTCGTCGTCGCAACATAATCAGTCCACACGGGTGGTGCAGATGACGAGGTTGACGAGGACAACATAACGGATCCCACCTGGATAGGAGAGGCTTGGTCCTCAGGCTGGGAGTGCTGGAAGGCAAGCAAGCAGTGTGCACAACGGCGTGGTCGGTGATGCTGCGTCTTCCCTGCTGGGTCCTGTTCTGGCCAGTTCGTTCTGTCATGATCCAGCAACACAGACCCAAATGCAGGACTCTCAGGCAACGGAATAATGTTCAGAGTGGTTTTGTTCTAAAACAGGTAGATACCAAAAAGGCAGCCCAAAATAAGGCAGAAGTAAATAATACGCAAGGCTAGAAGCAAGGTCCAAAAACATGAAACGACATCTGATGACTATGAGACAAACGAAAAAACATGAACAGACGTGGACAAACTAAAAGGGCACAGGCTCGCGGTGACAAGGATAGCTCTACACTAGACTGACACACAGTAGTGGAGAATCCAACGTGCAGTAAATGCAACGAACTGGCAAATGGAAGTGACAAAACTCCAACTTAGATGCCTAGTCAATTAGAGTGCTGAATGCGAAACAGCTGTGACAGGTGACATAGGTGGCACCGCCCAGAGCAGTGACCTGGCCACACCCCTCATGCCAGTGGCCAGGCCTTGCTCATGACACAAAATACCACGATGCTAAGATATTCATGAACAGAAATAGAAGTGAAATAGTCATGGCCCCATCAATATGATGTATATAAATATGGAAAACATGGACAGCTCTGTGGTAAGACTGGTTAGAGTATCTGCCTCACAGTTCTAAGGACTAGGGTTCAAATCCCAACCCCGCCTGTGTTGAGTTTGCATGTTCTCCTCATACCTGCATGGGGTTTCTACGGGCACTCCGGTTTCCTCACACATCCCAAAATGATGTATTAATTGGAGAATCCAAATTGCCCTGATTTTAAGTGCACATGGTTGTTTGTTTATGTGTGCCTGCGATTGAATGGCTTCCTGAAGTTAACTGGGATAGGCTCCAGCGCTCCTGCAATTCTTGTGAGGATCAGAAAATGGATGGATGGATGAAAAATATGAAAAATGAAATATTAATGTCCCCCTAACCCTAATAACTGGTTGGGCCATCCTCAGCAGAAACAACTATAATCAAGCTTTTTCTCTAACTGGCAATTAGGCTTTCACATCTCCTTGGTGATATTTAGTACAATTTTTCCTTGGAGGATTGTTTGAATTGAGTAAAAATTGAAAGTTTTTGACTAAGTCATGCCACTGCATTTCAGTAGGATTCAAGTCTGGACTTTGACTACCTGTAGGCCATTCCAAAACATTTACATTGTTTTTTCAAGCCATTCAGAAGTTGACTTGGTTTGTTTTGATCGTTATCCTGCTGCAGAACCCAAGTGCACTGTACCTGAAGGAGCAAACCAGCCCAAGGCAATCACACTACCATTACCATGTTTGACTGTTGGTATGATGTTCTTTTTCTGAAATGCGTTGTTCCATTTATGCCAGATACACAACCTTCCCCATTAAACTCAGCTTTCATCCTCTCTGTCCATATAATATTCTCCCAAAAGTCTTGGGGAATTATTCAGATGTTATTTTTAATTTATAAACGCGAGAGGAGCCTTTATGTTCTTTTTCGTCAGAAGTACTTTGGAACGCTGCCATGGAAGCTAGTTTTGGCTGGTCTCTTGCTTATTGTTGTGTCATGAGCACTGTCCTCAGGTAAGGCAAGTGAGACTGGAAGACCTTCAAAAGGTGTCCCGACTTCCTTTGTAGGCTCCTTCTCTTCTTCTCTTACTGTTCTCTTGGGGTAATCTTTGTTGTCCAGCCACTCCTTAGAAGGTTCATCACTGTTCCGTTTTCTACATATGAGGATAATGGCTCTTCCTATGCGTTGCCGGAATCCTCAAACTTTAGAAATTGCTTTTCTAACTCTTTCCAGACTGATAGATCTCAATTACTTAATATTTCAACTTCTCTGAAATTTCTTTAGATCATGTCATTAGTTTTGCAGCTTTTTTTTTTACTTTTTGTCCAACTTGATTTTGTCAGAACACTGAAAATTGTGATGGGCCACAATTTAGTAACGATTTAACAAGGGGGGTAATTACATTTTCGCACAGGACCAGGTAACATATCTATGTTTTCTCTTTAATAAACAAAATCACCATTGAAAGACAGCCTTTTAGGTTCCAATGCCCATGATGATCTTTTTGGCTATACCATGCCTGTTGGGTTATCAGGTTTATGTAGGGACAAAATGATATCTTGCACTGGAAAAAACAGTCAGCGACAGAGAAAGACCATTGGCTTTTTAATGGCAATGTGCAACAAGTTCAATTAGAGCTGATTGAAAAGTCGGAAACCATTGATTGCCTGAAGAGAACATTTACACACGCTATTAATTGTGCTTTTGCAGAATTTTCTGGAATTAAGATGTCATAATTTTTTGGGATACAACAGAATGTGAGCATTCCCTTAAAACGAACTGGTGCTGTGCCCATTTCTCATAAAATAGCTGCTGACACCAGAGTCTCGTGGTGTGGTTGCATGCATTCTAATCATAATACAATTAATATATTGTAATATATTCTGTAGTAAATGCCAAATTGTTATGCTCACAAGGTGAGTGACATCTTAATTAGGTGCATATTAAAAACTTAACAAATATCACTTCTGCATATTCTTGACAACTGTGGCTCTTTAAAAAAAATCTTAATTATGACACAATGAAACATCTGAAGTCAACCACTCCAAAATTGGTATAATTTAAAGTTCCACCATAATAGAAAAATGTGACCATCAATACGTAAGAGGGCAGCAACTGTCTTGTGACATTAGCTCAGCGCTTTTGTATTTGTTGGGATGCCACCACAGAAGGGTAGCAGTAACATGATGACAACCATAGAACCTGAAATGGAACTTACCACAGGTACAGTATAACACTGAAAGTCTCTGGCTGCTTAATACAGTCGTAAAAATATAACTGACTAAAAATATTCACTATATTGTCATTACATTTTACAAGCAGAACCCAATAAACTTACAGTATTTTCAACACAACACTTGTTCAATCCAATAAGTATTCCTGAGCAAATATCTCCCATATTACCTCTGTTATGTTCAACTGATTATGTTCAAATGAGTCATTACTTTTACTTTACTTTAGTTGAATTATATAGGGGACAACTTCTCTTTCTACTTACTGTATATAGAAAATGTTATGATGTTGGAAAATTGTCAATATAATTCTTCTTGGACCCTTGAAACAAATAAAATACAGTACTTGATAAAGGTTGTTTTCTTCATTAATTTGCTGAGAGATGAGTGTGTTCTACTTTATTTGAGGTGTATGACATCCCTCCCTCCATTTTCTGAGCCGCTTATCCTCACAAGGGTCACGGGAGTGCTGGAGCCCATCCCAGCTATTATTGGGCAGAAGATGTGGAATACCCTGAACTGGTTGCTAGCCAATAGCAGGGCAGATTGAAAAACAACCATTTGCACTCACCTAGGGGGAATTTTGAGTCTCCAATTAATGTATGTTTTGGGGATATTGGAGGAAACTGGTGCATCCGGAGAAAACCCACTGAGGCAATAGGGAGAACAAACAACTCCACACAGCCGGGTCAGGATTTGAACCCCAGTCCTCCGAACTGTGAGGTTAACGCTCGAACCACCCTGCCACCTTCATGACATCCATTTTTACTTAAATTACCAAATGGTTCTTTGTCTTGTAAAGGAGACTTCCCCTCTATTCGTTAGTATGAAAATAATCGAGTGTAGATTTCTCCTGGCAGCACGGTGATGCTCCTGTAATGCGTTGGCCTCACAGTTCTGAGGCACGGGGTTCAAATCCTGGGCCGACCTGTGTGGAGTTTGCATGTTCTCCCTGTGCTTGTGTGGGTTTTCTCCAAGCACTGCGGTTTTCTCCCGCATCCCAAAAATGTGCCTTAATTGAATACTACATTGCCTTTAGTCGTGACTGTGAGTGCGACTGTTGTCTCTCTCAATAGTAAGTTTCTTTCGGCTTGTCCCTTTCGGGGTCGCCACAGCGTGTCATCTCAGATGAACGCACATATATGTTTGGCACAATTTTTACGCCAAATGCCCTTCCTGACGCAACCTTTCTCAGGGAGTGCGACTGTTGTCTCTCTCTATGTGCCCTGCAATTGGGTGACAACCAGTTCAGGGTGTACCCCACCTTGAAAATCGACAGAATAATTGGGATCAAGCCGCGTCACGAATAGTGAGGAATATATGCCCTCCACAAAATGTATAATTATCTATCTTGGCTTTTTCTGTAAATATATTCCAAATTATGATCTTCCTCGAGACCAATTCCGTTTAAAACGGCTTTAGGCATTTCATAAATAGCACAAAACGATGAACCACAAATATGTGCAGCATACTGTATCGTATTCAATTTCATCAGAAAAAAGATTTCAAATCAGAGTTCAGTAGATATTTGAAGATTTTTCCAAATCATGTTTTCTCTATTTTATATATATTTTTTCCCTCACAAGTAATGTTCTCCCATCACTTCTATTCCAACAACCATCCCAGACTTTGTTATTGCAGTCATAAATTGCTCACATCTGGAACCTTGAACTTGCATTGCGATGCAGCTCCTGCCAGCTGCGAAGCCAACTTTCTGAGGGTTGTTGATTCCTTGAGCGGATGAAAGCGCAGCCTGCCTGCTGCCCGTCACGCATTAAGCATGTCACCAGGGATTCATTAGCTAAACAAATGTGTGCCATCACCTCGCTGTCAGACGACAAGCGTGCCAGCCTCACTGAACAAGAGGAATTATAAAACAGACCCACTGGTCCATGCAAACAGACCTTCCCACTAAAGATGGATGGTGTGAGGTGGTCAGCTGATCCCCATGCTGTCCACCATCAAGTATCTAAAGCCTTTGAAAACATTTGACTGATTAAACCGAGGTTGAGCTTTTTGGCCACATCTGCCCGCCCGCAACGACACAAAAGTATATGAAAACAAAAAAACACAGCCACAGTGATGCATGGTTCTCACAATTTGTTATTTTTCTTTTCTTCAGATATAACAAAAGTTTTCGTCATGGAGGCTTTAAGAACCGTCAGTGTTGATCCTCCAACTTTCAGTCTGTTTGAAAGATGATCTCCTCTCAAAGCAAATTTTAGATGGAGAGCATTTATATAGCATAAGTGCGCAAAGCATCTTGCAGAGGCTCATGTTTACCCATTAGCCAACATATTTTTTAACCAATGAGCAGGTTCTGCAATGCAAAGCTCTGACAGTTCAGTCTCCTCCCGCATTCTAAAAACATGTGTGGTAAATTAACTATACACTCATAGTTTTCCATAGTTGTGAGTGTGAATTGGTATTAATTGTGTTTCTATGTGCCCTGGGACTAGGCGGTGACCAGCTCGTGGTGTACCCCGCCTCTTGCTCCAAGTCAGCTAAGATAGGCGCAGCATGAGTGAGGGTATGTGCTAAAGAAAATAGATGGATAGAGCAAGCAATCCCAACACAAAAATAAAAAGCCAGCATGTTATCTTACAGAGGTTGCCAATTAAAAACAATTCAGTTTGACTTGACTCCTTTGCCTAATCAACTTTTCTCCAAGTCTTCACCGCGCAAAATGCAGTAATGATTAATTAACTGCACAGAGTTCCCAAACTGCTCTTAATCAAGTCACACATCGTCTCAACATGGAATCATCAGGAGCGCCGTACCTCATTGCCTCTCAGTGAAATGGACGACGTGCTCCATCACTGATAATAAGAATGCACGCTGAGACCCAAGCAGACGCTGAGGTGAGAGGTATGGATTGCTTCTGGTAAAGTTAAAGAAGACTATTCCAAGGCAAGGGAATTAGTGCAGCTCCTGCGTCGTTCCTCACGGCAGTGGTCATGCTATGCCGCCTGACCAAGATGAATGGAGTCATATTTGTCACCGTGGAGTATCTCAATCTATTAGAACTCTTGCGTATGCTGACCTTCCTTGGTCATTTTTATTCCTGCCAGGTGAGTCGAGATGAGTGGCGCCTTTTGTTGCTTGGTTGGCTGGATTACACTGCAAACGCAAGAGGATTTTTCAGTGAACTTGATTTAATAAGCGAGACATGTTGCAATTGAAAGTAAGACAACTTAAACTGGAAATACAGAGGGATTGGAATCGAAAACTTTATTTTGATAACCGCTTCCCAGTAATTTGATGCCTATGAATTGTTTGGTTGGATCGCTAATGATTCCACTTCGCAATTCCTACAGTATGAGTGATGACTTCACTCACAAGAAGTTCTGAATTTCTGAACTTTCCAACTATGTGACTAAAAAAATGGTGTTGATTGAATGTGATTTTGAGGAAAAATACGATATCAGCATATACCAGGGCCGTGGGGGTCTAATGACATCTCTAGTCACATCAACAATGTAATATACCCTTTGCTTATTTCATTTCCTCGGCCAACGAGAATCAACAAGAGGATCAACAAGGAATCAGATTGATCAGCAGTACTGATAATGGAACTGGAATTGTTAAACTCATCGATTCCTATTGCTAAGCATATTGTATGGTATGCAGATTTATTTATAATTTGAAGTTCCATTTATTGTGCCACATTCAGTGGGGAACAAGGAGTGATAGCTGTACGAAGATCAATTGCCAATTGTTGATCATTGCCCAAAATTCGTTTGGACGGTTGTGACTAGATTTCCCTGAGTTTGCATCTAATTTTGCAAAATGGATTAACTTTATACCAAAAGGCTTGCAGCAATAAACTCCCATCTTCAAATATGCTAGCATTGGTTTAATTGATTTAATTCATATGACAAAGAAATGATGAGCAGCACAGAGCTTTGTTTGTTACATTACAGTGTTCCCCCACTGCATCGCAGGTTACCCACGATCGATTTTTTTTAAAAACAGAATTTTACATTACAGTCTTCCTCCATTCTTCGCGAGGGTGTAAGGAATGTAACCCCTGCAAATGGATGGAATATTAATATAGCTATGTATATGTACTATATTTTTGCAACAACAACAAAATAAAACATATCATACCACAGAAAAACAGAATTGCATTACTAGCAAATAATAAAACGAACAACTCCCACTTTGAATGCTATTTACATGCTCCCAGCATGATTTATAGCGCTTCCAGCCTGCTTTGCAACACTAAAAACCTAAGGAGGACACTAGAAATGTTTTTCACTTGTACAATAGCTAGCTCAGTTTAAGGTGTTGGAAAGACTACATAAAGAATAATGATATCCTTCACATAAGGAATATTTCTTCAAGAGACCATTTAAGGATTTGCACATGGATCCAGTCAGACAGATTTATATTCCCCTTTATCTCAGCACATTCAAATGCTTTATGTTTGTTCCATGAGGCACACATACTTGAACGCAATGTGTTTGTATTAACAGACATGATAAATGTCCACCGTGTGCTCAAACTGCGCCGGCGTGATGAATGACTGGTGGTGTTTTTCATGTGGGCGACAACAACAACAAAAATGCACCTGCCAATTTAGTAGTCGTGTGATATTCCAGGCACCATATAGTGTCATTGTTTTCTTTCTTTGCGCTTTTTTCCTCCAACATGGATGGAGGTGTGAAAAGGTGTGCCTGATGCTGAGTCTTCATTCGAAACTTGCGCGTCAATGTGTGCTTTGAAAGAAGGTACTGCACTTGTATGGCTCTTTCTGAATTCTAGAAATAACTCACACCGAAACCACTTCTGTGAATCACTGATGGATGTTATGTTGATGTCATAACTGTCAGGGGCTCTAAAATTGTTGTCCCCATGAACAGACTTATCACAAACCTTGCCAATTAAAAATTAATACCTACCATGGGTTCCACATTAGTTGACGGCACATCAGCGGTGGAGCGCAAGAACCGTCATCTCATGATTGTCACGTGGGCGCAAGACTCCTTGCAGATTTGCCAATTTGGCTGACCCTTCTGAGACATATTATTAGGATTCCTAGATAGGTTCTGTCATGCCGCTCCAGCATGAGCTGTGCGGGTGCCCGCGCGGGTGCGCTGTTTGGGAGGGGCACACCTGCGCCTCATGCAGCCTGATTATGCTGTGGATTTATATGACCGCGATTACAACTGGCCGGCGCCAGTTCGTATGATCTTCATGTCCCATTCGTGTGCTCCGGTATCCCTGATTGAACCTGTGTGTACCGACCTTCGTCCGTTCTCCGACCAACCTTGTAAGCCTGACTCCTTCGATACTTCTGCATGCTTTGATTGTTCCCCGGTGCGCCGACTCCTGCTTGCCCGACGTCCCAACTACCGCTGCTGCGCCGGACTGCCTGCTCGATCCCCTACCTCTGCATACAATAAACGTGTCTCTTCTTGAACTACCTTGCATCTTCCGAGTTCCTGCATTTGGGTCCTACTCTCGTTTCCGATGGGACGTGACAGGTTCCATGCCGGACACAACCCTGTGGCGAGATGATTACGGGGCAGGCTATGCAGATGTAATGAGAAGACCATCCCAAATTATTTTATTTTATTACATTGACACAAAATAAAAACAAAGGGATAAGTGGGTAATCGGGTAGTTGGGTTATCTTTCTTTTCTTGGTGCATGATTCAAGTAAAACAGGAAAATGTGGTAGCTATGGATGCTGAGTTAACATCAAAATGGGGAGTAAGGTCATTGATTGGCAAACAGCAGGGAAAAATGACAAAAAATACGCATGGGTCAATCATTTTCTGAAAGGGTTGCCACAATTATGTAAATTTAGGCCTCGATTGCAGAGGTTAATATCCTTGTATACAGTTCACAGGAGAATGCTTGATATGTGGAACATTTGCTGTGAAACTACAAGGTAAATGGGGATACTTCATAAAAGACAAAAAGGAATAACCGTAGAATATAGAGTGAAGGGCCTGTCATGATCCTGCCACTCCAACCCGGGCTGTGCGGGTGTCCATGCGGTTGCGCTGATTGGGAGGTGCACACCTGCGCCTCATGCAGCCTGATTATGCTGTGTATTTATATGACCCCGATGACGACTGGCCGGCGCCAGTTCGTTGAGCTTCATGTCCCGTTCGAGTGCTCCGGTATCCCTGATCGACAACCCGTGTGTACCGACCTTCGCCTGTTCTTCGACCAACCTTATAAGCCTGACTCCTTTGATACTTCTGCCTGCTCTGATCGTTCTCCTGTGTACTGACTCCTGCCTGCCCGCTCACCTGCTCTCTTCGTCCGACGTCCCAACTACCGCTGCTGCACCGGACTGCCTGCTCGATCCCCGACCTCGGCATATAATAAACGTTTCTCCTTGAACTACCTTGCATCGTCTGAGTCCTGCATTTGGGTCCTACCCCCGTTCCGATGGGACGTGACAGGGCCTTGTACAATAGCACTAGAAACTAAAGAAATTAACATTGGAATGAGGAGTCATGCAGTAAAGGTTCAAAAAACTGTTTAGTGCTAACAATTCCAAATCAGTTGGGGGCATTGTCACTTGTAATTCGTTAGGGATTGTAATGCATGCCTAAATTCCTTGGTATTACAGTCTCTCAGCACCAGCAGCGGGAGATCATCATCAATTTCCTCCCCAAAAAGGCCCAGCAGAGGATGTACTTCCTGTGGCCTGCCGTGAGAGCTGCTGGGACAGTTTTACTCAGCGGTAATCGAATCAGTACTGTGTACCTCCATCACAGTCTGGTTTGGTGCTACCATAAAAAAAAATGACAGACTGACTGCAATGGACAATCAAAACTGCTGAACGGATTGTCAGCACCACTTTACCTACCCTTGAGAACTTGCATGCAACCCAAATTAAAACAAGAGCAGATGAAATGCTCTCAGACCCTCCACATCGTGGCCACCGACTATTTACACTACTTTCCTGGGGTAGGCCCGACCGCACAACACAAACCAAGTACCTGGAGAACACCCACAAAAGCGGAGAGGAACATGGAAATTCTCCACAGGAAAGCCGGCGATTCAAACCCAGAACCACACAACTGTGAGGAAGACATGCTCAGCACTACAATCACTGTGTTCCTGGATATTTCAATTTCCATTATTTCCAGTTGAAAAAAACAGACTTGGAGACGTGACTGACCTCGGACGTTGCCTTGTACCCCAAAATAGATCAGTCTTTTGCAACTTTATGTCAAGCCCCCAAGCTTTGGCCTTCTTCTGTGGTAAATAAAACTAAGACTATTGCATCACTATAGAATTACTGTCTTGCATAGGACAAAATTGAAGAGAACCCAAAAGTGAAAGAGTTTTTTGCACCCTCTGGCCTGTCACTCTCCCCAATTAAAAAGGTAGGCTCACCGAGCAAGAACACGGTTTGCCTTCAACTATCTCTCCAGCTTAATTATGTCTAAATCCCTAAAGGCCACACAGAGGACACGGTCCAATTAGTGGACAGAGGGTGATGACATCACACGTGTCACCAGCTTTGTTTTTTTTTAAAAAAAGCTGCCATTGTTGAAAGAAAAAGATGGGTTTAAGGGGGATTATATAGGCCGAAGGCATCAGAGCTGATAACGAGATGACAGATAAGAAGTTAAGCTAACTTCTTCGACTTTTATTTTCTTAAGGACACAATTTCCTCTTTCTTGCTTGCTTTTAGCACTGCCACTAAGCACGTTTGCCCACGCTTGACAGCCTGTTATTATCACTCCGATGCATGTCATATGCTTTGTAGCCTACGTGAAATGTTAAAGTTCTCAAAATCCAATCTTTTTCTACTCACTTGTTGTGTGGTGCATGTGTGTGAGTGCATTTGTGAGGCAGTTTTGTGATTTTCTGCACAGCTGACCTTTAAACCAAAGACCAGATTGTTTGACTTTTGAGGCTTTCTAATGTTTGCATAGATGTGGATACCAAAAGGTTGGCTCCAGGGGAGATGTTCGTGCGTGTGCGTGTGTGGCCATTTGTGTCTGTGAGGGGGGGAACCACCAATACTCCCTTCTTGTGCTGCAAAATTTAAATACAGTGAACCCCTGTTAATAGCACGGGATATTCTATGTTCTCAACTTGCTATACTCCAATAGAGACCATTCCTCATTGTATTTGTCTTTTTTTACTGTGCTCCAGATGTTCAATAAAATGGTTATGTATATCGTACACTGTGGCTCTCCTTTCCCACCTGCCAGGGCATTATAGTAAATATATTGTTATAATCCATAAATTATCGATAAATTATCGATAAACTGGGGATTTCAGCTATAGTTATACAACACAAGACATGACCCACCACATCCCAAAAACCGAACATACCCCAGTGACAAGAACATGTCCTAGAAAGGAGGGCTATCTGAGGCAGTAGGCGCTGACACCTAACCTTATGCCTCAAGTCAGGCATCTGCACAACCCGAAGCAGAGAGTGCCAACGACCACAGAGGAGAACACAGTACCACACGGAGACCAGGTCTCGACCCCTGGAGTGTGGTCACCGGGCAGCACCCAGGGATGGAGTATAGGTGGGCAACACTGACACAGACTCAAGGGGAGGAAAGACAGGCCCAGCATCCCCAGGGTCCCACATCGCATGCAAGTTACACGATGGCGTGCACAAGGGTCTAAAATGAGAAGCTATGATTTAGTCACATTATATCACATTTTCATTATACATTTCATTTTTGGATGACATTATTTCCCAAGCAAACAGAATCAGTCTTCAAGGTTCATCATTTTAATGAAAGGTGACACACTTTTCTTACAATTATCCATTTGCTTATTATGTTGAGTATTTATAGATGATGGTGGTTATGTTGGTTTCATCAAGCCGTGATCTCCAACACTAACTGGAGTGGTCCGCAGCCGAGTGTGAAGCGGCTGGGATAAGAACCAGCACTTTCAAATCAGTCGGAAAAAAGGGTGGTGTGGCTTCTCCGGTTCGGGGATGATACCCAATACAGTATATTTACCGAGAGTCCTGATTCCGTACAATGGCCCAGTTTGGCACAGTTCCCTTATTCCTATCATTCCCATTCATGCTGAGCTGCTCTCGTCCATGTGATACAAAATGATGCCGTCTTCCTATTGATTAAACTGCAGATGGGTGGTCAGTTTTTTTACGGTGTGACCCCCAGACAGAGGCTGGGAGGTGTTTACTAATGAGAATGCCTCTTTGTGGGTGTTATTTGAAAGGCTGAAATTAATATTCATGCCGAGGGATGAAGGCTCCAGAGATGAACTGGCCTGGATGTGGATTTGATTTCTTTTACACATACACTGTGTCCCAAAGAACGCTCTTCTCTCCGTGCTCTGAGAAAACAAGTGACAACAAAATTCCCAGCAAATATAACTCCTCAGTCACGTTTAGGCCTTGCTGTTTCTTTTTATTATACACGAGTCATTCTGGTAAATATAAACATACTTACTAATGCCTTTTTAATAAACCATGAAAACATCTTTCTATTCAATACTTTCATCACAAATGTAAGTTCTTCTCAAGGTGTGGACCATGGGCAGTTACTGATCCACTGAGCATACCAAGTGGTCCGTTCCATGTAGGTAATGTAAAAAAAAAAAAAAAAAAAAAAAAAATCAGTTTATACAGTGTAGGACGTTAATAAGTATTGCTTTTTGTGTTTCTGTAACAAAACTTATAAAAATCAATTTTAAACTTGTGGTGACCAAAGGTTTATCAACACCAATTCCAACAACAAAGTCAAAGCAAATTACTCCTCTTTATGAGACTTTTTTTTTCTGCCCGGCTATCTTTCTGAGCTGTCCTTGGCTGCTTTTCCTTGACAGCTGTTGCATAATTGCATGAAACAGACGTCAATCATTTATAGCAGTACCATTGCATTTCAAGAGACAGCAACCACTGATGTATTTTTTGCATTTTGGGAGTTCACTTATTCAATGAACATATTTCCCAAATATTATAAACTAGGGATGGGCATGCCAATCGATGAATTGATCATTAAGAATGGAGTTGATCATGTCAGATCCTGTGGTGTTGGCTACTTGCTACTTTACTTTCTTTGCTCAAGGACAATGTTCCTCAATGTACAATTGCAAGAAATTTTTCATCATAATATCATACATAATATCATCAAAATGTTCCTAGAAACTGGAGAAATCAATGCATGTGAGCGGCAAGGCCGAAAACCAACAATGACCTTTGATTCAGGTGCCCCTCGATTAAAAAATGCTAACAATGCTAACACCACATGGGCTCAGGAACACTTCAGAAAACAAATGTCAGTAAATACAGTTCGGCGCTACATCCGTAAGAGGAACCTAAAACTTTATTTTGCAAAGCAAAAAAACAGTCATCAACAACAAGCAAAACACCACCGGTTTCTCTGGGCCCAAGCTCATCTAAGATGGACTGATGTAAAGAGGAAAAATGTTCCGTGGTCCGGCGAGTCAACATTTCAAATTGTTTTGAGAAACTGTAGACATTGTGCCCTCTGGGCCAAAGAGGAAACATGTACAGTATCCAGACTCTTATGGACACAAACGTCAAAAGCCAACATCTGTGATGTTATGGGGTTGTGTTTGTTCTAATGGCGTAGGTAACCAACTCATCTGTGAAGGGACCATTAATGCTGAGGGGTACGTACAGGTTTTGAAGAAACATGTGCTGCCATCCAATCAAAGTCTTTTTCATGGACGCTGCTTATTTCAGCGAGACAATGCCAAACCACATTCTGCACGTTACAACAACGTGGCTTCGTAGTTAAAAACTGTGGGTACGAGACTTGCCAGCCTTGCAGTCCAGACTTGTGTCCAATTGAAAATGTGTGGCGCATTGTGAAACGTAAAATACGACAACAGAGACCCCGGACTGTTGAACAGCTGAAGGAATATATCAAGCAAGAATGGGAAAGAATTCCACATGCAAAGCTTCAAGAATTAGTGTCCTCAGTCCCCAAATTTTGTTGAAAAAAAGGTAATGTAACACAATGGTAAACATTACCCTGTCCCTGCTTTTTTAGAATGAGTTGAAGCCATAAAATTCCAAGTTAATGATATTATAATATTTGCTAAAAACAATGTTTATCTGTTTTAACATTAAATCTTTTGTCTTTGTAGTGTATTCAATTAAAAATTGGCTAAACATGATTTGCAAATCACTGTATTCTGTTTTTAGCTGTTTAACACAATGTCCCAACTTCATTGGAATTGATTGTGTACCATATGAACCTCAAAGCATTCAAATGCAATTTCACTCTGAACAGAAGCAGCCAGATATGAAAAGAGGCTTTCGCGTGTAAACACAGGCCAACATGAGAGACAATAAGAAGTTATTGGCCAAACTGGGATGTTGTCGAGCTCCTGCACCTGCCGCAACCCATTTTTAGTGCCTCATTCATGATGCGATTATGGACAAAGGGGGGGGGCTCCATCAATCATGAATGTCCCGAGGCTCCGGAGCCGATTTTGCAGCCACTCTTTAGTTCCATCACACATGCGGTTTACAGCACAACTCATTGTGGTAGCTGCAGTACCCCATTGCCTTACTTTGCATACCTGACTTCCTGATATCCTGACAAAAGGCCAAAATTTCATTACAGGGTCAAACTGTTGCCATCATAAAGCTGGACTTGGTATATTTTAGGTAACATTTTATTTTCAACGATTATACAAGTGTAAAAATATTTTAACTTCAGGAAAACAGTTAATACTCATACCAGTAAATGCCACTAGCAAAGAAAAGTAATGATAACCATAAGATGGGAAGGGGAACTTACTAAAAGATAGGAATGGGTCTATTTCTCCACTACAACATGAGGAATACAGCTTAATTAGCAAACTATCTCAATCCATTTTCTTCAGTGTGTTTCTTCATTAGTCTTGTCAGTTATTGGAGCCAATCACACCTGATTTTGGGGGAGAGTTGGTGGACATCATGGATGGTCACTAGTCATTCACAGTGCATATATGGAAAAACAACATTCACACATATAAACAATTTAGTATATTCAACAAACATAACAGGAATGTTTTCCAAATGTGGGATGCTGTACCCTAAACGAGGAGAACATGGAATCCACACACAGGAGGTCCTGATTTGAGTTTTTAATGAAGATGCATGAACTACTTGGTCAATATGCTGGCTATAAGTACTATTCAATGATTGACAGTAACTAAAATTTAACAAGTTAGATGATAATGATTATTATTATTATTATAGAACATGAGATTTATTCAGTTATACACTGCCATTATGTGGTCACATCACTCTGCAAACACCTGTTGCATCTCAATGAAGTTGTCTTCATAGAGTGAGTAGTTTTCCTTTATATTAGTTTTATTTTAAAGTGCTTAACTTATATACAACATATATATACTTATATTTATAGTAAAGCATAATTTTATATACATAAGTATAACTTTATAAACAAGTACTGGCATATACAGTGAACAAAATAAGTATTTGACCACCCTGCTATATTGCAAGTTCTCCCACTTAGAAATCATGGAGGGGTCTGAAATTTTTACTTTTTTTTTTTTTTTTTGAAAACCAATGTTAATATTTGGTACAGTAGCCTTTGTTTGCAATTACAGAGGTCAAACGTTTCTCCTGTTCTTGTTCACCAGGTTTGCACACACTGCAGGAGGGATTTTGGCCCACTCCTCCATACAGATCTTCTCTAGATCATGCAGATTTCTGGGCCGTCGGTGAGAAACACAGAGTTTCAGCCATCCCTCCAAAGATTTTCTATTAGGTTTAAATCTGGAGAGTGGCTAGGCCACGCCAGAAGCTAATCACAGGGGATGGTGTTTTTTGGATGGAACTCATCATTCATCTTCCTCCAAACATGGTCAGTGGAATTATGACCAAAAAGTTCAATTTTTGTGTCATTTGACCACAAAACCATGACTCCTCTGTATCATCCAAATGGTCATTGGCAAACTTAAAACGGGCCCTGACACGTGCTGGTTTAAGCAGGGGAACCTTCAGTGCCATGCATGACTTCAAACTATGACGTTTTAATGTATTATCAAGGGTCACCTTGGAAACGGTGGTCCCAGCTCTTTTCAGGTCATTCACCAAGTCCTGTCGTGTAGTCCTGGGCGGATTCCTCACCTTTCTAAGGATCATTGAGTCCCCACAAGGTGATATCTTGCATGGGGCTCCAGACGTGTGGAGTTGTACAATTTTGTCTCTGGTGTCTTTGGACAGCTCTTTGCTCTTGACCATGTTACAAGTTTGAGTCTTACTAATTGTATGGGGTGGACAGGCGTCTTTATGCAGCTAACGACCTCACACATGTGAATCCGATTTATGATAATACATGGAGTGGAGTTGGACTTTTAAAGGGGGACTAACAGGTCTTTGAGGGTCAGAATTCTAGCAGATGGGTGGTCAAATACTTATTTGCATCTGTATCACACAAATCAATCATTGAAAAATCCTACGTTGTGATTTCAGGATTTTTATTTTTAGATTATCTCTCTCACAGTGGACATGCACTGATGATGAAAATTTCAGATTCATCCATGATTTCATAAGTGGGAGAACTTGCAAGAGAGCAGGGTGTTTTAAGTAGTTATTTTCTTGATGTTATCAATGTCCTTTCTTCATCGTGCATATAATGTGTATGTTTGTTTGTACATGAGGACAAAAGTCCTGTTTTTGTTTTAATGCCTCATTTTAGAAAACCTTTTTCCCGTTTTTCCTATTTCCATATTTTTGAGATTGCAGGGTGAAAATTTAGACTGAATGAGTGGCAATAATCGGAAAAGGAAATGCCAGTATATTGAGGGGACTAGCCTGTCTGTTTTGAGGTGGGGGGCGCAGAAGAGAGGTACACTACCAATACTACATTTTTGGAATGTTTACCTGACTTCACAATCTTGGATAAATAACTATGAACTGAACTAGTTAGTTTTTGGAACGGTTGAACGAGGTCTCAAAGAAAATGACCTTTCCCAACGTTGCCTGTAACCCTCCGTTACATGTTCATCGGGCATCTTGAAAGGCTGAGCCGAACTTTAATTTACTTTCATTTAATTTCATTAAATACAGTTCGTTACCTTTGTTTTATTAATAGTGTGACAGCTCGTGACATTAAAATGTTATTTAAAACATTTTACATGTAATTAATATGGGATTTCAGACTTAAATTACATTAAAGTATTTCCTTTTGGAAAAGAGTTCATTTGAGAATAACAATAACTTGGAACCCACCCAACATCAACTTTCGGTATCAATATGTTCGATTTGGGAGTGCTTTTCTCATCTTATCGTGGATGTTTCGGTTGATTGCTAATGGTGTTGGTACAAAAGATCTGTGGGAGGAGTGCTGTTCACGCAGTAATGATTAGAAAATATTTACTTTGAAACATTGTGCTTTTTTGCCAATATATGCCATTACACTGTCATAAACATTGGAGAAGGAGGACAGATTGCAGATGTGGACTGCAGATAGTTAGAATCCAGTTGTAAAGGTCCTCTGACAAACATAGCACCTGCTGTCACATTTACACTAATCACGGGATATTACAAATATCCAATCATTTAGAGTAACTTGGAACATAGCATAGGAGAATAACACCATCCATCCATTTTCTTAGCTGCCTATAAGGGGGTCGCGGGAGTGCTGGAGCCTGTCCCAGCTGTCATCAGGCAGTTGGCGGGATACACCCTGGACTGGTTCCCAGCCAATCGCAGGGTAAGGAGAAATAACCATCCATCTATTTTTCTGAGCCGCTTATCCTCACAAGGGTTGCAGGAGGTGGCGTACACCCTGAACTGGTTGCCAGCGCATAGAGACAAACAGCCGCACTCACAATCACATCTAGTGGCAATTTACAGTGTCCAATTAATGTTGCATGAATTTGGGATGTGAGAGGAAATCAGAGTGCCTGAAGAAAACCCACGCAGCCACGGGAAGAACATGCAAACTCCACAAAGGCGGATTTGAACCCCGGTTCTCTGAACTGTGAGGCCAGCGCACTACAGCTGCTTCACTATGCCTCGGAGAATAACTTTTGTTATAACCCATGTTTCTTCATTAAAGACAAAAACATTAACTGACCAGGTGTACTAAGATGCCTGATTGGTAAAGTCACATTAAAGATTCATACTAAATCCTCATTTAGTGCTGTCCGATTGTATTTATTGCACTGCTTCGAAAGTAAACCACATTCTAAATGTAAGAAGTGCCCAAGAGCCAGACAAAAACTTATTCATTACTGCTATTATTACAACTTGCCTACAAGGGATGATATCGTGGAAGTCAGTACTGGTACTGTAGTTATTTTACTGTGACAATTAATGTGCACAAAACAATGAAGAGAATTTCCCTATTGAGCCTGCGACAAAACATGGAGTAACACAACTAGCATCCGCTATGAGCAATATTTCTGCAAGAAGCTTGTTTTTTTTCTTTTTTCTTTTTTTCTTCCAAAACTCTCAGGGTCAAAGTGCTTGAGTCTAATTGAAATTGAGCGAAGGATCTGGCGGTGAGAGAAGTGCCATGTTATTAACTGATCTGTAGATAGACTTGTTGGTGTACAGATTGCGAAAGGAAAAGGAGAAGACCAGACCCCAGATAATCCATCATTCCCCTCGGGACACAAGCTTCATCAACAGCAAGAATGCAGCCAGCAGACCTGCTTTCACCCATGTGAAGCAGAGAGCGGGTGGTAATAGGAGTAGAAAATGGAACTTGATGCGGGATGGGATTCTTTACTACTAAGTTGAACAGCTTCACTGAAATAAAAACAGCCTAAAACGAACGCAAGGTTGTGAGGTGTAAATGTCCAATTAGGACAGTAAATAAAATGTGCTCCTTGACAAATGGTCAAGCCTTGTTGATGCATGACCTAAAGACATTGACGGCAAGTTTTTCACCTTTACACCCTTGTGCCGACAAACCAATATAATTCACAGTGTAATCACAGCGCTATCGATGTAATATTGAAACACATCCAGGCCAAAATTGCAGTGTGGAATTAATCACTTATGAGGCCAATATTCCGGCCCCACGATTCTATTTTCCGTACATACGGCAACATAAATCATGCTGAAGCTCATTAAATGCCCAGCAAGCTCGAGATAATTACCCCAGCTTGCCTGGCGCAAAGCCCCCCAAATCTTCATGAGTGTTTGCGGCCCCAGCAGTGCCTTGCGATGCAGCAAGGAGGTGGATGCCAGGGGAAAGCAAAAGACAAAATCAGCTGGAAGGAAGGATACATTGGATTTGCCTGCAAACATTATTTGAGGAGGTCTTTTCAGCACTTTCACCACCAGTCACACTTGCTGAGCTACCAATCTACCCCAACAACAATAGATGCACTAAAAAGAAACAACAATGGTAAAATTATGAAATAAAGTCATTACAATGATCACACACACATATATATATATATATATATATATATATATATATATATATATATCCATCCATCCATTTTTGGAGCCGCTTATCCTCACGAGGGTCGTGGGAGTGCTGGAGCCGATCGCAGCTGTGAACGGGCAGGAGGCAGCGTACACCCCAGACTGGTTGCCAGCCAATCACAGGGCGCATGGAGAGTGTCAATAGTCACACTCACAATCTCACCTAGAGGTAGTTTAGACTTTCCCATTAATGCGTGTTAATGGCATGTGGGAGGAAACCGGAGTGCCAGGAGAAAACCCACGCACACATGGAAACGCCACACAGGCAATGATTTGAACCCTGGTCCTCAGAACTGTGAGGCCAATGTTCTACAGCTGCGCCACAGTGCTGCCTGAACTATATTTTTTTCCGATTAATTCAAATCACTGGTGAGCTTTCGCATTTTTCCTAATTTGCAAGTGCTTTAAACGGTCTGTGAAAGATGGTATGAATCATGTTTTAAACACTGCCACCTTGAAGTGGTGTGAATTTGACGGCTCTCGTGTGCAAATCTAACCTGACAGCCTCCCCAAGAAAAGTAGGATGTCACTCATCAGATGAGGTTATCTTGGGGGATTTTTTGGATTGAACAATACTTAACTCTAGACTTCAGTGCTCAAAGCATTTCAAAAGCTTTCTCCCAAATCGACAATCCTGTTTTCATTACTGTGTACATGCTCTACATCTTTTAATCTGAAAATACATCCCATCCTAAATCCTATTTGCCTTGCCTTGCAGATCTGAAGCCAAAATGGTATGTCTGGAAGGGCAGGTGTGTGTGGCTATAAGTACTTCAATCCATAGACAGGTTCGTTTTTTACTTTTTGACCATTATTTTGTGACAAATTAATTTGCTCGACTGTTAGTTTCTTCTTGGCTGTACAAGTAAGCGGCAATAAAGCCTCACAGCCAGCATCTGTCCTTTCCAGTAATCACAAATCTAATTTAAAAAGCACACAAAAATGGGTGTTTACATTTTGCCAGAGATTATACGCCAATATCAAGATAACTGCCTATGGGAATTATTGGAATTGGACATTGTTGCATGCAATCTGTGGCCAAAAAAAAAAATCTCCTCCTCCCGACATCCCCCACCCTTCCACCCCCCACCCCCCACACACACACACCAGCAGGCAGCGCCACACACCAAAAATGTACCCACGATACCCGAGCAACAATAACTTGAAGAACTCCCTTCCCGCCCTCTCCCAAAGAAATCCACAAAAGAGCCAAAAAAGTCCATTCAGGAGCTATCCAACTGGGCCATTTACACAGAACCCTGGAAAGCCACAACTGTGTATGCTTTCACACAGAAATATGGCATCCCGCAATCATATGATTAGACGCATGGTGTAGCCCTGTGATGTGGACAAATTTTTGTATGTTAATATTTGGAATTAATTTAAATCTAAATAACAACACCAACATCCAGTGGAAAAATATCTGGTAGTACACGCAGTTTGAAAAGAATGTACAGTACACATACACAATGTGTAATGTGGGTTACATCACTGTTTATTTTGTTCTGACTTGCAATATTTTGACCCTTGAGTAATGGTTTAAACCCAAGAGGTGCAGTAACAACATGGAGACAGACATCCATCCTTCCATCCACCCAAGGTTGGGTCGCAGGGCAAGAGCTTTAGCAGGGATGCCCAGACTTCCCTCTCCAGAACTACTTCATCCATCTTTTTCAGTAGCGGGAATCCCGAGACGGTCCCAGGCCAGCTGTGAGACATAGTCTTTTTAGTGTGTTCTGGGTCATCTCCGAGGTCTCTTCCCAGTGGAATCTTCCTGGAACATCTCAGCTGTCAGGCACCCTGAAGCCACCCTAATCCGATGCCTGAGCCACTTCATCTGGCTTCTATCAATGTGGAGGAGCATCAGTTCTTGGATTAGGATCTCAGGAGATTCCCACCCTATCTCAAAGGACAGCCTGCGGAGGAATCTTCGGTCATGACCCACAGCTAACGCATGACCAATTGGTGAGGGTAGGAATGTAAATGGACCTGTAAATAGAGAGTTTTGCCTTTCGGCTTCATTCCTTGTTCACCACATCAGGCGCCACACCGATCTCCCTGTAGATGTCCCGTTCCACTGTTTCCAACACACCAAGATACTTGAAGTAATCTAATTCTTGACCCGGAAAGGGTACCCCGCCCTATTCTGACTGAAAACTGTGGCCTCCTTTTTTTTTTGTCCTGCTCTGTTGTTAGATAAAATAGAATGGAGGATCTGTTTCCCTTTAACGACGGAGCACTTTTACAATGTCACAGTGGAGATGAGTTAAGATGTCGCTGTGATTTTTTTAGTATTATAATTTGTGCTTCTTGACACAATAATTGTAAACTGGATGTGAAAAGTAAATCATTTCATATCTACAACAATTAATTATTAACATTATATTAACAATAAATATAAGTGATGCATATGGCACAGGAGTCCTACACCTGTGAGGGAAGGACAGAACAACATACAATAGGACAAGGACAGAACAAGAAGAATGCAGGACAAGGGTTGTGAATTACAAGTCTAAGTCTATATAGTCGAAGTCTATATGATGAGAATGTGAGTGAGGAGATACATAAGCAGCCACCCAAGTTCCACTTGAGTTGTAGGCAGTCCTGTCTGGATGTAGTAGACAACCTGTATCATAGTGCAGCAGGGCATACCCTGCCTAGAACTGTTAGATCAATAAAAATTCTGTATTGAGAGGTCTCAACTCCTTTGCCAGCTAATCAGTACTTTAGTCATCAGTATACATTAGTCGTCCCATATCAGTCATTCTACAGAAAGTATAAATAATGGGAAGTACTGTTATGTTTTCTGTCTCCATCCCCTTCTTGAGCTGTTACCTTACCATGGAGTTGTTTGTGTGTCCTGATGATCCTTGGAGCAAAGTTGTCTGGGGATTTATGCCCAAGGCAGGGTCTCATGACAAACAGGACCTTGTTGAGGGACCAGACACAGAGAGGATCAAGGAGAGGGGACAAGAATACATGGATATGCCACGTTGGGTGAATGCAGTGGTGGGAAAGGCTAAACAAGAAGCCCACAATGACATCTCTGCCTGGATGGACACTAAGGAGGGGAGAAAGATATATACAGGTTGGTCAGACAGAGGGATAGAGGTAAGAAGGATGTGGAGAAGGTTTGGCTGCTTAAGGATAGGGATGAAAATTAGTTGATGAATGAGGAAAATGAGAGGGAAAGAGCAGTAGAAGACAAGTGTGGTGGACCAGGAAGTAGTAAAGATTAGTAAGAAGGAAGTTAAAAAAGAATTAAAGATGATGTAAACTGGAAAGAAAGTTTGTCCTGATGACATATCCGAAAAGTGACTGCTGTCCAGCCAATTGGGATTTTAGTTCGTTCACTTTTGTCATTCTTAGCTCGCTTTTCGGCGGAAAGTCGGCGTTGTATTTAACAGTTCAAAAATGCCGCCCCACATTTCCCTTCTTTGGTATTACAATAGTACACTGGCAGATGAGGCAAACTCCCTTTGAAAATGACATAGTGAAAAAAAACTCCATCTCCCATTCCTTATAAAAGTGATATGTTTTTGTCTTCTTCGCTCCAGCATCCATGGTCATGTTTGATAAGCTTTCTTTACTTTAAAAAAAAGTGAGGGCTTAAAATAGGGGGGAACTCACTGACTAGCTTGTTTTGCTGTACTAAGTGCCGTTGTTTTCACATGCATGGTGAGCTAAAGGTCAGAAATATACGTCTAATAGGCTGACGTCTTTTTTTTTTCCGTCACACCATCGCGATCGATCAAAACTGCCTCGCGATCAAAGCATTGAGCACCCCTGATCTAGAGAATGCCGATGGCAGGGTACCTGGAGAGGAACTGTGGTACTGCATTTGTAAGTCTCGAGTGACAGAAAAATATGTTAGAATTGTACAGGACATGTAAAAGAGCAGCAGAACAGTGGTGAGCTGTGGTGTAGGTGCTGACAGAGGAGTTTAAATTGGAGGTGGGATTGCATCAGAGATCATAGCTAAATCCCTTCCTGTTTGCAGTGGTGATGTATGGGCTGACAGATGAGGTTAGACTGGAATCCTGATGGACCATGATGTTTGCAAATGACGTGATTTGTAGTGAAACCAATGAGCAGTTGTAAGGACATTTGGAAAGGTGGAGGCAGGCATTGGAAGTCCAAAAAATTAAGTCAAGCAAAGCAAAGTAAATGTAGTTACGTAGCATATTTCATACACAAGGTACCTCAATGTGCTTTACATGATTGAAAGGATCTGAAATGAAACATTTAAAAGTGGGAAAAACAATTGAAAAATGACAACAATTAATACATATTAAAAATGAAAGATAAAAGTACAATTAGAAACAGCGTACAGTGCAACAAATATAATTAAAAGTGGAAATGCTCTAAAAGCATTGGAGAAAAGAATGGTTTTAACCTCAATTGAAAAACATTCACACTTGGGGTTGACATCACCTCTGTTGGCAACTTATTCCATTTGTGTGCAGCATAATAGCAAAATGCTATTTTGCTGCAGTTTGACTTGGACTCTGCCATCCACTCTTTGGCCTGAACCAGTTGAGCTCAGAGCTCTACTAGGTTTGCATTCCGGAAGCATTTCTTTCATGTGTTGAGGGCCTTTACCATTTAGTGATTGATAGACCAGTAACATAACTTTAAAATCTATTCTAAAGCTGACTGGGAACCAGTGCAAGGACTTTAGGACTGGAGTTATATGCTCTGGTCAGAACAATACTTACATTAAAAAGGATGACACACTGTGGTGACCCCTAACCAGACAAGTCGGAAGGAAAGCAACTGGAAAGAAAACGTTTCAAATATCTTATTTTTAACTGTTGTTTGTCTCAGTGGCAACCAGTTCAGGGTGTACCCCGCCTCCTGCCAAAAGATAGCTGGGATAGGCTCCACCACACTCGCGACCCTTGTGAGGATAAGCGACTCAGAAAATGGATGGATGAATGGCTCTTATTTTTCAATTGGGTGACAGTACTTTATACATTACAGACAATGTTAAAATCTGTGCTTTTAAACATAAGTAAATCATAAATTAATTGGTGTGCCAAATGAAATCTCACCAAGTGTATTACGTGCGATCGGGCCGGGGCTGCATGACCCCAGTATCTTGCTAGACAATGAGAAAATTGAGCAAGACTTCAATACAGAGGGAAAAATGGGCCAAACTATATTTCCAATGATCAGGTCTGTTGTGGGCTCCGACAACATTGTCTAAAGAGAGCTTTAACCCTTGTTGTTTGTGTAGAACAGTATATCCATCCATCCATTTTCTTACCTGCTTATCCTCACAAGGGTCTCGCGGAGTGCTGGAGCCGATTCCAGCTGTCTACGGGCAGGAGGCAAGGGACACTCAGAACTGTTTGCCAGCCAATCGGAGGGCACATGAAGACAGACAACAGTCTTATTCACACCTCGGAGCAATTTAGAGTGTTCAATTATTGTTGTGTGTTTTGGGGATGTGGGAAGAAACCGGAGTGCCCGGACGAAACCCACACAGGCATTGAGAGAACATGCAAACGCCACACAGGTGTGGCAGGGATCGAACCCTGGACCTCAGAATCACACTGTCGCCTTAGAACAGAATAGCCTTGGATAAAAAATGAAGCTCCGGTAATTGCTTTCTTAACAACATTCAAAACCCACATTTGTTTCTTTCTTTTTAATTTTTTTTCTCTTTTTTTTCACAGCAGCTCCACGGGCTGCCACACAAGGTCGAGTTGTCCTCCAGTCATCCAGCAGTCATTATCATCTTGGAGCGCCAATAAGTTTTGAGAGTTGCATATAACCACTCCTTCAAAACTGTTAACTGCAAAGCAGTGTGCCTCTGACTCAAGGGCTTGCTAATTCACTGAGATCAGTCATTTTGCAGGATTAGTTGTCACTTTCAATTCCTCTGTAATGGATATTTGACACGAACACTCTCTTGTCGACGTTTAAATCAGTTTGTTGTGACCGACAAGCCATATTGATCAAGCGCGGCAATGCTACCTAAGCCGCTGGCTACTCCTCTCCAAATAACGGCGTCCCTGTTAATGACAATACTTCATTTACGCACCCTGCTGAGCTTGCAGAAGGCCGTCCTCACCCTTTGTCATCGCTGAGGCACCTCCTCATCTCATCAGTGCCAGTATCGGAGCATCTAAGAAGATCATTATTCCTTTTGCTGCGCTTCCTCAGTCCCAGCGATCTATCTTCAAGCACACACACACACACAGTGGTATCATCATGAGATATGCTTTGAAGTTGAGGTTAGTTACTGCATCTTTTTTGAAGGGAATCACATTAAATAAAACAGGATTATTCGCAATTTAAGATGACAAATATTTCAAGCTTTTGCTAATTTTTTTTTTAAACACTACTCACAAAATGTTAGGTATATTTGGTTTTAGGGTGAAATTTCGAGATGAACCTAAAATGCACTTCCCCCAAAATGAATATCCATCCATTCATTTTCTGTACTGCTTATCCTCACTGGTGTCGTGTGCGTCCTGGAACCTATCCCGGCTATCTCCGGCGAGAGGCAGGGCATACTCTTAACCAGTCATTAGCCAATTGCAGTGGACATATAAAGATGGGGTGACCAGTCATCCACCGTGCCACTCCCAAATCGAATATCCTATCATTTTTTGAGTTGTGCAAAAAAAAAAAAAAAGTGTTTAATATCCAAAAATACAATTTAACAGTACTGTACATTGCTTTACAGAAGGGAGAGACATTTCAAGTACTAATATATAGTATTTGGGATGAATATCATGGGATGTGGAAAGAAAGCGGGAGCACCCAGAGTAAACCCACTCAGACACGGGGAGAACATGCAAACTCCACGCAGGCAGGGCCAGGATTTGAACACCAGTCCTCAGAACTGTGAGGCAAATGCTCCAAAGAGTAGACTACCTGCCCCCAGACCAAGATCATGAATTTCAATAAATGTGTGTAAAAGAATTTTGAATTGAATTCTGTATGTAATTGGGAGTCAATGGGGTTTCTGTAAAATGGTGGTGATATGGTGGTGCTGCAGTGTTCTGGTAAGCAGACACGCTGCAAAGATTTGAATCAGCAGGAGTTTACGAGTGATTTTGAGAAAGACAAAAAAGAAGAAAATTAGGGTAGTCCATGGGGGAAATGATGAGCCTGTCTACAGGAAGTTGGTGAAGGAAGGAGTTGGTTGATGTCGACGTGAAAGTATGATGTCTGGATCATTTTATTAAGGTGAAAGTGAAATGCAAATGAGCCATCAATATTGAGGGTGAATCGGTTAACTTTTGGAAGGGTTCCAATGAAGAGAAATTCAGTTTTGGCATTATGGAGTTTCAAGAAATTAGAAATGAACCAAGGTAGGATTTCTAAAGACACAAGGTAAGGGACAAGGGAGGAAGTGTTGAACTTGGTTCACCAGAAATGTAGAGCAGGGTGTCAGCCGTGAAGCACTAAAGAAAAATATTTGCAGAAAATATTATCAACGGAGGCGGCACAGTGGTCCCGGGTTCAATCCCGGACCCGCCTGTGTGGAGTTTGTATGTTCTCCCTGTGCCTGCATGTGTTTCCTCCGGGCACTCCGGTTTCCTCCCACATCTCAAAAACATGCAACATTAATTGGAAACTCTAAATTGCCCCTAGGTATGATTGTGAGTGCGGCTGTTTGTCTCGATGTGCCCTGCGATTGGCTGGCAACCAGTTCAGGGTGTCCCCCGCCTCCTGCCCGTTGACACCTGGGATAGGCTCCAGCACTTCCCGCGACCCTCGTGAGGATAAGCGGTGAAAGAAAATGGATGGATGGATGGATGGATGGATGGATGGATGGATGGATGGATGGATGGATGGATGGATGATGGATGGATGGATGGATGGATATTACCAACAGAGCCCTGAGTAACACCTGAACTAGTCAGAGAGGGATTGGATGTAAAAGATTTGATCAGAATAAATTGGGAGCATCTGTAAAACACACTCTAAATTGTCCCGAGCTGTGACTGTGAGTGCAACTGTTGTCTGTCTCCATGTGCCCTGCGATTGGCTGGCAACCAGTTCAGGGTGTAGCCTCCCTCCTGCCCGTTGACAGCTGGGATAGCCTCCAGCACTCCCGCAACCCTTTGAGGATATGTGGCTAAGAAACTGGATGGAGAGATGGATGGATAAGACACAACGGGTTTCTGTAAGATACCAATGGCAATGAGCATGTGACAAGACTATTTAGCACAACCAATCAAAGGAGTGAGAGGGCAAGGCACGTTTGCAGTTTTGAAAATGTGCTGCAGTTCTACTCCAAGTCAGAGGTGTCACTACTACTACTATCTTGTGTGTCATGGAGGCCAAAGAACGCAGGTGATAGGTGAAACGTGAAGTTTTTTTTATCATTAATTTAATTTAATTTAGTTTTTTTTTGTCTAAGGGTGGTGGTGACATCATTGGAAACCTATCCATTTTCTTTTACGACCCACCAGGAAGACGAAAAGAAATTTGATCGATCCATTTTAAATAACTCGGTGCTGCTGGCATCTCAATGGGACACCGTAAGGTCATGTCCTACTGTTTGAGAAGCACCGGTTTAAACAAACAAAAGAAAACACAGTCACATGCTGAAACTAAAATCTGATTGGACCAACAAAAAAAAAAGTCCAACATATAAACTCCACTAAGCCAAAAGAATGTCTATTAAATGACGATAATGTATTTTTTTAGAATGTCGGTGCTTCTGATAGCGTTGAGCCCAGAAAGGATTGCAGTGCAGGCCCTGACTGCTCACCAGTGCAGTCAGTGACCGTTAATATTTAAATCTCAAATGCTTTGAACGCAGCCCTTTTTCGGCAACCCTTGATGATTTAAAATCCACTGCCACATGTCTCATTACGGCAATAGAGCACTCTCCCAGGAAACCTGCAAAAATAAATAATGAAAAATCGAATTTCATGTAATGAACAATGATGGTATTATAATGATGTCATCATAATTAAATTGAATGATGGCAGTAAAACATTGCATAAATCACAAAATGTGTTGGAATGCACTCCAAGGGTTGAAATTGAAATAATAATGAGAGCCTTATTAAGAGTTTACCAATTTCTGACACGAAAAACAATAATAGATAAATATATTCGGGCGTGGTATTTGAATTACAACAATGTTTTTTTTTTTATTCAGTAAATCAATTTTAGTGATTTCTCAGAATTTCTAGCTTGTCTTGAATTTCCCTTCCAACCCTTCCATTGGTTAATTTATTACTCAAACTACTGCGTGGACTAAAGTCAACACGCACTACGCTCAAATTATTGATGCATCCATTCCTTTGTGTGTGTTTCAAAATTAACTTTGTGAGTCATCATGGTCTTCAAATGAAAACAACTTTTTTTTTTTATGCCCTCATCACATCTTCCTGAACTGTAGCTCACACTAATAAGTCGCAAAGCCAGTGGACTGGCAACGAAGGCTCCCTTTCTATTTCGAGTTTTTAATAAAAGAGCCAAAATGGGAACATCTACACCGTGCTACCCGTTATGAATCATTCAATAAAAATGTTAGGTGATAATTGAGCACATTCTACAGTCTGTCTCAGTGTAACAAATGTGTTGAATACATTAGTGATTTGCAATAGGACAGACGTGATTAGTACGTATATCAGATTCTGCCTGGTCGGCAACTGAATGATTGATTGCCTTATTGATGAGAGACCATTGTGGAAGACAAGCGGCCAGTGTGTGAGACGGAGTGGCCCATGTTTTGTCGCTAATAAAAGCGACCAAGGACGTCAGGACAATAGAAACGAGAAATTGGGTATAAGGAGCCCATTTGCGAGATGATTAAATGCAAATTGCAAACGGGAATATGTCTTATGCCGCAATCTACTGTATTAGAAGATGGGTAGAAGAAATAGCACATACTGTATAACGGGGTGGGAAAGGTGATAAGAAGTTTAAGGAGAGTGTTTGTCGTGGCTGGCATCAGTGAGGGCACAGGGGAAATTAACTGATGCAGAGTTTCATCAGCGCTAAAAACACATTACAGCTCACAAGTCATCTCATCCACTCATGTGGACCACTTGATCATACAGACACGCACACAACATACATTTCATTTCACAGAAGGAATGAGACACTTTTTATTGAAACTTAGCCAAAAAAGTTTACACCGGTAAACCTTTAAAAGTGAAAAATACCCAAAGGGGGTAGTTCATTTGAAATTATAACCAAAGGTTTTACCTCACAAGTCAAAACTTGGTGTTCAACCAATCATCATAGGCGAAGTGGTGCATCACAGAACTGATTGTTTCGTGGTTCCGCTTTGCTACCCTATGACAAAATGGACAAAAAGTAATTTGTCAACAAGCGATGACAGCATTGTCACACAAGAAAAATGTTTTGAGACACTGCTATGAATGTAAGATAAAGTAAAACTACTCACCTTTTGATGACACTTGACAGCGTTGTAATGAAGAGGGAACAGAAAGATGTTGACATAGGAAAATAGCACAACATACAGTACTGTATTTTAAGATTTGATTTTGTTTTGTCGGTGGCTATATATACTGTGTACACCCAACATAGCAGCATAATTGCTCAGGGTAAACTATTGGCGGTATCCGCCGATCAGGCCCTCGCTTGCTTCGATTAGAAGAGGGTGAAAATGTTTCAATCAGACTCACTTATTGGTATGTGTGTACCAAAAGCACTGAGCTGGGATTTGGCGATGTGCACAATGTCACTCACAATGATAGTTTTGTTTGACTTTTGATGCAAATACCGGTTGATTCTTGGTGTTCAACGTTGAAGGATCAGTATAAAAAAAAAAGTAATTTCCTCCATTTACAAATCTTGATCTTGTAAAAAATAAAAATAAAAAAAACGCTAACAAACCCTTGTACATGCCCGTTATGCACAGTACATCTGTGTTCTTACTGCAGCTTTGCTCGTGCTTTAAAAGAAGATGCTGTAATCCTCCCAGGACTCAAAAAAAAAAAAAAAGAAAAAATTCTGTGCACGCCACTGTGATTTATCCTCCCTGGGATCACTGTGTGCCCTCAAACTGATTGTGTTCCTCTCACTCACTCTTGCTCAACAAGTCTGCTACTAAAGCCAAAGGGAAGAATATGACTTAAAGTGAAACATTTGCTTCATTTAAAAAAAATAATAATAAAATAAAAATACCCCAGGGAGGGGAATATTTTGAATTAAAATTTGAAAAAAAGCTTGTCCCTTCATTTTATTCCTATTTTGGTTTGCAGTTCACATTGGTTAGCATCTCCAAGGAGTGCGCTGTGGGAGTTGAATAAGCCGATAAATATGCAAATTAAGACCTTTTTTATGTTACCCTGAGCATTACGATTACGGTAATCGCTTCTGTTCCTAGGTCGGTATAATCCGGTAGCGTTGCTTGTATTGTGTATTACATAATAAAAGTTGCCTGAATGCACTTCCAGGTTAAAGTGGCGCCTTGATCCATGAGGAGAATTGTAAGGCAATTCCAACCCTCCCACCCCCACCCCCAACCCTCTTTCTTTAGTCTCCTGTCTCTCAGCTCCACATGGCGGTGGATTGATTAGGTCAGACAGGGTTGAATTTCACTCGCTAATTCACAGCGCCTCTCTGCATTTTCACACTGCCGGCTGCCAATTAGGTTGCGGTTAAGTGAGGTCAGCAGCAATCATGGTGGTCCATCGCTAATACAGAATATGGTAAAAGGAAATGACTAAGCAAGCTGTTGTGCGTGCAAGATTATCTCTTACAATCATATTTCCACAAAGTATTTACCTAACTGCAGATGGAGGGCATCTATTTGGGTTAGGCTTTTAGTTATACAGTACAAACATGTTTGAAATCATCGATCTTTCAATCCTTTTTCTGAGCCGCTTATCCTCACAAGGGTCGCGGGGTACTGGAGCTTATCCCAGCTTTTAAGAAGGGGGGCTGGAGGGTTTGTTTAAACGACAGGAGGTCACAATCCTCGGTCTCCTTTCTAAGTTGTATTCAGGGGTGCTGGAGGGGAGGCTCCCCCGTGAAGTCAAATCTAAGATTCAAGAGGAACAGTGTGATTGTCATCCTTTCGATGGAGCAGTGGACTAGCTCTACAACCTCAATAGGGACCTCGAGGGAGCATGGCAGATTGCCCAACCAGTCTCCAAGTGTTGTGTGGAGTTGGAAAGGGTGTTCGACCATGACCCTTCGAGAGTCCTGTGGGGGCTGCATCAGGAGTATGGGGTACCAAACCCCTTAAACAGGCTGTTCAATCCCTGTACAACCAGTGTACAACCACCTTTCGTCATCATTGCTGGCAGATAGTCAGATTAATTGGCAGAGAGGATTGTACTCGACCAACGCTGTCCTTGTGTCACCGATTCTGTTCTCTTGGCACATCCGAGGCATAGAAGGGGTCCGGTTTGGTGGTCAGTATTGCATCTCTGCTTTTTGCAGATGATAGGTTTCTGTTGCATCGATAGCCGGATCGGTGCAGCAAAGTGCAGTGATGCGGAAGAAGTAGCTAAGCCAAAAGGTGCAGCTCCCCCGAAATAACAGGATCCCGCATACAAGCAGCCAAAATAAGCGGGTCTGGGCTCTCCCTTAGAGAAAAAGTGAAAAGCTCAGTCATCCGGGGTAGCCTCAGAGAAGAACCAATACTCCTCACCCTTTGAAAGGAGCTAGATGAGGTGGATCAAGCATCTAATTAGGATGCTTCATGGACACCTACCCGGGTGAGGTGTTCAGGGCATGTCCAACCAGGAGGAGACGCTGTGGACGACCCAGGGTATGCGGAAGGAACTATGTTTCCCAGATGGTCTGGGAATGTATCAGGTTCCCCCGGAAAAGGAGGATGAAGTGACTAGAGAGAGGGAAATCTGGGGTTCCCTGCCAAACCTACTGCCCCTAAACTCGACCTCGGATAACCAGAAGAAAATGGATGTATGAATGCCCTTACATGTGGACATCACGTGTTTTGCACAAATATCTGTTTATTGCACCAAATATATATATATGCTTGAATACAATAGCACATTCCCATTAAAATACCTTCCATTTCAAATCCTTCCCATAAATTTTGATTCCCATGGAAATTTGACCATTTTCAATAGTTCCAAACTTCCCCATCTTAACTTCCCATTATTTTCCTACTGGAAGTCTACTGTAATACTAATTTTACTAACTACTAATACTTTGTTAAAAGACAATGTTGCCACATAATGTAAGATTTCCTTGGATCCTGTGCTTGGAACTCAAGATGTATACACAGTCCGTACCCTGAATCAGGCTTTTTTTTTTTTTTTTACTTTGATCTGAAGTGGAGGAAATTCTTTATCCTTCCATCCAATTGCTTTGCTGCTTATCCTCACGACAATTGGAGGAGTGCTGGGGCATATTGCAGCTGTCAATGGGCAGGAGGCAGGGTACACCCTGAACTGGTTGCCAGCCAATCGCAGGGTGCATAGAGACAAACAACCGAACTCACAATCACATCTAGGGGCAACTTAGAGTGTCCAATTAATGTTGCATGTTTTTGGAATGTGGGAGGAAACCGGAGTGCCCAGCGAAAACCCACGCAGGCACTGGGAGAACATGCAAACTCCACACAGGCGGGTCCGGGATTGAATCCCGGACCTCAAAACTGTGAGGCCATCACTTTCCAGCCGATCCACCGTGCCGCCCCAGAAATGCTTTAATTTGGCCCAATTATTGGTGTGTACTCTGCTTTATTTACAAAATGCACCAAGTCTGTACACTTTAATAGCCCTCTGAAACTCGGGGCTGGTTTTTTTGTTTAGCAGCAGAGTTCCAACTGGATCAACTTATTCATGTCCTTGGTACACTCCATGTTGTCGATGTAGTCTATGAACTGAGGGAATTGCAACTGCTGTTTTTCGAGAAAGGAAAAGGGAGCCAACTAATGGGGACACTGCATCTATTTGAAGGACAGCCTCTATTTTAGGAAATATGGTAATTTATCATGGTTTGACAATTATGTTGCTTGTTTGTTAACATTTGGCATTTTTATAGTTGTCGTTTTACTCACACCTCTCTATTCTTTTGTATAAGGAAATATATAATTTTGGCAAGATTCCCGTGGGTTTCAATTTTTGTAGCAAAACCTCAGATGAGGATCCATATCGCTTCAAAGAGATTAATTTTTACATTTAATACCTCAATTTAATCAGAGAATATTCCTAATCACCTCAGACAACAATTATTGCTCATTTATGAGGTGAACTGATGGGCTTTACCCAATCAGGATTTTTTTGCAGAAGATTAACCGATCAGGGATTTTAGAAAACAGATAACCAATCACCGATACGACCACAATGTGGAGCAATTTGTCTATTTAAATTGCCTGTTCATTTACTGTAAATACTTGTGTACTTAATTGTTAAAAATATGTGCAAATATTTACAATGAATAACGTATCTTTGTTCATCTATTTTTCCAGTAAGACATGGTGACACAGACCAAATTAATGATTTAATATTTGATGGCAGTAAGTACGCACAGCAATTAATGTATCTACTTTTTGTTATATTTTTGTTTGTTGGTGTGAGATTTTTAAACTGTAAAGTATCTGACTTGGCCCTCAAAAAGGTTGGAATTTAGTCCTCTGGTCAATATCATGTCTTCAACAGAATGGTAGTATCTTTACAAACAACCACAAGCGGTAGCATTAGCTTGCTAGGCTACACAACGTTTTGACTGCTTGCGAGACTGTCATCCCTATAAACATTCTAAAATAGATATTGTAATGAAAGATACATATAACGGTATTCACTTCAATGTCTATACAAAAAAATAAATGTGAGCGGATCCTGCGTCATCCATCCGCAAAGTTGCGCAATTGAGTTTCCCTCGACATCCAAGTTGTTGCCATATTAGTCACGTCCTCTGTCCTTGACGTCATCATCACTTCCGCGGTTGAAAACGCGCAGTGCCTGCTATTATGGAAGCCGAACAACAGAGATATTCGGATTTTTACGACGCCCCTTCTGACACCGAAGGTCTTTTTGAAAAGGACAAGACCACACAACCGAGTGAAGTTACCGGGGCAATATTACACTATTGTTTCGAGCCCTCAGGGCAATATTACACTATTGTTTTGAGCCATATTCAGATGATATGCGATCACGGCCAAACCGCATCCCCGTCCGATCCATTTCCGCGGTGGAGATGAGCCATCGCGGCTCATCGCAGCCGGATGGTTTGGCTTATGACAGAGCCGAGCAATGCTGCTTTAGGGGGGTGTTTACAGACACCGCAGTACTTGATGAACACAGTCGAGCCGGGGCGCTTTATGCGCGCACGTGACTGAGTAACGCATTCTCGGCTGGGTTCTTCAGAGCCGCCCCCCGTCACAAAGCCCAACACGCAGCCTTCGCAGAAGCTGCAACGCCGAATGCGGCGCCTAAGGTGGCTGATTTTCGGCTCCGCTGTGGCATATAATGGAGCCGAGGCGTGCTGCTTATAGAGGGTTGTTCACAGCCACCGCAGTACGCGATGATGTTGGTTGGGCAACACGCACATTGACACATTTCATACGCGGATCTTTTGTTACGTTATGAGAGAGACCGATTATGTAGTCCGCCCCAAACTATTATTTTTTTTAGTAGCTGTATACACGCCTACCTGTTATTTGGAACCCACGAAGCTCTCGTCCTCTGCGCCCGTGCCATCCATTTTTCACAACGAACAGGGTCTCTTTCAAACTAATGAAGGGTAATTCCATTCTCCCGAGTGTTCAAGCAATGTCCAGCAATGAAATGAGCCGGCATTTTGGCTAACACAAAGGAACAACGAGCTACATTCCCGGAAGTAAAATTAATGGAAACAAACGAGTCCACAAGGGGGAACTGTCCTTTACATCACTTCCTGCTTCTTCTCGAAAACAAGTCCCTCGAGAGGATTTTCATGGCGGGAGTTACAAAAAGCTATATACGACAAAATCATGTTTTGTGGTGAAAAAACACATGGAACCATATTGGCTGTGGGTTTTTCATTAATATACCAAAAATCATCCATTTCATGACAGTCTCACTTTAAGCAACACTTACACTAAGTCCCTTCCTGTCCAGAGCAGTGGTGACCACCAACAAATATATTTTTCCCAATTTGGTTCTTTTAGCAATCCACATTTGTTGTCATCCCCATGGGAACGAGTGAAGGCATGTCACATTTGACTTTATAAGATAAAGCCCAATGTTCATTAAAAAAAAAAAAAAAAAACAGGTTGCAATGGTATCGGAATACAATATTTATTACAGTACTACATCAAAAAACACAGAAAAGCTATATAAATACCTATACTTACGAAAGTTTCTAGTAATGAAAAATTCAGGATACGAGCAGAAAAATGGGCACTGGATTCCCCAAATTCCACCGAACATAAACATCCTGTATCGTTGTTTGTGTGGCGCGATAGGGCTGCTCTCCCATTGGCTATCGACGTAGCATCTTCCTGTCATCCCATTGTCTAGGGGGACTTCAAGCTTTTTGATTCCCTTGGACACTCGTCACAAACTAACGCACATTGGAAAAGTATCACATTTTTGTTAGTGTTTTTTGCAAGTTTATTCATCTTTCTTTACCATGGACCTCAAGAAACTTGAGTGGAATTAAGTGGTGTGCGTGCATGCGTTTGTACATATGTTTTCTCTCGGCTGTCAAATTTTTCTTCCTCCTCCGTCCCCCACAATGCCTTTTATTTGTCACTCAACCTTCGCTTCGCATTGTCGCTCAACGCCAAAGGTAAATGAGCATATATTTTTTTATTTTTCTTTGTATTAGTACTTTGAATGCTCATTTTTGGTGGTGTGTGTGGGTGGGTCGGGTGGCAATCAGCAAAAAAATGACAATTATCAGCCAATCCCATCAGGCTGAGAAAATCAGCGTAAAGTTTATAATTTAATGACAATAGCTTGACGTTGGGCAAGATAAATGAATGCACAAGATAAATCCATAGTAATTTTCAGAGGTTTAGAAAAAGAAGATTCAAAACAAAATTAAATCTAAAGAGGAAAATCAAGATTAAAAATTAAAACCTACAAGGATAGATGAAATGTACAAAACAGTAAAGTGACCAAATAGATGATAAAAAAAAAATGACAAAAACAAGACATGTTATAAAATAGCAGTGATCAGTAAAGTTTTTTAGATCACATTCTAATCTACTAAGATAGTCTGATCTGATCTGAGATGTTTGGAAACTTTTTTTCCCCACAGTTGAGGAACATAGAAAAAAAACACTGTTTTACTGCTGTTTTAAAATGTATATTTTTTTGCATTTCTAGTTGTTTAACCTTTTTTTATTCAGATGAGGCAGTTAAGAAAGTATTTTCATTTGCAATGCCAATCTCGCTGCAAACAGCAGCGTAAAATAAGATAACCGAATACCAATAAATATTGATGTCAGTAGGGCCCTGACACTCCACCACTGCTGTAAGGAGAAGTTAACCACTGTATAATAACAAAATGAGAAACTGCACCCTCCACTGTGATATCAGACGTGATATTGGCAGCTCTTTCAGCTCCCTGCATTCAAGCATCACCTTCATAATGCGTTCCTGTGAATCCTCTGCTCTCACCAGCCTTGTGATTGTCCTCAGCAGGAGATCATCTTTCCCAGCAGGTCACAGGGCCTCAAAGAACATCCAGCTGGGTAAGAATCTGCTGCCCATCTGTATCGCTGTTTACATAGGGGGAATGGTGCACACAACCTCTTGGTCACTGTGGGCTGCTTGTGTGCCCTTTTCACAGCCATTGACATATCAGCCGCAACATTCCAACAGTGAATTCCTGCAGATGGCCGTCTGCAATTTCAAAGCACTCATCGTCTTTCACTGACATTTCACAGAGTCTTCCTGGTAGTCTTTGCTTATCTGAGTCATGCTTGTTCAAATGAGGGCCAACGTAAAATCGAATGCTTTATGATCAGTCTCCTGAGAGAAGAAAGTGCAGGTTTTGTTCCGACACCAAGTAATGAGGCATGTCAACCCACATACTGGAACGCTGATGTTTAAAGATAAGATAAAATCGATTAAGGCTTATGCCAAACATCGGGCATGAGGCAGGGTACATCATGAACTGGTCAATCGATACAAGTAGGAATTAGTAGGTACATAATTTGGTGCGGTAAGTAGGAGCTTGACTGGGTTGTATCAGGAGCAAAGAGCTTGGATGTAAAAAAATGTGGAATCTTTTAAAAGATTAGGTCATGTGTGCTATAACATAATTTTCTAGTTATCTATTTGTTTTGAAATTTGTTTTTATCGAATAATGTTAGGGAAGCTAAAAAATTGTTATTACTGTTGCTTAATTGTTTTTCCGTATCGTTTTTATTGGGATCAGAGACTTTCTCTGGATGTCCTGAACTCCTGTTCAGTTGCTGGTGTCTTATAGAGCAGAATAATAGAGTGGCTGTGAAGTGGATGAATCTAAACTTCCCTTACCCGACATCATGTTGGACTTATTCATGCCGCAAAACTCTGTGATTGATTTAACATTCCCTCTGCTCACTGCCACCAAGTATGCATTCCATTTTGCCTCAAGTGCTTCAAGATGACCAACAATCAATTCCACACAATGGAGAGAATTCTTAATTATGCCTTATGCATGACTGAGCTGAACATTTTGAAATGAAAACAACGCTGCAGTGTGCATGAAATAATGTTCGATACTGTGCTTGATTAATTCCAGTAATGTATCATGACATAAATTACTTCACGACCACTACTGGCATGTACTGTACTGTACATTCACAGAACTTGATTGGCTACACAAGCAAGACTTCCATTTGATGTTGTCATAGCTGTGGGAGCTCTCATTAACATTCCAATTTGTCAGCGGAGCTTTTCTGACATCTCACTCTACATGGCCCAGCTTCAACCTGATTAGATGTCTAATTAGCCAGAGTAAATCAGAGAACCTATGAATGAGACTTCCAGAAAACGTCTAATTGTTAATTACTGGTGAGACGGCATTTAGTGACATAGCCGGCAAACGATTGATCAAATGGTTGATGTGCATATTCACATACATTGCCAGATGTAGCTGTCCGTTGAATACAAAGTTATCAAATTAGCCATCTAGAAGTGATATTATTCACTTAATCCCTCTCCAAAAACAGATTTTTTTTTAAACCCAATCAAGCTAACGCTCATATAGTGTGTGGAGTACTCCAAATGACCAAGAGACGACACCACACATCATGGTAATTGCGAGCCTCCTCTCACAAACCGTAAGCCATTTGCAGTACTGATACTGACCTGTGGCAGGCATTCATGATACCACAGGTCAACCAGCAGACTATCTTAAAATACTAAGAAGTAATAGCAGAAGCTAGGCAAACTGGTAATTTGACTGTGTGTTAATTTGACTGGGATGTTATCAGGATGATATGCTGTGTATTACTACAAAAAAAAAAATCTTCAAAAGTTAATAGTGTTTTTTAGACATGTTTAATAAATAAATACATAATTCTTTGACAGTGAAATGAAATATAGAAATAGATGTGTTTTTGTATTTCCAAACCAGGAATCTCTTGTGCGCCATCAAAGTTGTTGCTGCTCAGATGACTGGAAAACTATTAATGAGTCAACTGAGTCTTGTGGCACAATGCAAAATGACCAGAGATAGACAATCACAAGACTTTTCTTAATGGACTACAGTTATGTACATTTGTAATTAAATAACTTAATCTATCCATCCATCCATCCATTTCCTGAGCCACTTACCCTCACAAGGTTCACGGGAGCACTGCAGCCTATCCCGGCTACTTATGGGCGAGAGGCAGGGTACACCGTGAACTCTTTGCCAGCCAATCAGAGTGCACATTGAGACAAACAACAGTTGCAGCCACAATCACACTTACGATGCAATTTAGAGTCTCCACTTATCCTATCATGGATGTTTTGGGGATGTGGTAGGAAACTGGAGAGCCCAGAGAAGACCCCTTTAGGCACGGGCAGAACATGCAAACTCCACTCAGGCGGGCTCGGGATTTGAACGTGGGTCTTCAGAACGGTGAGGCAGATGTTCTAACCAGTCATTCAGCGTGCTTCTTAAAGCCCGGGTGTCATCCCTATAAACATTCTAAAATAGATATTGTAATGAAAAATACATACAACAGTATTCACTTCAATGTCTATACGAAAAAAAAAGTGAGCGTAGAGCGCGTCATCCATGCACAAAGTTGCGCAATTGAGTGTCCCTCGACATCCAAGTGGTCGCCATATTAGTCGCGTCATCTGTCCTGACATCATCGTCACTTCCACCGTTGAAAACGCGCAGTGCATGCTCTTACGGAAGCCGAACAGAGATATTTGCATTTTTCCGACGCCCCTTCTGACACCGAAGTTCTTTTCGAAAAGGACACCACACAACCGAGTGAAGTTACCGGGGCAATATTACACTATTGTTTCGAGCCCTCAAGGCCATATTACACTATTGTTTCGAGCCATATTCAGATGATATCCGATCACGCCCAAATCGCATCCCATCCGATCCACTCCCACGGCAGAGATGAGCCATCGCGGCTCATCGCAGCCAGCCGGTGTGGCTTATGACAGCCGAGCGGTGCTGCTTTAGTCACAGTCGAGCCGGGCGCTTTATGCGCGCACGCGACTGAGTAACGCATTCTCGGCTGGGTTCTTCAGAGCCGCCCCCGTCGCAAAGCCCGACGCGCAGCCTTCGCAGAACGTGTGACTGCCGAACGCGGCGCCTCAGCCATGTGGCTGAGTTTTGGCGCCTGTGGTGGCATATAAGGAGGAGGTGGAGCATAGCTATGTTGCTTTTTGGGGTATGTTCAAAGTCGCCGCAGTACTCGATGAACACTATCGAGACATTGTTGGCTGGGCAACGCGCACATCGACACATTTCATACGCGGATCTTTTGCTACGTTATGAGAGAGACTGATTACGTGGTCCACTCCAAACTATTTTTTTTTTTTGGAGCTGTATACACACCTACCTGTTATTTGAAACCCACGAAGCTCTCGTCCTCTGCACCCATGTAATCAATTTTTCACAATGAACAGGGTCTCTTTCAAACTTATGAAGGGTAATTCAATTCTCCTGAGTGTTCAAGAAATGTCCAGCAATGCAATGAGCCGTCATTTTGGCTAACACGAAGGAACAATGAGCTACCTTCCCGGAGGTAAAACTAATGGAAACAAACGAGTCCACTAGGGGGCGCCTCTGTCCTGTACGCCACTTCCTGCTTCTTCTTGAAAACAAATCCCTCGAGAGGATTTTCATGGCGGGAGTCACAAAAAGCTGTATACGTCAAAATCCTGTTTTGTGGTGAAAAAACACATGGGACCATATTGGCTGTGGGTTTTTCATTAATAATATACCAAAAATCATCCGTTTGACGACACTTGAGCTTCAATGTAATCTAGTGACTTGTAATTAATTACTCCCCAACCCTGCTTTTCAAGAAAGACAGAAGCCCTCACTTCCATTACCCTGATGTGAAAGGATGTCCTTCAGATTATTGAATGAGTCAGGTAAGAAGGAACAATTATCCCCTTGTCAGGTCATACTTCTTCACCGCTGCCCCAGCACAGCAACAGTCCACTAGCAGAATTACAAACACCACCAACATTGACCAGTATCTGTCTTTGGTGGGAAAAGAAAAAAAACTGGGCATGTGAAGTGCCAGGGTTATGGTGAGAACCAATCTCTTAACATTATTTTGCCTAACTAATATTCTTTACGTTTGTCCTCATTTGAAAGTGCTGCTGTGCAGTGAGATCAGACGCACACATGGAGGTATAGAGGTTCAGGCTGAGTTATAGGGCCTCCTCATGTGAAATTCATTTATTTCAAACCGTCACCCACTTTGATGGAGGTGCTCTTGGAATGTGGCCGCCTGCAGCAAATTTGAACAAGAGCTTTGAGGAGGAAATGTTAGAGGATGGATTTTTGTAGAATCAAAGCATGCCAGACACCTTGAACAGATGGTGGCTGCAATACACAATCTCAAAAGAATTTAGTGAGAATTTAGTAAAGTGAATATTAATGGGGAGTCCTGTTGCAACACACAATATACAGTAAACGCCCCTTCATCAGGGGCTGGGAGTATAAGATACGAATTCACTCATAGAAGTTATATTCTTTTTAGAAATAATTTTACCCTCCCAACAGTAAACGCCCCCTTCATCGGCGCAGGATAAGTTACAAATGAACCCATAGAAGTCATATTCTTTTTAGAAATAATTTTACCCTCTCAAACACTTTTAAAGCTTATTAAAACATACTTTCTTCAACAAATTTTAAACATACAAGTACAAAATGAAGAGAAAATGCAATTTATTTTAGTGTCTATACATTAGGTATGTCTTTAAAGTGTATGAAAGGTTAGTAGAAGAGTAGGGATAATCAATAACAGTCTGGGAGCTTCACACACCTTTAAAATATGCAGGAATAATGAAAACAGATTTTGTACTTTGCAGATTTCATGTATTGCGGGTGTGGTCTTGAACCCAACCCCCGGAATAAACAATGACTTCCTGGACCTTGATATACACGTGACCCAACTTGAAATTTTTATAAGATTCCTTATGAGACATCACTCTCCTGATTTTTTTTTTTTTTTTGCTTTCACTTGCAGGCAAAAATGTGAGAAATGAATGTTGGTCACAACAAACTAAATTTAACTTACATCAACAGCAAACAGTAGTTTGGCATAGTTGACATTGCTTTGAAAAACGAGGGTTCTTTATTACCAGTCGAAAGAAAAGTTTCAAAAGAAGAAAACAACTCAACATAAAACAATGGTTATTATGTGTTGTGTGCTTAAAATATTCACATACTTTTGCTTTATGAAAGTCTGGTATCTTAATGCTAACAAAGTGGAAATTACCAATGGCAGGCTAAGGGAACAGAAAGAATAGCATAGTATATTTTGTATACTCTTTGTGAAAAATATTACTGCAGACAACTTCTGAAATTATTTGTCTGTACTGTACTGCCCCCAGTGGCCAAGGCATGCATGTCAGAAGCACAATAGTGGTGCGAGAACAGAATAATGGACTTTCCATTTATTCCAATTTGGAAATGTAATCTGAGATGAGTGTTTTGAGTTAAGAGTATGACCCGAGAACTAATAAAAGAGATTAGTCGAAGTGCTACTGCACTTGAAAATGCATTCGAAGCGAGTGGTATAAAAATGAATTGAGCAACAAATATAATACTGAAAGAATACCTGAGTCCTCCCGCCTGAAGTAGAGTATGCTGACCCATTCAGCTCCCAGTTCTCCCTCTGAAAAGTTTTTTGTTGTTGTTGTTGTTTAAAAGGCTTTACTTTAACCAGGGTCCTTTACTGTACCATTAACACCTGTTACGGTACTGAGGATTCTCGCTTGTTGGGTGGGAGGCAGCCATCCTTTTGTGCTAACTCGCTGGCTGGCAAGCTAACACAGCATTTATCGTCTGCCACGGTTTGTTGGATCCTCCTAAACTCTCCCTTTCATTCTGCCACGGTCGCCGTCACCCTCCAGCAGACTTTCCAGCTTCGGTTGTGCCACTGCCATGTACATCCATGCAGCTCCTTGGGCTTGGCTGTGGCCCGCTTCTTTCCATGGGGATCATGGTCCTGTTGGAGGACGCTGGAGCAGTTAAATTCGGATCACTTTTTTTTAATATAATGCGTGGCAAAGTTGCAACTTAATTACAAAATAGCAGAGCTAATAGTTTGTTTTGCTTTGTTTTACAGCTCCCATAAGGACAGACGTCCGTTTATTCTTGGGAATTCCATTAACTGAATCTGGTTTGACTTAATGACTTGATAAGCACCTTCGTGCTACACTGCTTATCCATGATTGCAGCTGCTTGGTGATATTGAGCCAGATTGCCTGGAGATATCCTGGATGGTTTGAACTAGGCAGAGGTCCAAGATGAAAATAACCTTTGGGTTTTGTTTTGTTTTGCTTTTGCAATGTGAGTTTTTCTTCCTCCCCTTTATGCTTTTGCTGCATATAGAGAGATGTGGCGATGGTATCATTTTAGATTTGTTTGACAAAGAACAACTGATAAGAATTAGCCATGTTGACAAACTGCTTATTCTTATGTTCCAACAACAAACGTTCTCTAGAATGTAGACAGCGAGGAGATTAAATATTTGTGTGTAAAGTGTTTTCCCCCGTTTTTGTTTTGACTTCTCATTTTGCAATTCTTTTGTGTATCTCTCTGTGGTTGTACATAAGAACAAATAAAACAAAAATGCATTAAAGAAAAATACTCTACAGCCATCAATATTTTACCAACACCAACATACAACTAATATAATTTGACAGTGTTTCATCAGTCTTTCAAACATTTGCAACATCATGTGCAACATCCAATTTTATTTGCAATGCCCTTTTCAACTAAGTATTGATTTAATTATCATTTTAAAAGTACATTGACTTTGAGATACAGGTTTAAATCATTCTGTGGCCCTGGTCGTCAATCAAAACACTCATGTTTCAAATCATCTTTCCCTGTTGAAATTAATCATAACGTCATTAATGTTCCAGGACAAAGGAACAAAGGAAGGGGAAATTTAAAGAAAATGTAATTCTATCTAAGGGTGAAAACTACAGGGGAAAAATGGAGAGGGACACGACAAATAAGATTACAAGCAAACATGCCTAAAGAACAAAAATGTCGGGTGGATGAACTCGTAAGATGAAGGTGGAATGAGTATCTGCAATGCAAGTATTGCAAACTCACTCATTTGTACTCTGGAAACCACATGCTGAACTCACTTTGTGGAGACAACCAGTTAGTCAGTCTTCCAGATGGATAGGCCGGATTGCCGAACAGGTGTATTTGAAGAAAAAGGAGAAAAAAGGAAAACCAGAGAACACAGAAACAGCAGGGGTGGGGTTGCCGAAACCCTTTGGTGACGGAGTTTGTCACAGACTCAGAGGAAACTTGCACCCCAATTCCTTTGGAACGGATCTTTTATCCACAAGCTACCCCACCCACACAAAACTGTAGATTTGGGGTGTGAGCAGAACACTTCTGCCCTCTGCGCTCGTCGGCGCTTTTGTCCTGAATGCTTCATGGTGAGCGGCAGGGCTCCATGGGCGTGCATCAGTTTTTTCGGTTGGGTGGAAGAACAAGAGGTCCAGAATAAGGGGCTTCGGCCTTTTATGCACAGGAGAGAGGGACTGGCCCAGGGAATCCAGTACCCCATACTCCCGATAAACCCCCCACAAGACTCCCCAAGAGACACGGTCGAACACCTTCTCCAAGTCCACAATTATATCAATATCATATCAACATATCAATTATGTACCCTACAATACCCATTTTGATAACTTGGCACAATTAAAGAAAAAGGTTCCCTTAAAATGTATAGTCCTGATACCTTGAAGAAGAAAAAAAAATAACCCATTAAAATGGGTTCACATAGTTTTTAGTTAGGTTAATTAGACGAGAAGCTAGTGTTTTTTAGGCTAGCACAAGACACAATGCATTCAACAGAAATCATTCTTGGAGCCATCGACATCAGAAAATTCTCCATGGATCGAGAACATCTTACATGTCCGACTCTGTTGCCTCATCGTCATTAATGTTCACATTTTTCTGTCACTACACTCCTCGTTTCTTTTCCCCTTTGTAGGTCCCCAATATTTCAGTCAGACAAGATCTCTACCACTGACTTTACCACTCTCTTTTTCCTTTGTTGTTTCGTCAAGGTTTATAAAAGTAACAAGCCTATTTGGACAAAGTAAGTAGCAGAAAGTACAGATAACTGTTTTCAAATATAGGGAGCAGACAGAAAGGAAAATAAGTGACTCAAAGAAAGTACGGATGCTTGAAAAATCAATTGAAGTACACACAGAACATATTTTTACTTTGCAGTCTAAGTCTTTAAAAAGCCTATTTGGGGTGTGTCGCCTGTTTTTGTTTGTTTGTTTTTTTGGCTAACATAGCATGTATTAGGGCAGAGGCCATTATTTGAAGATATATATACGAAATAAAGCACAAGACTGTGGGTCTCCTCTGGCCTCATTCATCAACTTCTTTGTAGGAAATGCTCTAAATTCTTTCATAGGATTTACATTTAGTAAGTTTACAAAAAGTATCAAAGCTGCAGAGTCTGCACCTCTGATACTTTTTGTCTGCACTGCAGACACCCATCATACATACACGAGTAAGTAATCTTCACAGAGATTCATAAAAATGCTTTTACATTTTAAAATGATGTTTGTGGCTTAACAGTGTATTGTAAATACACAATGTGGATGCTCCTACCATTTAGTTCCCACAGATATTCAGGAGTAGGAGGCATTATGTATTGGTGTGGAAATTAAGCCTCAAGATTGATGGCATCCAGTCAGACAGACATACTTTAGTTTAAGTTAAAAGCAAGAGAAGGATTTTGTGCTCTTGCCCGCTGTTTATTTACTTTGATGCTACATTGGTTCATTTGCATTCTGAGCAATAAACAAAAATGCAATCTTGGGCAAATCGTGTTTTCTGCTATCTCTCACCCAAGCAACGGTGATATTTATAGCCTTGGTGGCAGAGGTGTTGTCATTGGATAAGAACATTACCTGCATAGCACGAAACAGGCAGGTGAGATGAGGTGAAAAGAAACGCTGTGAGACGATAGCAAGTGTTTTTACCAGTGCGGGTGAAGACGACAGATGATGTGAATGTTTGTCTGGATCACAGTTTGACACAATCTAAATTGTGTTGGACCACACTACTCACTGGGTGTGCTACTTAAACACCGAATGCTGATTTTCATGTAGCACAAAATCCTTTTTTACCCATTTTTTTTAAACCATCTCCTGTTCAGCTGCATGGCCTTGCAGAATCATGGATCTGTATGGCTTTTGTTCTGGAATGGTTTTGCTGTACAACAGGGGGGTTTGAAATACTCGTTTGTTTGTTTTTATAATATTGCTGATGTTTATTGAAAATGCAGCCAGACAGAAGAGGGTTTTAGGGGTCAGACAGGGGGACAGAGTGAGGACATGCAATAAGTCATCAAGAGAAGATGACAGAGGATAGAAAAGCATGGTCCACCACCCCAGACACCAGCAGGGCACAGGGCCCAGGTTCAATGTAAAAATGGTAATAGCCTCTGTCAAAAGTAAGACCATATTAAACAGCTGTCCTGAGGAAGGTCGGCCATAGTGGCCAAGAGATAGGAAGGTGGGTCCCCAGTGCCATGGTTACTAGGTCCCCCGACTGGCAACCATTATCCCTGTGACTTGTATAATTATTTTAAGCGCCAGTATTCATAAAAAAATAAAAATGCACAAAAAATACATATGCGGTAACGTTCCTACTGTGTCTTAAAGGCCAGTACGCAAACAAATAACTAAACTGCTTGTCAGGCAATAAGTTAAAAATGCCTTTAAGAGTGAATGCTTCTTTACTATATGTGCGATTAAACATGGCTACAAACTACCCCTCCTCAAGGAAAAACTGAAGCGTCACTATGAACGAGTACTTGAAATTGCTTTATCAGTATTCGGTACTATTCGCTCTTAGCCAGAGGTGGGACTAAGTCATTGCTATCAAAGTCACAAGTCAGTCCCAAGTCTTTCACCTCAAGTCCCGAGTCAAGTCCCAATTCAAAACACGCAAGTCCAGAGTCAAGTCGCAAATGTGGTTTGAGTAAGCAAAACTTAAAGTTCTGCTTTAAATGGATCATTTCACCAAAAGCACTTTTACTGTTGTTGTTGCTTTTTTTTTTTTTTTTTTTTTTTTCAAGAAGCTAACATATGTTTAACTGCATTATACTAAGAAATGGTAACAGGCATAAATGTACTCTTATGTCCTGATGAAAAATAAGGGATATACACATATTTTATTTTTGGTAGGTTCCATGTTTCTATAGCAACAGAACACAATTTTCTGTCAGCCTTCAAAAAATCAAAATCATTCATGAGAATCAGTCATCAGTCAAAATTGTCAAAAACGGCTGGCACTCAGCGCTCCCAATTTCTGAAAAACAGATGGCATTGATATCCAAGTGGGGCAAAAAGGTTCAAGTCCAATTTTTGAAATTGCAGAGGTTGCATACACAATGGAGGGAAAAAAAATTGCAGCCACTGAGTTGGTGCAAATGTATTATTTACAATGGAAGAAATTGAATACAAGAATACTGCATAGTAAAAGCTTAATGTAAACTTAAATTGATTAATATAGTCATGGAAAATAACAACAGACCCCTTGTTTTTTCAGATTCAGAGCATAGTGTGGATGCATATGAGTACAATTTCATACACATGCATACATTATTTAATATGATAATGCAGGCATTGTTTCTATTACTTTTTGATTAAATGATAATATTTTTCTTTTTTCAAGAAATTTTGAGTATTTAAAATTGTTTTATCAGTTTTTATTCCACTGCTTTTACAGAACATGTCCAAACCATCCAAGTCTGCTCTCTCTCACCTTGTCTCCAAAACATCCAACTTTGGCTGTCCTTCCAATGAGCTCATTTCTAATCCTATCCAACCTGCTCACTCCGAGCGAGAAGATCAACATCTTAATTTCTGCCACCTCCAGTTCTTCTTCCTGTTGTTTCTTCAGAGCCACTGTCTCTAATCCGTACGTCATGGCTGGCCTCACCACTGTTGTATAAACTTTGCCTTTCATCCTAGCGGAGACTCTTCTGTCACATAGAACACCAGACACCTTCCGCCAATTGTTCCATCTCGCTTGGACCCGTTTCTTCACTTACTTACCAAACTCTCCATTGCTCTCTATTCTTGACCCCAAGTATTTGAAGTCATCCACCCTTGCTATCTCTTCTCCCTGGAGCTTCACTCTTCCTACTCCACCCCTCTCATTAACGCACATATATTCTGTTTTACTTCGGCTAATCTTTATTCCTCTCCTTTCCAGTGCGTGCTTCCATCTTTCTAAGTCTTCCTCCACCTGCTCCCTGCTTTCACTGTAGATCACAATATCATCTGCGAACATCATGGTCCAAGGGAATCCAGTCTAACCTCATTTGTCAGCCGATCCATTACTACCGCAAACTGGAAGGGGCTCAGGGCTTATCCCTGATGCAGGCCGACCTCCACCTTAAATCCTTCTGACACACCAACAGCACATCTCACCGCTGTTCTGCTATCCTCATACATGTCCCGTACTATCCTAACATATTTTTCCGCCACACTGGACTTGTGCATGCGGTACCACAGTTCCTCTCTTGATACTGTCGTAGGCTTTCTCTACAAAGACACAATGTAGCTCCTTCTGACCTTCTCTGTACTTTTCCACTAGCATCCTCAAGGCAAATAATGCATCTGTGGTACTCTTTCTAGGCATGAAACCATACTGTTGCTGGCAGATACTAACTTCTGTCCTGAGTCTGGCCTCCACTACTCTTTCCCATAACTTCATTGTGTGGCTCATCATCTTTATTCCTCTGTAGTTTCCACACTTCTGAACATTGCCTTTGTTCTTAAAAATGGGGACTAGCACAATTTTCCTCCATAATTCTGGCATCTTCTCTCCTACTAGTATTCTGTTAAATTGGTCAAAAACTCCACAGCCACTTCTCCAAATTGCTTCAATACCGCCACCGGTAGGATTGTTTTTAATTTCTAGATTACAATTCCACATTAGTCCATGTGCGCAAAGGATCCGGCCAGCCTCAGCCAGAATCCACCTCCAGTGGCTCAGGATAAATAGTTTGAGACCACTGGTTTAAAGTGTATATTTTGTGTCAATTATTTCTTCTGTCATTCTTTTATTTGTTTTATTATTTGCTAGTTATGCTATTTTGTTTGGTGTGGTGTGATAATTTTAGCTTTGATGTGACACTGTGAGTGCAAACATAATGAGTAATGACCTGGTTGTTCATTACTGCTTTGATTTTGATATGGTGACCCCAGTAAATTGGACAAGATTAACATTTTGCTTTCCAAACTATTTTTTCAGGAAAACTTGACATTGTAAGGATACGGGGGCTGGCTTGTTTCAATTGCGTTCACTTCCAGATTGCTGCTACTTAGTCGCTCTGATTTCCAAACACAACTGAGGAACAAAGGATTATAGTTTGTCTTGAAATAATACACACATTATTTACATTTTCATGCTTTTGTCATGTTACTAGAACTGTCTGTACTGTGTCAGTACCCTATGCAGTTATCCAGCTTTTTCTACATTATTTTTGCAATGGTGGTTTTAAAATGTGGATACTTAAAATTACATATAAAGAATGACAACTTCTTCTAATGCTTTCTACATTTATTTGTGAAACTGATGTTTTAAATAGAAAACACAATCGTGCATTGAATACAACAAAAAAAACAAATACTCCGTGGAAAAATACAGTTCAAAATATTTGAGTGTACAACCAGTTCTTAAGGAATGTACACGTTTAATGTGCACATAAGGGATGTCATTGGAATTGTCGTGAAATGTACAATATTGTTTACAGTAATGCACTTTTCGCAGTGTGTTTTGAATGAGTATTTACAGGTGACGTGCTGTAGTAGACTTGCTAGTTACAGCAACCTACATTCTTTTTTCATACAATGTTGGTGTGGCACTTCTTGAGACACTTTTGTGACACACAAACTAGAACTCATTCTATCTTCGGGCAAATGCGTGATGGTGGACATGCCCGAGGCTGGAACCCGCATTAGCACACTCTCCCTGGTGGGGAGTCAAAAGTGCTAACCCTCAGGGTAACAAAAACACCACCTGTCGCTACTCTTAAGGCTTTCAAGGAGTGAACTTCGATGTACTTTTGTGATCCATTAGCGCGCGCAGACTCTGCTGTTTATTGAAGTGACCGGGATAAAAGTAAGTTGCCCATATGACATTTCACCACCTCGCCCCACTCTCCTGGCATGACTCGTAGAATTACACTTAATCCAACTGTTTTACAAATGTAACCGTTGGATTATGCGGGAGTTGACTGGTCATGCCTGGAGAGTGAGTCACAAAGATGGACAACTCATTAGCGTGAAAACAGCTAACAGAATAGCTCGCACATTAAAAAATATATCTGTATAAACAATAAAAGTTTATATCACACATTTAAATGTTGCACTAAAATGCATATTGTTATATGACCTTCTGTGATTGTGACCTTTATGAACCAAGAAAATGTTTCCGATTGAGATGACCCAATTAAATATGGAGCTACCATGTTTAATATTCTGGCTAGTTTATACAGTTTTGTAGAACAGGCCAGTAGTCGTTTGTAAGACCAAATGGTTGAACAAATCTTGTAGCAGCTGCACCTAAATATTGCAGCCAGTGTGTTCAAGAAAAAGGTAAACAAGATGTTCATTTACAGTTGTTTTAAAAAAAAGTCATTTTAATTTGCCATTCATTCTTGCCACAACCAGATTGGTCTATACATCTCCAACGAGGCGCTAAAATGAATGAACCAGCTGCTTGTTGGAACGGAACCATTTCGGTCCACATTTAGCTGCACATAAGGCCCTCGGTCCTTCTTTTTAACCCAGCAGTTATAGCAGCGTCAATTTAATAGCGCTTGCGGGAAATTAATGCACACCTGGAAACATCACCATTTAAAAAAACAACCTGTAATCTTTGCAGGCGCTTGCCATCTATTTGTGCAGTCTTTATTGAGATTGATACTGTATACTGTAACAAAGTATACAGTGTTACCAGACATGGCTGGTGTGGCACCGAGGGTTAAGTGTACACCCGGCAACCTGAGGGTCACCTGTTTGTATCGCCACTCAAGAAACTTAGCCACATTGCTTAGATAAATCCAGTTGGATGTTTGCTGGTGCTCGGAGGGGCCTTGGGCACAGAATGGCAGCCACATTTCTGTCAGACTGCCCCATGTCAACTGTTACTACACAAGTAGCTTACCACCACCAGGGTGTGACTGAGGAACGAAATAATACATAAAAATGGAACGTATCTTTTGAGTCCCAGAAAAAGCTGTCGTATTGTAATGTGGGCTGCCATGGAATAATGATATGAGATCTCACTGGCCACAGAACTGGGCAATTAGATACAAAATATTTTGTTTTAATTGACACTGTCAGAAATGTTTATTACTGTAGTTTACAGTGGCGTTTTACTGCAGCTCAGCATATTGAAATATTGTGCAATATTTTCACTTGTGATTATATATTACCATTTTTATTGAATATAATCAGTATTATATTCCATTTTTTTTTTTATTCCTTGGGCTTTGTTTTTTAACTGCTTGGTGGACTGCGTCAAATGTTCTTGCCCACCGTTGCTTTTGAGTTATATCGCAAGATTTTTTACACTGAAAAAAAGGTAAAAACTCTTACACTGGAGTGCTATAAGGAGCCTTAAGGGCCACATAAGTACTTTTTTTCTGTGAAGAGCATAAATTGACCATCTTTCACTTTAGTACACTGTAATGTGTGTAGTCGACAAGATGATACATCCATCCATTTTCTAATCAGTAATATAATCAGTATTTTTCTTTTCAACATAAAATATTTATGACTGCACTACCCAGTGGATTATGTCTAATATTTTGACCCTTTGTTTAGCTTAAAAAAATGGGTTATTACTGATGCATTGCACCAACTCTCTGGCAGTGTCAATCAGAACTGAGCATGATAGTTTGGAATCAGGAGATTTTTCAGGCCTGCGAGTGATACAGGTGACGTCTTTTTTTAACCTGCATAAAATGTTTGGACTTCCGCATCTGGGAAGTAGCATCAAATGGAGCTCCCCATAAAGCGGAGCATGGCCAAAGCTTTGATCAGAATCGAGAAGAAGTTACCCCGCTTAGGTGGATCTTTGAGGGCACTGATGTGGATCTTGAGGTGCCGGAAGACTGCGTCGTCAAACAAGGGGTTGTCGGCCATTACGGCCTCCACCAGTCTGTGCGGGGTGCCAAACTCCACCATGAGGTCTTTCACCACAGGCGTGACGACCTGGTCCATGTTGGCCAAGGTCCGGATGTCCTCGATGTGGCGGGGGCTGATCTCCTCCAAGGCCCTGTACAGAAGCCGTTCGATGACCAGGACGAGGGCGTCGATGCGCACCGTCTTGCGCTTGCGCTGCAGTCTCTGGTCCAGCTGGGTGACCAGCGTGTAGACCAGCAGGCGGGTCAGCTTCTCCTGCAACGCCGGGATGGTCTCAGATTCCTGCTCAGATGTCACCTCCTCAGTGGTGGTGCGCACATCAGGGGTGGTGCCGGTGCGCAACTCCGGCGTGGTGCCGGTGCCCAAGTCCGGCATGGTGGTGCGCACATTTGGCGTGCGGGTGTGGGGCTCCGGGGTGGCGGTGCGCAGTGTTGAAGCAGAGGCTTCCGAGGACTGCTCCAAGTCAAGTTTGGGGACCACCTCCTCCTCCCTGGGAAGTTCCTCACTGGTGGTAGTCTTGGGACTCATGGCCTCCTCCACCAGCTGGTTGATGTCCGTGAGTGCCCCAGACACCTCGTCCACGTATGTCTCCTCATTGGCGTGTTCCATCTCCAGCCAGAGGAACAGCTGCTGCAGGAACCTCCACACTGCATCCTCAGTCATGGCGTACAGCACATCTGGGGAGAAGATCTGACCATCCCAGTGAATCTTACCTAGTGGCGCAAAGGAGTAAAACATTTCCTGTAAGTTTCTAGAGTAATTCAACATGGAGAAATTTGGAAATTTTCAAAAGTGGGAACTTTCCTTGAGAATTAACTGGGAATTGAGATAATGAATCCCAAACATTGTGCTGTGATAAAGTGTGCCAAGGCATGATGCAATTTCACTAAAATGGTCCAAAATTGATTTACTACATATGCAATGTATCTTTGAGCTTTGGAAGATGTTGCAGTACCCGGAAAAAATGCAACAAGCAAAAGCATAATCGGAAAACTCCCTAAAGGGTCACGACAATCTAAGATTCACAGCTTGAACCTCAGAACTAGGAGTCAGGCTTGCTCAACCACAAAACCCAACCCAATTTTCTACTACAATTATATTTCATTGCTAAGGGGTTGAAAAAACTGTTAAGTACTGTAGTGTCAAAACTACTCCAATATATTGAGTAAAAAAATGACTGAAATTAAAAAGATCCAAACCTATGTAGCCCTGTGTGGAATAAGTGATCCATCCATTCACTTTCTTAGCCGCTTATCCTCACAAGGGTTGCGGGGAGTGCTGGAGCATATCCCAGCTGTTAACGGGTAGGAGGCGGGGTACACCCGGCAATTTAGAGTGTCCAATTAATGTTGCATATCGGACACACACCTTCCAAAATATTCAACTTTTGTCCTGACAGACCAGTGTACATTCCCAAAGTGTAGGGGGTTGTCAAGATGTCTTCTAGCAAAATTGAGATGAACATTAATGGTTTTGGGTTTTTTTTTTTTTTTTTTGCTCAGCAGTGGTTTCTGTCTTGGGACTCTGCAATGCAGCCCATTTATGGCAAGTCTGGCCCTGGGGTCATGAACACTCAACTAAACTGAGGCAATTGAGGCTTGTTTTAACACAAGATGGGGTGGGGGAATCACTTTATCGCACAGGACCGTGGAGCTTTGTATTTGTTTCTCCCTTAATAAAAACCTCTTTAAAAACAGCATTTTGTCTTCTTGTCTTGTATATAGCTATTTAAATTGTTTTGATCAGGGGAAACGTGTTGGTGTCGCAAACGTACAAAAAAAAATAAGAAATCAGGAAGGAGGTACTATTTCGCACCACTTTATCTAGCTACGCCAGTGAAATAGCAACAGGCCAAGTCATTAAATGCTCTTCCACTAGACAGAATTCTGTGCCCTTGCACCCCAATCAAGGTTAGCAAACACCAGAAAGCTATTTTACAGACACAAATACAAGCATTTTTTCTTGTTTTAACCAGAGATCCATGCAAAATCGATAACTCCTCTTGCCCACATTACCTTAATTGTTCCATTTGTTTTTCACTTCAATCTAGGATGCGGTTTTTTTTTTCAAGCTCACTTTTTGGCTCACAAGAAAAAAATATCAACAAAATAACCTGAAAAGCTTGTAAATTGAGACGATTTGGTTTTTATATTCAGGATTAAGCTAAAATATTTTCCACAAAAAACGGTAATTAAATTCCCTAAGTCCCAACTATTTTTTGTGGGGGGAGGGGGGATTGTTTTTCATTGAAAGACTTGCCTATTCAGTGTTATTGCTGTTTCACTCAGACATAGGTGTACTTTGCTGCCATTTTTGGTTAACTCAAAGCAATTAACAGCACAGTACAAATCTAAGACTAGGGTGTTTATTATAGGAATTCACTCATCATTAGTGCATGGTTCAAACTGAGCCTCACATTACAGTGGCTTGCAGTAAATATAGTATTTCATATAGTTATATATAATATAGCAATTAAATATACTTCTACCTAGGTGTCATTTTTAATGAACACATGGACTTACTACACTTCTGCATTTTGATGTTGATCACAATGGTGGTGCTTAAGAGGCCCCGTAGCTCAGTGGTTGGAGCACTGGTTGTGGGTTCGTATCCCACTGGGGCCTCCACTCCCTGAGAAGGGTTGCGTCAGGAAGGGCATCCGGCGTAAAAATTGTGCCAGGCATATATGTGCGCTGTGGCGACCCTGAAAGGGTCAAGCCGAAAGAAACCTTTACAATTGTGGCGCTTAAGAGTTTTTTCGGTGGCTTTAGTGTAATGTAATTTTTTTTAGACTTGTTCTGTGACAACTTAAACAGTTTGACACCAAGTATTGTGATACCATGCACTAAAACTAAGACAGGATGAGTTTCTTTTTAGGGAACAGAAGTGAAACTACACTCTTGCAGGGCTCAGTCTCAAAGGTATTCCCGTAAATTTCCATGGGAAGGGTCCACATTTTCAAATTGCAGCAATTTGAAAATCTAATCTTACCCCGTCGGCCCCACAGGACCGTGTCCATCAAGGGTGTCCGCGGTCGGCCTGACGGCACCTCGTACACGTCGCTCTGGCAGGACATGATGTACGCGTACAACTGCGACGTGAGGCCCTCCGAGAAGCTCCCGATCTTCTCGTCGATGTAGCGCTTGACTTTCGCAGCCCGGTCGGGCACATCCATTTGGCTGAACTCGTTGTATAATTTGTCCACGCTCTCCTGAATAGACTCGAAGTCGAAAACCGGGTGCTGCGACTGTCGGACGCACAGCGTGCTGGTGCGGTAGGCCGGCCGCAGCTCCGGCAACCTCGGGCCGTCGCTACCCACGACGGCTGGACTGCTGCCGGTGTCATCGGTTCGACAGCGGCGGTCCGGCGTGAGCGACACCAGGCACGCGTCCCGGTTCTTGAACGAGCTCTTGAGCGCTCCGAGCATGCGCGCAAACTGCATGCGAGCGAAGCGGAAGAAACGGAAGCGCCGCATTCTCTTGCCGGCGGCCCCGCATTGTCTCTCTTGGGACTTGAAGAAGTTCTTGACTTTCTTTAAAATCAGCTTCCAATTGAGGTTGAGGCGGGTGACGGGCGCCTCGCCGCGCAAGCACGTGTCCCCGGAGCCGCCGTAAGAATCCTGGGTGATGGTCTTGGTGATATCGAGCGCCGCTAAGTGCGCGTCCTCCAACGTGGCCGAGTCCACCACAGACTCGAGCCCCTTGCTTTCCTTGGGGTTGGACCACTTGAGAAGGATCCGTCTCACGGAGTCGGTCATCTCGTTTACCTTCATGTCGGAGCTCCCGCACAGTAATTGGCGCGGGGTTCGAGCCCTTGCGAACACGTGCCTGAAGTACTCCACGGCCTTGCGGAAGATGGAGGCAAGGTTGGCCACGCTGGACATGGTGCCGCGGATGAGGAGGGTGGGCTCCGAGGGCCACTCGGTGGTGCTTTTGGCAACCGACAAGGCCGAGGTGACGCGGTGCTTGACCTCGGACTCCATGAGCGAGGTGAGCTCCATGACGCCTTCGCACTTCTGCGGCGGGCTGTCCAGGGCGGCCGAGAAGGTTTCCGTGATGCACTCGCTGAGCCTCGGGCTGCACCTGTCGATCGCCATGTTTACCTGCGCCTGGGAGGCGTGACCCCGCAGATGCTCGATAAATACCGGCTGCAGGTGCTTCACCACGTCCGACGTGATCTTCTGGATCACCTCGGTGATGGTATCCACCAGGATGGCCTTGGTTTCGGAGTCGGGCGTGCCGGCCACCAGCAGCGCTCTCTGGGTGGCGGAGATCTGGCTGACGCGGGCTTTCACCGCTTCTACGATGGCTTCCGGTTTGATGAGCTCCTCCATCGCTGACCCCCGCCCCCTACATCTGTCCAAAGAAAAAAGAAAAAAAAAAGGGGGGGTCCGATTCACTTTCAAGTCACCCGCACAAACACCAGGTAATCCATAAAGACCCGAACATTGCGCACTTGAGACAGACACGTCCTCTTCCCCAGCCCAAACAAGATCTTTCATCTCCTTTCAGTCAAAGCAGCGGGGGGCGCATCGACAAAAGGTGATGTCACAGGCGAGTGGCCAACGTGCCTCCGCTGACCCTTTCTCGTGCTGCCGCCGATGGCGTCACCGGGGCGACGTAATCGCGAGATCCGGCCTTGCGGAGCCGTGCATTTGCAGCGGTTGACGTCAGCGGAGACTTTGCAGTAAAAGATTTATTTTACACAATAACCAGCGATCCGAAGTCAGTGCTCATAATAGAAACATTTTATCTCCAAAAAAAAATGAAACGTTGTGCAAAACGTTTTTTTCCGTGGTTCAATTCAAAAAAGTGTCACTCATACCGATAGCGATACACTCGATTAAATGTGTCGAAAAGTCTAAAACAGCATTTTCTTTTCTTTTCTTTTCTTTTCTTTTCTTTTCTTTTTTGCACCTAAAAACATAATTAGCACCATCATCATAAGATTAAAATACAGTAGAATAATGGGCCTTAATGTTCATGAAAATGAACTCCAATTTAAAATGTCTTCAAATGAAAATATTTATGTTGCTCTTTCCTAAAATGTAGCAATCAGTGCCAAGATATACCTTTTTGTACTGTGGTCATCCTCAGTTTTCTTCAGGAAGAACTAGCTTTTTGTGCACCGTATTGTACTTTGAGCCATTATGAAGGTGTGCCAAGGTGGAATTTTAACAATAATTGATTAATTGATCTATTAAATTGACTGATTGCATTAAAAAATTAAAGGCATAACTTTTCCTACGTCAGCTTTCTAGGATATTCAGGAACTTCACCGCATGATTGTGAATTTGTTGAAGTGACAGCAGAGATGCATTGCAAAATATTGTCAATGAAAATTTTACATTGCTCTGGGTTCGATTTCAGCAGTGTCAGCTCAGTCCTTTTTTCTTTGGCGCTCTCCCCCATCACGATTTCCAACTTACATCTGCGTATAATTTTAATTGCTTTCGAATTAAAAGCGCGGAATGTGATTTTTGAGATAGTCCAGCTTCCATTCTGTCTAAACGTTTCCTTCCGTAAACTTGCTCTCTACTTTGCCTTCGCCACACATTTTTCAGACCAGACCTCACTTGCTCAAAAATTAGAAAATCTTGTTTGGTCTCACCGCTTTTTGTTCTATTTTCACATACTCCAACAGTCATTGTATCTTAAAATAAGAGCATTCCTTTTTTTTTACTTTTTTTACTTTCACCTCCATAATTAGTGTCTCTCACTGGCCTTCGCTCTCAATCATTGGCTCTGTCCTTCCTCATGCTAAACCACATTTTGTGTGGCTCAAGTGGAGCTCCTCACAGGAGGGCCTCATGGAAGCACATATGTCCACCCATTGTACATTTACACAAATGTGTCCCCTTGTGCCAAATGCAGCCCCTCATGGAGGAGGAACCCCTATGGACTGTGTGTGCCCTGCTTCTTAAGCCTTTTTATTCCTTCATTTTTTTTTTATTGCATACTATTGTATTTTTAACTTTTTCAGTTGAACTCCACAATCTCCACATGGGAACCTCTCCTTTGGGAGATATGCTCGGTCTGCCGCAGGGATGTCATTCTGTAGTTTTCCTGTGGCCCAGGAGATGGTTGAGCGTTACACAATGTGTGGAGTCCATCCCTGCCTTCCTGGGTCATGACGGTCTTTGTGGAGGGATCCCCAGTGGCTGTGGCACCTCTTGGTTTGCATCCCATGGGAAAAGGTTTCCTCATATGGATCCTCAGTGAAATGCCACGTTTCTATATTTTTAATCCACAGGTGTCAAACTCAAGGCCGCATCATTTCATGTAGCCAAGCATGAGCAAATCCTGTGTGTGGACTTCATGTTTTATGGCCCAAATTTTAAATTGACTTCACTTGAAAGATCTTTGGACTATTTTTGGGACTATTGTAAATCCTGTGCTGCACCTGCTGTTACTCTGTGAAGAGGCAGGTTAGAGCTGATGTTAATGTTTCCGTGGACTGGCACCACAAAGTGTATTTGAAGGAGTAACAGAGACTGAGTTCGTAGCAGACTTCAATCCTGTACAGTCAAAGAAGCTCCTCATTTCCTTCAAATATGGCGCTCCACCGGCACATGCACAATCTTCTACAAACAGAAAGAAGAAACTGATTTGCCTGAGTCTGGGAGATCGAACCACTCAAAGTAAAGTTGCATTAAAAACTTAAGTGGGACCACCTCCTTTGCTCTCATGCGCCCTTAAAGGGTGAATAGTTTAACTTGATACTGCGAATGACAATTCATGTGACTTCAAACGTTCCCCAAACAGTTAATAAAGCAGTTTTATGATGGTGACAGTTTGAGTCTGGAATATATTAATTCACCTTACAGTATTTGCACAGCATGCATAATACTGTAATACCAAGGCAGACGTCTGGTTTTATTAAGTGTAACATAGGAGTCAACAAATAAAAATGAATGTGATGGGAAGCCAGGCTTCTGCCATTTTTAACCTCATGTCAAACTCAATAGGAGATGACCTATTGTAATAATAAAACTGCAGTTATATAATTCTTATTTTTTCATATCTGATACTGTTGAAAAAAATAAACACATACATTCCTCCTCAAATATCTGTTATGTACAGCTGAAAGTCCACTGTGGGTCAGTAAAATTGTAACTACAATACATGAAAACTAAAAGAAAAAAGTAAAAAGGTACTTTTTTGAGTGTGTAGCGTGCGACAGCATGTCGGGAGTGGCTGCTGTTTGAGATAGTCAATAATATTGTCACCATATTAGTTTCCCTGCAACATTAAAAATCATTGATTTTCACCACCACTTGCTCAAATTGCAATCGTCCAGTGATTTTGAGTTCGTAACTACGATAGTCGCCAGTGAGATAATTAAGATAGCTACCTGTCAGTAATGAACAATGACAGAGTGCACTAGAGTGCAAGCGCATCATCAGATTTACACTACTTTGAACTTAAAAAGGATAATAATTGTGAATCACGCCGTTATAGTTTTATATTGTGTCCAAATACAACAAACGCGTTCTTTTGTATCCCCAAAACATTTTTTTTGCCACCAGATTTGGAAATTAACAACCCTGGGGAACATTTTCATGTTTGTCAAAACTTTGAAAAAACACAAATAAAATGTAGATAATGTGAATGAAAACTCATCCCATAGGAATCTGAGAAGTATTCCTGTCGACATCATTGCCTCCGATCAAATAAGAGCATGAGAATGCTGACGGACTGTTACCTTTTGCAATCAGATTTGTGCTGAGGCAACCAATAAGTTCTTCAGCAATCCATTTTTAGCTTCCAAAGTTAATAGTAACAATTACTAGCACTTAAAATAATTGAGTATCCACCTGGCTCCTTTAAAACTAGTACATAATTGGCCAACCTGTCATATTATGCACCCCAACACTGAATACTGTGGAGTTCAGGGGTGCCAACAGTTTTTTGCCCCAAGATCAACTTTTCAAGCAGCAAGGGGCGTATCGCAGCGACTGCCATGGAGAAAGCAAGAGACAGATGGTAAATAGGATATAAGTAAATAAATGTGCAGATGTGCAGTGACATGGCAGAAAAGCACAGAATTGATCAAACTGAATGTCAGTATATCTATTGCCCGTGATCGACGCCTGAATCAAGCGACGAAATGGATGACATCTTTTTTTTTTTTTTTTGCACACGGGCACGACTGGCTCAGGGATCTGCTGGTAGATCGCGATTACGCATTGGGCACCTCTGGTTTAGTTAATACAAAACAAAGTCGCTGTTCATGAAATTACATGTACATCTGGTCAATGTCAATGTGCAGCCCAAAGTTATGCTGTAGTCATACTGATCCTGTAGGCTTGACGAAATTGTTGTGGCCTGCGGGCTGGTAGCTTCTTGACACGTCCGTTACAGATGTTCAACTAGTAACAAAAGAGGGTCTTTTTTTCCTTCCCTAACATGCTCTGACACGTGATCTCTGCAGTATGTACAGATTTAATTTTACACCGAAAAAGTGATCAGTCATTTCATCTTCTCATCAACTTAAACAAGTCAGCACAAAACAAATCACACACATAACTTATCATCACATTTGCATTTACAACACTTGTCACAGATACATAAATCATGCCCCCGCCCCCAAAAACGCTTATCAGAGTGATTACAAAAATGACAAGTCCCACAAGAATAAGGGAGATGCCAAAATGTAGAGTAGAACAATAATTGCCTGCATAGTGCAGATAACCACCCTTTCATTTATTTTTAATTCTCAGATATTATGCTGGCATGGCACATCCATTAAAATGAATGCAATATTACAGCTTTATCATTTATATAAATATATATATATATATATATATATATATATATATATATATATATATATATATATATATATATATATAAAGGAAACGAAGAAGACTGTGTATATATATATATATATATATATATATATATATATATATATAGAGAGAGAGAGAGAGAGAGAGGAGAGAGAGGGAGAGGGATGGAGAGAGAGAGAGAGAGAGAGAAACATAGACACAGTCTTCTTCGTTTCCTTTCGGCTTGTCCTGTTAGGGGTCTCCACAGCGTGTCATCTTTTTCCATCTTAGTCTATCTCCTGCATCTTCCTCTCTGACCCCAACAGCCCTCATGTCTTCCCTCACAACATACATCAATCTTCTCTTTGGTATTCCTCTCGCTTTTTTGCGTGAAAACTCCATCCTCAGCACCTTCTACCAATATCCGCACTCTCTCGCCTCTGGACATGTCCAAGCCATCAAAGTCTGCTCTCTCGCACCTTGTCTCCAAAACATCCAACTTTGCCTCTCCCTCTAATGAGCTCATTTCTAATCCTATCCAACCTGGTCACTCCGAGCGAGAACCTCAACATCTTAATTTCTGCCACCTCCAGTTTTTCTTCTTGTTGTTTCTTCAGAGCCATCATGTCTAATCCGTACGTCATGGCCGGCCTCACCACCGTTGTATAAACTTTGCCCTTCATCCTAGCGGAGACTCTTCTGTCACATAGAACACCAGACACCTTCCGTCAACTGTTCCACCCTGCTTGGATTCGTTTCTTCACTTCCTTACCACACTCACCATTGCTCTGTATTGTTGACCCCAAGTATTTGAAGTCGTCCACCCTCGGTATCTCTTCTCCCTGGATCTTCACTCTTCCCCCTCCACGCCTCTCATTCACGCACATATATTGTGTTTTACTTCAGTTAATCTTCATTCCTCTCCTTTCCAATGCGTACCTTCATCTTTCTAATTGTTCCTCCGCCTGGTCCCTGCTTTCACTGCAGATCACATACAAACATACACACACACACTATTATTTGTGAGTGCTATGTTCCTTACCACCCCCCAACCACACCAAATAACAAACATCCATGAAAAATGGATGCATTATTAAAATACCTATGTATGATATCTACCATATTTTTGCAACCATAAGTCACACTTAAAAGTTGTAAATTCTCTCCAAAATGGACAGCACGCCTTATGTGCATTCTTCTTCTTTTCCTTTCGGCTTGTCCCGTTAGGGGTCGCCACAGCGTGTCATCTTTTGCCATCTTAGCCTATCTCCTGCATCGTCCTCTCGAACCCCAACTGCCCTCATGTCTTCCCTCACCACATCCATAAACCTTCTCTTTGGTCTTCCTCTCGCCCTTTTGCCTGGGAGCTCCATCCTCAGCATCCTTCTACCAATATACTCACTCTCTCGCCTCTGAACATGTCCAAACCATCGAAGTCTGCTCTCTCGAATCTTGTCTCCAAAACATCCAGCTTTGGCTGTCCCTCTAATGAGCTCATTTCTAATCCTATCCAACCTGGTCACTCCGAGCGAGAACCTCAACATCTTCATTTCTGCCACCTCCAGTTCAGCTTCCTGTTGTTTCTTCAGTGCCACCGTCTCTAATCCGTACATCATGGCCGGCCTCACCACTGTTTTGTAAACTTTGCCCTTCATCCTAGCAGACACTCTTCTGTCACATAACACACCAGACACCTTTCGCCAGCTGTTCCAACCTGCTTGGACCCGTTTCTTCACTTCCTGACCACACTCTCCATTGCTCTGTATTGTTGACCCCAAGTATTTGAAGTCGTCCACCCTCGCTAGCTCTTCTCCCTGTAGCCTCACTCTTCCCCCTCTACTTTTCTCATTCACGCACATATATTCTGTTTTACTTCGGCTAATCTTCATTCCTCTCCTTTCCAGTGCATGTCTCCATCTTTCCAATTGTTCCTCTGCGTGCTCCCTGCTTTCACTGCATATGACAATATCATCTGCGAACATCATGGTCCAAGGGGATTCCAGTCTAACCTCATCTGTCAGCCTATCCATTACCACTGCAAACAGGAAGGGGCTCAGAGCTGATCCCTGATGCAGTCCCACCTCCACCTTAAATTCCTCTGTCACACCTAAGGCACACCTCACCATTGTTCTGCTGCCATCATACATGTCCTGTACTATTTTAACATACTTCTCTGCCACACCAGACTTACGCATGCAGTACCACAGTTCCTCTCTTGGTACTCTGTCATAGGCTTTCTCTAGATCCACAAAGACACAATGTAGCTCCTTCTGACCTTCTCTGTACTTTTCCACGAGCATCCTCAAGGCAAATAATGCATCTGTGGTACTCTTTCTAGGCATGAAACCATACTGTTGCTCGCAGATACTTACTTCTGTCCTGAGTCTAGCCTCCACTACTCTTTCCCATAACTTCATTGTGTGGCTCATCAACTTTATTCCTCTATAGTTCCCACAGCTCTGAACATCCCCTTTGTTCTTAAAAATGGGAACTAGAACACTTTTCCTCCATTCTTCAGGCATCTTTTCGCCCGCTAGTATTCTGTTGAATAAGTTGGTCAAAAACTCCACAGCCATCTCTCCAAATTGCTTCCATACCTCTACCGGTATGTCATCAGGACCAACTGCCTTTCCATTTTTCATCCTTTGTCGTGCCTTTCTGACTTCCCCCTTAGTAATCATTTCCACTTCCTGGTCCTTCACTCTTGCCTCTTCAACTCTTCCTTCTCTCTCATTTTCTTCATTCATCAACTTCTCATTATGAGTTGCAAATAAATATTGTTGTGTGACTTGTCCAATGAAGTTTACTTGAAAATACTGGTTATGCTGTTAGCATGCATGCTAGGACGTGTTTTACATCTGCGAACATCATGGTCCAAGGGGATTCCAGTCAAACCTCATCTGTCAGCCTATCCATTACCGTAGCAAACAGGAAGGTGCTCAGAGCTGATCCCTGATGCAATTCCACCTTCACCTTAAATTCTTCTATCACACCTACGGCACACCTCACCACTGTTCTTCTGCCCTCATACATGTCCTGTACTATTCTAACATATTTCTTCGCCACACAAGACTTCCGCATGCAGTACCACAGTTCCTTTCTTGGTACTCTGTCAGAAGCTTTCTCTAGGTCTACAAAGACACAATGTAGCTCCTTCTGACCTTCTCTGTACTTTTCCACAAGCATCCTCAAGGCAAATAATGCATCTGTGGTACTCTTTCTAGGCATGAAACCATACTGTTGCTCGCAAATACTTACTTCTGTCCTGAGTCTACCCTTGACTACTCTTTCCCATAACTTCATTGGATGGCTCATCAGCTTCATTCCTCTATAGTTGCAACACTTCTGAACATCGCCTCTGTTCTTAAAAATGGGGACGAGCACACTTTTCCTCCATTCTTCAGGCATCTTCTTCTCCGCTAGTATTCTGTTAAATAAGTTGGTCAAAAACTCCACAGCCACCTCTCCAAATTGCTTCAATACCGCCACCGGTAGGATTGTATTTAATTTGTAGATTACAATTCCACATTAGTCCATGTGCGCAAAGGCTCTGGCCAGCCTCAGCCAGAATCCACCTCCAGTGGCTGAGGATAAATAGTTTGAGACCACTGGTTTAAAGTGTATATTTTGTGTCAATTATTTCTTCTGTCATTTTTTTCTTTGTTTTATTATTTGCTAGTTATGCTATTTTGTTTGTTGTGGTGTGATAATTTTAGCCTTGATGTGACACTGTGAGTGTAAACAACATATTGAGTAATGACCTGGTTGTTCATTACTGCGTTGTGAGCGCCATCATAGAGGAGCCCACATACACGCCAAATCGTGTGGTAGCATCCAAGCTGATAAACTAACCAGTGTTTCAAGTATACCCCTCCGACAAGACACCCAATAATACTTAAAGATGTTGGACCTTAGTGTGGACATAAGGCGCTAAATTGTAAGGCATCCTGTTTATTTAGAAGAGCATTTAGAATCTCTCAGGGAATCTTATGGATGTGAAAATGCAGTATATTATGGGGGGAGGGGGGGGACTTTGAGAGCAAAATCCGCGACTATGCGAGCCTAGAATGATGAAACGTATTGGCAAGGGCACTCTGTACATGACTATGCATACATGATGGCTGACTTGTACGCCCATTTGTCTTAGAGTTCTGAAGACCCCGGTTAAAATCCATTCTCACCTGTGTGGGGTTTGCATGTTCTATCCGTGCCTCATGGGTTCTCTCCAGGTACCTCCAGTTAATCTTTATTCCTCTCCTTTACAGTGCATGCCTCCATCTTTCTCACTTCCACCACCTGCTCCCTTCTTTCACTATAGACCACAATGTGATCCAAAAACATCCACAGGGATTCCAGTCTAACATCACCTATCAGCCTATCCATCACTTACAAACAGAAAGGGGCTCAGCTCTCATCCCTGATGCAGTCCCACCTCCACCATAAACTCCTCTGTTTCACCTCACCATTGTTCCTCTCCCCTCGTACATGTCCTGTACTATTCTAACATACATAAGTTACACACCACCATCCTATGTTGTGTAGCCACAATCTACCCTACCACTATATGACAGTCAGAAACCCCTTCTAGATTAGATTGTCTGCTCTTGTAGATCACCATATTTTTGTTCCTCTTCCAGAAGAAAGTGTTTTTTTCCTATCCATTTCCATAATTTCTGGAAAGTCTACCACCACCTCTTCCTCTAAGTGTCATGGCCCTGCCGTTCCAGCCCTGGCTGGGCGGGTCCCAGCAGACCGGTGCTAATTAGGAGGCGCACACCTGTACCTCATCCCCACTGATTAACCCCTGTACTTATTGGACCCAGTGGACGACTGGTCTTTGTCAGATCGTTGCCTCACATGCCTCGTTCCTGCACTTCCACATTCCTGACGCCAACCTCCCGTGTACCAGCCAACGCCTGTCTCCCGACCTACCCTGTACGCCTGTCGCTACTGTTCCTGCTGTTTGCGCTGACTGACTCACAGGTTACCGAATCTGGAATGAATAAAGGCTTTCTCCTTACTGCTTGCCTGTCACCTGAGTCGTGCATTTGGGTCCGCCCTCGAGTCTCGTTCTTGACAGAACGATCTGGCCCTAACATGGACCCAGCCGATTCCGAAGCCATCCGCAGATGCCTGGCTGAGCAGGAGGTTGTCATCCAGGTGACTAATCAGAGGCTCCTTGAGATCTGTGCCCAGCTGGAGCCGTGGCTAGCGTCTCAGGCTTGCGCTGCTACTACCATGCCGACGGTGGCCATTCCGGCCGCTACCTCAGTCCAGCTCACTCCGTCTACCCCGCCCGCTGCAGAGATTCAGCGTACCGGAGTAACACCTTTCTCCCGACCCGAACGTTTCTCTGGCAACTCAGGGAACGTCAGACCCTTCCTCGCTCAGTGTGACCTCCACGTCCAGCTACAGTTGTCCGCCTTCCCAACGAACTGCTCACGGATCGCCTTCGTAATCTCCCACATGACGGGAAGAGAGGAGGTGTGGGCCACGGCGGAGTGGAGTCACAATTCGGAAACGTGTCGCTCCTGGACAACCTTTGTCTGCGCCATGATTCAGGTTTTCCAGTACGCTGCGCCGGAACGCTGATGACATTACACCAGGTACAGCGCCGCATTTCCAACTACGCCATCGAGTTCCGCATCCGGGCAGGCGAGACCCGATGGAACGAGGCCGCCCTCTTCGACACCTTCTTCCAGGGGCTCTCCCCACAGATCCGCAGCCTTCTCATCGCCATGGATCTTCTTACCTCATTGGATGCACTCATCGCACTGGCGCTCAAGATTGACCAGAGACTATCTATCAACAAATGGACGTGCTGGTCGGAGGAGAGACGGGGGCGTCCGTCCCACCGGCTTCCCGCGCAACGGATTCACCCGTGCACCTTCCTTTCAAAGAGACTGACCCCGGCCGAGCGAAACTACGATGTGTGGGTGACCGTGAACTGCTGGCGGTCAAGACAGCTATGGAGGAGTGGAGACATTGGCTGGAAGGGTCGCAAGAGTACCTGAGGACCGCGAAGAGGGCGAATGCCTGCCAAGCCAGGTGGGCACTGTTTTTTACGCAGTTCCGGTTTACTCTGTCCTTCCATCCAGGCTCAAAGAATGGCAAGCTGGATCCATTCTCGCGGATCCACGAGGGGGATCGCACGGAGCCCGTGAGTGTCCCAATCCTTCCGGAGGCCTGCTTTGTGTCCGGGTTTACCTGGGAGATCGAGACACGAGTGAAGGAGGCCTTGAGGGACATTCCGGGTCCAGCCGGATGTCCTCCCAGCCGTTTGTTCGTTGTCCCGTCACTACAGGGGGGACGTCATTGACTGGGCTCACACCAACAGGACTGTCTGCCACACCAGCTTGACAAAGACACACTCTGTTGTCGAGCAGCGGTTGTGGTGGCCAAAACTGGGTAGGGACGGGAGGGAATACGTCAACGCCTGCCCGGTATGCAGGGCCAACAAGACTTCCCGCCTGCGACCTATGGGGGAGTTGCGGCCACTGCCGATTCCCTCTCGTCCCTGGTCACATATGTCCATGGATTTCGTCACTGGGCTACCTCCTTCCCAGGGGAACACGGTGGTGCTCTCCATCATCGACCATTTCTCTAGAATGGCCCCGAACATCCCATCCGCCAAGCAAATGACCCAGCTGTTGCTGAACGAGGTCGTCCTCTACCACGGGCTGCCGGTGGACATCGTCTTGGACAGGGGACCACAGTTCGTGTCCCGTTTTTGGAAGGAGTTCTGCACCCTCATCGGGGCTACGGCGAGCCTGACGTCAGGCCATCACCCGGAGTCCAATGGCCAAACAGAGAATATTAACCAAGACCTGGAGATCGGCCTACACTGCTAGGCATTTCGTGACCACAGCACTACCTCGGCTGGGTGGAGTATGCTCACAACTCCCTGCCCTCCACTTCCACAGGTATGGCTCCTTTCCACGTAGTGCACAGTTATCCTCCTTCTCTGTTTCCATTGGTGGCCACAGACTCCACGGTGTCATCGCTCTGGCGGTGGTGAGACACTGCAAGCGGACCTGGGAAGTAGCTCACAAGGCGCTGGTGCGCATGGGCAGCTCCTACAAGTCCGCAGCGGATCTCAAAAGGGGAGGGGCACTGGCGTTCAAGGTGGGACAATGCATGTGGCTGTCCACGAAGGATCTTCCGCTGCGGACGGAATCGCGCAAGCTTGCTCCCAGGTTCGTTGGTCCATTCCCCGTCAACAAGGTCATCAACCCTGTCAGTGTCTCATTAAAGCTCCCCAGGTCAATGAGGGTCCACCCCACCTTCCATGTGAGCAGGCTCTGTCCAACCTGTCTGTCACCACTGGTTCCGCCGGTCAAGCCTCTCCCGCCTCCCCGCATGGTAGACAGTGGTCCAGTGTATCTGTGCGCCGTCTGTTGTCTGCACGTCGCAGAGGCAGACTTCCACGCGGCCCATCTTGAAGCCCCTGGGCCGTCTGTAGCAGGCCGTTAAGGGGTGGGGTAGGTACTGTCATGGCCCTGCTTTTCCAGCCTTTGCTGGGCGGGTCCCAGCAGACCGGCGCTAATTGTGAGGCGCCTCATCCCCGCTGATTAACCCCTGTACTTATAGGACCCAGGAGACGACTGGTCTTCGCCATATCGCCGCCTCGCATGCCTCGTTACCGCACTTCCGCATTCCTGACGACACCCTCCCTTGTATTGACCAATGCCTGTCTCCTGACCTACCCTGTGAGCCTGTCGCTACTGTTCCTGCTGTTTGTGCTGACTGACTCCCCGGTTACCGACTCTAGAACAAATAAAGACTTTCTCCTTACTGCTTGCATGTCGCCCTCAAGTCCCGTTCTTGACACCAAGTTCCTTTCTTGGACACCAAGCTCACCCATCACTTTTTCATTACCCCTATTTCCTTCACCAACATCTCCATTGCAATCTGTAACAACCACGACTCTCTCTCTCTCTGTCTCTCTCTCTCTCTCTCTGTCTCTCTCTTTGTGTCTGGGATACTCCGAACTACTTTGTCTCGCTCCTTTCAATTTTTCTTTCACCTCTTGGTCCCATCTTACCTGTGGGGCATAGCCACTAATCACATTCTTCCTCAATTTCAAGTTTCAGCCTTATCACTTCATCTGACACTCTTTTTACTCCAAGGCATTCTTAGCTACATAACTATTGCCTTAAAATAATCCCAGCCCCATTTCTCTTCCCATATACACAATGGTAAAATAATTTGAAGTCTTCCCTTAAACTTCTAGTCTTATTGCCTCTCTACCTGCTCACCAGGGCACAAAACATATCAACCTCTTTCATAATCATCATGTGTATTACAAAATCTAAGCCATTAATGTGTCATTTGACTAAACATTGCAAATACTGACTTATTACATAATAGTAGAAAAGTACTTTATTCTTCTCATGGTTGGGTTTTCTACTTTTTTCCTTCGACTTTATGAACATAGGAGTCAGCTACAATCTTTCCCCAAAACCTCTCCTGTCCTTTATTTTTATAATAATTTCTGTCTCGAAAATATTATCATTTAAATTAAATGCATCCATTTTCTGAGCTGCTTATCCTCACAAGTGTCAGGGTTGGGCTGAAGCCTATCCCACCTATCATCGGACAGGAGGCGGGGTACATCCTGAACTGGTTGCCAGTCAATCGCAGAGGACATAGAGACAGACAACAGTGACACACAATTCATACCTAGGGGCAATTTAAAGTTTCAAATTAATGCATGTTTTTGTAATGTGAGAGGAAACTGGAGTGCCTAGAGAAAAGGCACACTGGGATGGGGAGAAGATGCAAACTCCACACGGGCAAGGCTGGGATTCCAACCACGGTACTCAGAACTGTGAGGTCAACACTCTAAACAGTTGCTTCATCATGCCGCCAAATAATATATATTATTTTCCAAACTGCTTATCCTCACAAAGATAGCAGGAGTGCTGGAGCCTAACCCACCTAATTTCAGGCAAAAGGCACCCTGAACTGCTCGCCAGTCAGTCGCACGGCACACATCCATGCCATCGCTGAGCGAGAATCGATCCCACCATCAAAGTCAGTCAGACGTTTCAGTTTTTATCCGCTTTAGTGCCTTTCTCACTTCCCCCTTACTAATCATTGCCACTTCCTGGTCCACCACACTTGCCTCATCTACTCTTCCTTCTCTCTCATTTTCTTCTTTCATAAACTTCTCCAAGTGTTCTTTCCATCTATTTAGCTCACTACTGGCACCAGTTAACACATTTCGAACTCCAGTTTTAATCACCCTAACCAGCTGTACATCCTTCCCATCTCTCTCACTCTTTCTGGCCAACCTGTAGGGATCCTTCTTCTTCTTTAGTGTTCAACCGAGTGTACATGTCCTCATAGTCCTCTTGGTTGGCTGTCACCACCTCTACCTTTACGTTACATCTCAACGTGTTCCAATTACCTCTTCTCAGTCCTCTCAGTGTCCCACTTCTTTACTAACCTATTTCTTTGTATGACTTCCTGTACTATGGGGTCCCAACATCAAGTCTCAAGTATTCCCTTTCCTACCAGAAGATGCACCAGATTCTCTCCTGCCTCTGTTTCTTTCAGATCACCTTGGCTATCATAGTCCAGTCCTTTGGGAACTCCCCCTGTCCACCGAGAGCCAGTCACACATCTTTCCGAAAGGCTGCACAACACTCTTCCTATTCTCAGCTTCCACCGTATGGTTTCTTATCTGCCTTTGTTGTTAATCTTCCTCCCCACCACCAGTCATTCGGCACACCACCATCCTATGCTGTCTACCAACACTCTCCCTGACCACTACCTGACAGTCCGTAACCTCTGACCCATCTGGTATGGGATTCTTTAGATCAGGGGTGTCAAACTCATTTTTCTTGCGGGCCACATTGTATTTCCAGTTTCCCTCAGAGGGCCATTATGACTGTTAAACAATAAAAAAATTAATTGTCTCTTTATATGTACATTATTATTAACTAGTTTGGAATCAGAAATCAAGGGTAATGTGTTTTTCAACTATTCATGTTTGGGAACAAAAATGATTGTAATATCTCAACTTTATCATTTATGATTTATGATCATTTGAAACTTTGGTACATATTTTTACAAGAACTATGGAATTTGGCACTCTAGATTTGGCTTTGTGGGCCACATAAAATCATGTGGCGGGCTCGATCTACCCCCCGGGCCTTGAGTTTGACACCTGTGCTTCAGATAAACACTCATCTTTGTTTGACAAAGTTTTAAACTGGATGCCCTTCCTGACGCAACCCTCTGCATTTATCTGGGCTTGGGACTGGCCTACAGATTGGAATGGCTTGTGCCCCATATGACTGCATTGCTTCTATTTCACTTAAAGTAGTTTATTATTATCTTCTATTTTATTATACTTTATTACAAAACAAAACGAAAAATATTGTACATTACTGTCATAATGTTTTTTTCTTGAGTGAAATACAGTGCTACTTTTTTCCTGTCAAAAAACATATTTGTCTTGAATAAATATTGCTTCATTCTCATATGCATTTTTTTCATAAATTTCTTTTTTTATTGGCGGCACAGTGGAGCAGCTGTAAAGCGTTGGTCTCACAGTTATGAGAACCCAGAATGAATCCCGGCCCCACCTGTGTGGAGTTTGCATGGTTTCCCTGTGCCGGCGTGGGTTTCCTCCGGGCACATCCCACGTCCCAAAAACATGCAACGTTAATTGGACACTCTAAATTGTGTGATTGTGAGTGCGACTGTTGTTTGTCTTCATGTCCCCTGCGATTAGCTGGCAACCAGTTCAGGGTGTTCCTTGCCCACTGCCAGATGACACCTTGGATAGGCTTCAGTGCTCCCACGATCCTTGTGAGGATAGGTGGTTAAGAAAATGGATGGATGTTTTTTATTCTTGAAAAAAGTACTATTTTGTTCCCATAGTAATCTACTATGGTAACAGTGGCTTCTTTTATATTTATGCTTACAAAATGCTACTTTAATCTCCTTGTCAAGCTGAATTTGTTTTCCAGAAGAAGAAAAAAACAGAAACAGTTTTGTGTCATTTAGAACATCTTAATTTCCTTTAGGGAATTTCAGTTTGGCGTCATCTGAACCTTAGATTATACTCAATCCTGATACATTTTGACAATGTTTTCTCATTGTTGCATTTTATTACATTTACAGAATGATTCAAAATCCAGGCAGACTCGTAACAAAAAACATGTTAGTACTGTAATGTGACTGTGCTTTCAAGCCAGCGCAGGCCTCCCTTCACTGGCTTTGGTGCACGTCTTGTCTTATGTGTGGGGAATGAAGGCATTGCTGGAGGAGGAAGTGTTAAATGGGCACCACGTCCTGTGTAGCCATGATTATTTCTCATGGCTGACCTTGGCCCTGAGGCAACCGTTCAAAGCAACCTGCGAGTGATGGGAATGAGATGTGAAGGATGTGCAACTACATGAACAACTGTAGCCATACCGCAGTCAAATCGCACTGGTTGTACAATCAAATGCCCTTTTCTTAAGTTACTGTCACCCTTACATTGAACCGGGTTTGCATGCAGACTTTGATTGAAGGTGTAAAGTCAACTGTTTACTGTAAAATTGATGTGATCTAGTCCAGTCTGGTGGTAACATGTGCCACTACATTTACTCCAAACACCCATTTCAGAGATATGTGACGTGCAGATATACAGGTATCGAAAAATTTATCCAAATGGGGGTCAGTTTAACACAGTAGTTGCTATTATTTTTCTATTTTCCTTAAAGCAGTAGTTTGAAAAACAAGCTCTCAGTCACAGACCAGCTCTGTATGGATGCTGCCATATTTACAAGTGGGTAAACAATTACATCATTGCACATTTATGTCAAGACAGTGCATGTTTATACAGAATTTAGCCTGACTATTTCAATTCACTGAGTTTATATGGCCCCTCGTATTACAATTAGAATGGCGTTAGAAGCCTAAACCGCATAAAATTATTTCATGTAAGAAACTCAAACAGAATAAACATGTTGGATTTTCAGTCATTAATTTCCCTGAAGAGATGCTGATAAACTAAAGTAGTCGTTTAAAGTAAAAATTTTAACTGCTAGTAACTTCTTTTTATAAAGCTGTTTCTTTAATAAATGTGAAAAAACAAATGCTAAATAGACAACTGACCACCATTTTGATAAGTCACGTGATACATAGATTTGCACGTAAAACAGCTGATCGAATCTAATCTAGTGGCACATTTAAACATTCAACAGGAATAGATCACATCACATGTAAACAATTGACCTGAGATCTTGAATTAGAAGGATTTAATTCAGAATGAAAAATTGCCTGCATGTGCTCCTGACTTTTTACATGAATTCCAATTCATTTGGGGAAAGGAATATTCTACCCCTGTAAAACGAGATGAAATTCTATTTAGTTTCAGGCTGGTTATTCCGACAGGTGTTTCTATAGAAGATTTTTATTTGGTACATGCTTGCGGTGATTTTTGGACATTTTTAAAATTATAAATCACTGAGTATTAAATTATAGAGAAAGCAAAGCAAAGAGAAAGTGAAAAGAAAAAGAAAGTAGCAAAGAAGAAGTGGGACACGGAGAGGACCGAAGAGAGGCGTAAGGAATACATTGAGATGCGTCCTAGGGCAAAGGTAGAGATGGCGAAGACTAAACAAGAGGCATATGATGACATGTACACCAGGTTGGATACGAAAGAAGGAGAAAAGGATCTCTACAGGGTGGCCAGATAGAGGGACAGAAATGTGCATCAAGTAAAGGTAATTAAGGATAGCGATGGAAATATGTTGACTGTTGCCAGTAGTGTGCTAAGTAGATGCAAAGAGTACTTTGAGAAGTTAATGACTGAAGAAAATGGGAGAGAAGGAATAGTAGAAGAGGCAAACGTGAATGACCGGGAAGTGGCAATGATTAGTAAGGGGGAAGTTAGAAAGGCACTGAACAGAATGAAAAATGGAAAGACAGTTGGTCCTGATGACATACCGGTGGAGGTATGGAAGCAATTTGGTGAGGTGGCTGTGGAGTTTTTGCCCAACTTATTCAATAGAATACTAGCGGGAGAGAAGATGCCAGAAGAATCGTGTGCTAGTCCCCATTTTTAAGGACAAAGGTGATGTTCAGAACAGTGGAAACTACAAAGGAATAAAGATAATGAGCCCCACAATGTAGTTATGGGAAATAGTAGTGGAGGCTAGACTCAGGACAGAAGTAAGTATCTGTGAGCAACAGTATGGTTTCATGCCTATGTAGCGCCTCTCTAGTATAAAATACTTCGACGAGGTAGCCACCTGAGTTCTTTCCTCACTTGAAAGTTGGAAACTAATAAATTAACTCAATGGTAATTACTCTAAATGTCTATTATAACTTTACACTTTACTTGTCCCTTTAATTCTCTATCAAAAAGTCTCTGAAATAATGTTTTCCTTATAAGTAAAGGTTAACTAATGTAGATAACCCAGCTATCATATAAACTCCCCACTTTTAACTGTCTTCCAGATAGTCAAATAATACACCTGGTTATGTAACAAAAAGTGTGTGAACATTTAATAACAAAATAAAGGTTATAAAAGCAACTCTCTTTACTCAACAAACAGTCATTCAGTAAATAAATTGAACAAAACAGGTACACACTGCACACATGAGCTAGGCTAACCTAAGCTAAGGGCCCAAACAAAAATGACTTGAGCCGGCAAAGCAACCGAAATTCAAACCCCAATGTCACTGTGGTGTTTCCCCAGGCAGGGATGAAGAAAGGTGAAGGTGGTTTTTCCTCTGTCCAACGTCCCCATGGTCCTCGTTCTTTTTTTCTTCCTTGAAGTCCAAACACAGGCCCCGCTAGCCAAGTTAGCTCGACGCTAGCGCCTTTGTCTTCTCCCTCATGATCCACCACACAGGCCTTTCTAGCTGGTGTTAGCTGGTTGCTAGCAGCCAAGCCAAGTCCCATGCATGCACTTAGCCCCTGTGGTAGCATCTAATGCCACGACGTTACGGCGTGATTTGAGTAGTCCACTCAAACGACATACTATCCCAGTTGAACATTCAACAGTCCTTGTCAAACACGTTGATCAACTTTTGATAAATGTCTACCATTCACTTTCTTTGTCCTTTTTTTCAACCACCTCTCCCGGTCACACCGTCCAACTTTTTTCCTCTCTCGCTCTCTCTCTCTCTCTCTCTGTCTTTCTCTCTCTCTCCTCTCTCTCTCTCTCTCGCTCTCTCTCTATCTCTCTCTCTCAAAACCCCGGTTACCACACTAAATCAACAAACAAAAGTATTTCCTTTTCACAAAAGAATCAAACACATTTAAATACCAATCCCTCCAAATGAAAATAAAGTCAGCACACACAGTTTAACAGATATTCCACTACATTGCATAAAGAATAACTTCCAATGATAACCTAATTGATACTCTATTATACTGAACTTTTACCTGTACAAACTTTTAACCGGGTTACACCTAGAAAGACTTCCACAGATACATTATTTGCCTTGAGGATGCTCATGGAAAAGTACAGAGGAGGTCAGAAGGAGCTACGCAGTATATTTGTAGACCTAGAGAAAACCTATGACAGAGTACCAAGGAGGAACTGTGGTACTGCATGTGCAAGTCTGCTGTGACGGATAAATGTTAGAATAGTACAGGACATGTATGAGGGCAGCAGTACACCAGCGAGATGTGCCGTATGTGTCTCAGAAGAATTTAAGGTGGAGGTGGGACTGCATCAGGGTTCTGCGCTGAGCCCCTTCCTGTTTGTGGTAGTAATGGATAGGCTGAGAGACGAGGTTAGACTGGAATCCCCTTGGACCATGATGTTCGCAGATGATATTGTGATCTGCAGTGAAAGCAGGGAGGAGGTGGAGGAACAATTAGAAAGATGAAGTAATGCACTGGAAAGGAGAGGAATGAAGATTATCTGAAGTAAAACAGAATATATGTGAATGAGAGGGGTGGAGGGGGAAGAGTGAACCTCCAGGGAGAAGAGATAGAGAGGGTGCACGACTTCAAATACTTGGGGTCTCGGCAAGTCATGACAAAAACTCCTGAAGTATTGTAAAGGGTGTGGCTTAGAGGGTGTAATCGGGAACATGACCAGTTCGTCTTTTTGTGAACCTCTGAACTTGGGTCGTGGCCTACAGCAGGTCATTGCATGTGTGCTCATTTTGTATTTGTGTGTTTAACAAATTCAATAAATGTATGAAAATCCACTTAAACTCTCATTGCCTCCATGTGGGGGGCATTACAGTACTTAATGTGTCGTTAAAAATGAAAAATGCTGGACAAGAAAAGGAAAGTAAATGGATTTTAAGGGTTTGGGGGTGGTCAGTCGCCCTGTATCCCACTAGAACAGCAGCAAAACCACATAACCAAAAGTACAATGAAAATGCCAGCATTCTGTATTAATTTGACCTTGGTGTCACATCTTACAAAATGATATGTGGTTTGTTGCCAACAAGGAAGTGGGAGATGAAAACAAACTTCTTTTCTTTTCTCCTAATTTGTCACGAAGTGTAGAAAGCACTGTAATACAACTCAGGGAAATGTCAGGCTGTGTCAAACGTTTATTTTTGTCTGTGCCGTGGGCCTCTAAAAAGAAAATGGATGGTGGGCTCCAAATGGCCCCCTTGGTCAGAGTTTGGACATCCCTGCTTTAAGGCACAGGATCCATGTGGTTAAAAAAAAATAATCTCATTCTCATGTTGACATGTATTACCACATCATCCACGATTAGCCACGTTGCCTCAAGACACCCATAATCCCATATTCTGGGATTTTGATGAAGCATAGTCAATCATTTTACAGCAGCACAGTATCTGCCTGCTGCATTTTGTTCAAACATAGTCACCATGTCAAAAAAAGAAAAAATGAATGTGATCTATCACTGGCAGATCAAAGCTACAATTGGGTCATACAAGTATTGCATTCTGTCTTTATCTGCACAATCTAAGTCTCTAAGAGAACCATATATGGGGCTGCCATAGCTGCTGTAACCAATGTGAAAGTTAACAAAACAGAACGATGCCAGGTTTGTCTGGCAATCATTCAGCCGGCAGATAAATAAATAAATGAATTTGAATACAAATAATTGAATGGGTTCGTCAGCTCTTATTTTGATCTTGTTTTGCCAATTTGACACGGTTGTTGTTTTGTATTCAAAACAATGTTGATTTCTGGCAGATGAATAGTACCTGCCAAAAGATGCAGCCACCACTGCAAATTTATGAATATTGAAGATGAAATCAACTGGTTTGATCAGCAGCCATGCAAGTCCAAGTGAATTTCATGCATGTGATTGTCTTCTGGTCCACTAAATATATCTTTTTCAGTTTTACATACTTATCAATTAATGGTAAGATGAAACTAGATGAGATTCGATTAAAAGTGAATTTATGACCCCCTAGAGCTATTAACAACTTAGTGGTGTTTTTCGAAATGACTCACAAATCCCCAGGAGGGAAAACTATTCCCATATCAAAACTTTCATATTCCAATCATTATGACTCAAATAACATGCAACTTCCTCCATTTGGACAAGTGCTGCAAGGGTGGTCCTTCCTTGTGTACGGCTACCACCATTTTAACTTGGTAAGCAACGCGTTTGCGCATGTACATAAAAGGAGACATCAATGGAAGGGCCGATTGCGGCAAAGTAAATGGAAGTGAGTTTATCCAACACACCATGAAAAGTGATAAGAGTGGCAAGCTAGCTAGGAGGCTTAGTTGCTTCAAAAAGAGGCAACTTAGTTTGCATTGATTTATTGCACCAACAACCGCAGAACAAACGTAGGATTCTACCTTTGGACAAAACATGGCAAGGGATCCTGGTTAAAGTAAACCATTTTAAATTAAAAGAAAAACCTTTTGATTCAGAGATGCAGCAGTTCAAACATCCATACATCCATTATCAAGACCACTTATCCTGGTTATTGTCATAGGGTGCTGGAGCCTGTCCCAGGTGAACTCAAGCGAAAGGCAGACTACACCCTGAACTGGCTGCCACTCAGTCACAGGGAACATGTAAACACGGACAACCATTTGTATTCAGATTAACACTGTCAAAGCATGGGAAATGGTCCTAGAATGCCCACATCAAAGTCAGGCGAGTTTTACCACTACACTATCAGTGACTCAGCTAAAATGTAATTCATTATTTTCCAGCATACTCTCTGACCAGTTTAATAGTTTCCAAACAATAAAATTAGAGTTTTCATTCCTTGGACTAATGCCAGCTATTCATCATTCATTAATGACAACATGAATAGCGAATGTGGTTTTCGGGGTCTGTCCAACTGCAATGGATTATCATTATTTTATGGTTAAAAAAAAAGACTACTTATAATAGGAGTTCCTGTTCCAGTGAAAAGAATTTTCAAGGAGCAATGCTAGTGAGGATAAATGGTTGAATAAGTGGAACAGAAAATGGATGAATAGGATGAATACACATACACACACACACACTCACATCTAGGAATGCAAGGTCTCTTGCTTTGCTTTTGTTGAATCCTGAAGATTCAACAAGGTCAAAAGATGGTCAAAAGATAAATATGAGACTTAAGTTCAGAATTCAAGCTTTAATTTCATGGCATTCACATCTAGGCGTGTTTAACAACTCAGGACAGAGGACAATTTGTTTGAAGCCACACCATTTTCAAGTGAGCAAAAGTATTGTGAGAAAGATTATTAAAATAACTTAGAATAAAGAATATTAAATATTTGATGGCACAACCCTTACTTGCAATAACTGCCTCAATCCTGTGACCCATTGACTTCACCAGACTTGCATTTTTCATTTGAAATGCTTTTCCAGGCCTTGCCTGCAGCTTCATTCAGTTATTCTTTGTTTCTGGGGTTTTCTCCCTTTACTCTCCTCTTCCAGAGGTAAAATACACGCTATACTTGGTTAAAGGGGAAATCCACTGGTCTGCATTAACTATGTATCCAATAGGTCATGTAATATGTACTTTATTGTGACAATGTGGTGTTAAATCCTCTCATTTGATAGTGTTTTGAGAAGATTTTTTTTATCAACAATTACAAATTTTCATGGGTGCTACCATTGTCACAAGTCACATGACTTAGATGCGTGGTTGCGACGTGGGCCTTGCCACAATAAAGGCATGATTACATGTGACACCATTTATGCTCAACTGTGATTTCTCTGATTTATCCTCGTCTGATGAAGAAATACCAGTATCGGTTGATCGGGAAGAATGAGAAATACTTCTATACACAGCCGTGAGCGGCTCGGCCGCTCGGCTGATCGGGAAGATGGAGGAATACTTCCATACACAGCCGTGAGCAGTGTACTGGAGCCAGCGAGCCGGCTTGGGGGTGTCTGTCCCCCGCATAACACGTGTCATTCATGCCTTTTACCTCCGCATTGTGTAGGAAGAGCCGACATTGAAGGATCAAAAAGCGACGTCGCTATGAACGCTTGGCCGGTACAAGTCAGTTATCCTTGTGGTAACTTTTCTGACACCTCCCACTTGAAACCTACACGCGCACGTCCTCTTTCCCGCGCACCCACGAGTTCGGGACTGGGCTGCCGGTGGAGAGCTCAAACGCGTAGCGCGCCGTCCCACAGCCGCGCTGGGTCCTTGTTAATTCCAATAATGTACGAGACTCCAGCATGCTAATTAGTTACGTTGCCCACAGCGGCGTGAGCGGCACCACTTACGGCTTTGTATGGAAGTATTCCTCCGCCTTCCCCATTAACCGAGCGGCCGAGCCACTCACGGCTGTGTATGGAAGTATTCCTCCGTCTTCCCCATTAACCGAGCGGCCGAGCCACTCACGGCTGTGTATGGAAGTATTCCTCCGTCTTCCCTATTAACCGAGTCTGCTATTTCTTCATCAGATGAGGATAATTCCGAGAAATCAGCGCTGAGCATAAATGGTGTCCCATGAAATCAAGCCTTTGTTGTGGCACGTAAAACGTCACATCCGCGCACGTAGGTCATGTGACTCGCGAAAATGGCAGCGCCCCTGAAAATTCGTAATTGCCGATAAAAATCTTCTCAAAACAATATTAAGTGAGAGAGGATTTAACATCACATTGTCAAGATAGAGTACATATTACATGACCTATTGATACATTGTTAATGCAAACCAATGGATTTCCCCTTTAAGGTCCGGTGATTGACTTGGTCAGTTTAAGACCCTTCACTTTTTCCCCTTGATGAACTAATTTTTTGTGCTGTCAGCGTGTTGTGGGAGTCATTGTCTTGTTGCATAATGAAGCTTCCCGCAATGTGTTTGGATGCATCTTTCTGTAAATTTCCAGACAACATGGTTTTGTAGACTTCAGAGTTCATTTTGATGCTTCCATCATGAGTTACATCATGAATAAAGAATAGTGAGGCTGTTTCAGAACCAGTCATGCAAGCCAAAGACCATGAAATTACCGAGAATACAAATACTATTATACCATTATACCACTGTGCACCAAGATAGGAGAACTTCTTATCAGTCCATACACAAAAGTAAGATAAAATAAATAAAACATGAGAAAAAAACCTAAAAATACATAAAAAATAGATGTGTAAAACAGTGCATAAAATGTATTGCACAAGACGTTGAAATCAGTGTGCCGTTACATTCATAGGGATAGAAGAAAAATGAGAGTTTGGGATGGTGATGGCGCTCATGGTCCGTTGGTCCATGCTTTTGTGCTGCCTTCCAGTTGGCTGGAGCTCAAACAGTTGAAAACCGGGACATGTAATGTCCTAATAATTTTTCGAGCTCTGCTGAGGCACCCAGAGGAGTAAATATTTGCCACAGAGGGAAGAGGTCAGCCAACGATCTTCTGAGTTGCCTTAATTGTCCTCTGAAGCATCGCTCTGTCTGCATCAGTGTAGCTCCCGTACCAGATGGAGACAGCACGTCAGCGGGTTCTCGATGGATGAACGGTGGAAGACCAGCCGTAACTTTGTGTCCCGTTGTTTTTTTCCCGAGGACTCTCAGGAAGTTGAGATGGAGTTGAACCTTTTAATGACTGCTCAGATGTTGTCTGTCCAGGAGAGGTCCTCAGAGATCAGTACTCCTAGGAACCTGAATGTGCAGCCTCTCTCCACACACTCGCGTTGATGAAAAGCAGAGCCGGTTCAGTCCTGTTCCTCCTGAAGTCCACAATGATCTTGTACTTTATTTTGGTATTCCATTAGATCAATCAAGGTCTGATCTTAGAAAGTAAGATAGACAAACTCCCTGAGTAATTCTACTTCAAAGGAATTATATGGCTATTTGGGGCTTTTACAACCAGCCACCTCACGGGTGACCACCTGGGGTTACCAACAGGGTTTCTGGTTCCAAATCTGCATTCATTGTTTTTTTTTTTTGCACCCAAGTATTCAATGCCCACAGACTTCCCGGGGCCAGAAAGGGAGGGACGTGACATAGGAGAGGTGGAGAAACGAGGAAAGAAGAGAGTGGGACCTCCTGAGTTGGGGATTTTTTTTTTTTTTTAAGGATGGGACATGGGTGGAAGGGGCACTAGATTTTTTGGGCTGGCTCGAGAACGCAACAGACGATTGGACTTGACGATTTGACTTGGCTGTGACACCTCTTAATAAAACTTAAAAAACTTCAGTCTCTAATAGTGCTTCCTCTGTTTACTGCCCATACTCAAGGGGAAAATACACTTCAATCTCCATTGTTTTTTTAGTGCTCAGTGTCAGATTGTTCTTTGAGCACCAAGTTGTGAGGTTCTGGACCTCTTCTTTGTTGGCTCCCTCATCTCTCTTTGAAATCAGCTCGACCACTGTTGCGTCGTCAGTGAACTTGACAATGATATTACTGTTGTAGACTGAACTGTAGTCAGAGGTGTAGAGACAGTACTGGAGGGGGCTCAGCACACAGCCCTGTGGTGAGCCAGTGGAGTGTGCGGGTGGAGGAGAGGTGGGTCTGTTGGTGAAAAAGTCTTTGATTTAGGAGCATGTGAGAGGAGGGCGGCCCAGGATGTCTAATTTAGTCATCAGAATGTTCAGTTTGATTGTATTAAAGGCTGAGCTGTAATCTACAAATAGCATCGGAGCCTAGCTCTGCGGTTGTTCCAAGTGACTTAACACAGCATGCAGAGGGATGGTGATGGCGTCCTTGTCGAGCTGTTCATTCGGTATGCAAACTGGTGGGAAGTGAAGATGGTGGGGAGGGGACAGTCTTTGCAATACTTTGAATTAAAAAAAAAAAGGTTACCTCTCAATTGACTTTCTGTTGTCGCACTCAACATCTACGTTGTAGTAGGGTGGGTCCAACTACTGGAGACAAATTCCTTGTGTGTTGTTTATATACTTGGCCAATAAAGTTGATTGTGATTCTGAGGGTGAACTGTAGGTTGTATATAATATTTAATCCCAATTAATCCCCAAAGGCTGTTAATTCTAACAAGGTGATTGGATGTGTGAAAATTCCTCAAACAGGTGGACAAAAATAAGGAAACATCAGCAGCATTTCCCTGAAAAAAATCATATACACTAATGCACTGATGTGCCTCAAAACCTAAAAAAAGTAGCAAGCAAAACACAAGCGTTGATACAACTTTAGTCTCATGTTGCATCAAGCATCTAAATGAGGCACCAAGCTGTGAATCAGGTAATAGTGTGCTTCCCCACACTCCCTATTGGCCAGCCAGGGGTTCCCCAATCACTTAGGGACCTGGGACAGTCATGCCTTTTGTCCACCCAGTTGGACGGCCCCTATTGTTTTTCAATTTTATTTTTTTCATTTTCAACACCGCTTAACCTGGTTAAGGTGACCGGGGCACTGTGACATGGAAAAAGGATGGACCGTTGGTTTTGTACTCCAAAAAAGGATTAGCAGTATTTGTCTACTCAAGACTGAATAGAGTACACTAAGATACGGAATCCTCAACAGAAAATACGTGATACTGATATAATACTATTAGACTGTACATCTTTTTAATGTCTAAATACCTGTATTGTGCTTGTCATCAATAGGGTGTCAGATAAGCTGGACTCTATCTCAGCTGACTTTGCCTGAGAGGTGAACACCAATTCATGACAGGGTTTCCCCAGATTTAGTTAGTTAGTTAGTTAGTTAGTTAGTTAGTTAGTTAGTTAGTTAGTTGGTTAGTTGGTTAGTTAGTTAGTTATGTCATGATCCTGCCGCTCCCGCACGAGCTGTGCTGATTGAGGCGCACACCTGCGTCTCATGCGGGCTGATTAGTCTGTGTATTTATATCACCCCGATGATGACTGGTGCCCGCCAGTTCGTTGAGCTTCATGTCCCGTTCCAGCAGTCTCATATCCCTGATCGACAACGTGTGTGTACCTACCTTCGCCCGTTCTCCGACCAACCTTGTAAGCCAGACTCCTTTGATACTTCTGCCTGCCTTGATCGTTCTCCTGTGTACCGACTCCTGCCTGCCTGCTCACCTGCTCTCTTTGCTCGACGTCCCAACTACCGCTGCTCCACCGGACTGCCTGCTCGATCCCCGACCTCGGCATATAATAAACGTTTCTCCTTGAACTACCTTGCACCGTCCGAGTCCTGCATTTGGGTCCTACCCCTGTTCCGATGTTTCGTGACAAGTTAGTTAATCAATTAGTTAGTTACTTACTTAGTTAGTTTAGAGCAGGACTCAGCCACCTTTTTGAGGGCTACTTCGTGAGCACCAATCATATGAAGGGCTACGTGACGTGTTTGTGGCAAATTTCAGACTCAGTTCATTCCACGTACATAAGATGTGTTTGTTTTAATTTATTGTAGTAAATGAGATTACAGCAGAGACTCCGCCGCCTCCTGCTGGACAGGAATGTGATGCGGTTGCGGCACCCTCGCCACCTCCTGTACGGAAGCGTGAGGCGGCTGCGGCGCGATTGCCACCTCCTGGACGGGAACGTGAGGCGGCGGCGGCACCGCCAACTCCTGGACAGCAACGTGGGGGTTGGAGAGTGACTCCTGAACCCCCACAGGTGGCACAACGCTGCGTTGTTGCTCCCTTGGTGTTCGCCTTGGCACTACAAAACTGGGCGTTTGTTCCGGAATGAGAGTCGGCTCCTTCAGATGGAGATCGACTGGCTCATAGTTAGGGGTCCCGGAGGAAAACTGGCAGACACTAGGGGCTGTGAATGGATCATCCCTGGGCACGGCACAGAGTGACCGAAATGATAAAGTCCTCCTCCTCTTCACTGGAGGAAAATAGTTCGCCTCATCTTTATCAGAATTTGCTCCAGCCTCTGAATTTAAGCTATCTGCAACTCGTTTCTGAATCCTGTTCTTTGGGAAAACACACGTTGCGGATGCTCTGGCAGGACCATCTTCGATAGCAAATTCCATCCTTCTCCTTCGACGGTCGCAGTGTGAGTGTGACGCGGTAGTGAATCTGCTGCCAGCCGCGATGTGGACTTGGCTGGGGAAGGAGTCGATGGATGCTGTGACATGAGAATTGGTCAGCAGCGCATCTGTCAAAACTGCGATGTCAGCATGGCAAGGCGGTGGATCTGTTTCCACAGCGACGTGGGAATGGGGAGGTGGCGGGTCTGTTCCCACTGCAATGTGCGCTTGACTTGGTAGCGGATCAGTTGCCTCTGCAGCGTGAGCATAAGTCAGCAATGAGTCAGTTGAAACTGCAATGTGGGCGTGTCTCGGGAGCAGATCCGTTGCGACAGCGACATGAGCCTTGCTTGGTAGCGGGTCCGTCTCTACTGCGATGTGCGCATGACTTCTCCGGGAGTCCGTTTCCACAGCTACGTGGACCTTGCTAGTGGATCCGTAGCCACTCCAGCGTGAACCTGAGTCAGCAGCGAGTCAGTAGCAGTCGCGACGTCAGCATAGCTCGGCTGGTTCTCTAATCCTTGCCGAACCTGGGCCGTGAGGACTGCCAGTTTGGCGCTCTGCCACTCTATCTCCGCCCACATTTTGCGGGAGAACACTTCGTGATTTGGTGGCCCCTCCTCCCTTTGTGCTGGAAGCTTCGCCACCTGCTGTGGGTCTGCCGGTTTAACCGTTGCCGGTGAGGAGTAGGTGAACGAGGATGGCGTCTTTGTTGCCGCCCAGCGGGAGGCACAAAAGAGCGCCCGGCCTGGGCGTCTCCTCTGGCTGCCACGCGGAGGTCCCGGGTAGATGGTCAAGCGGGTTCCCTCAAACGGATTGGTGGACTCGGACCGACCGGGCGAAGACGCTCGGGAGCTGGAAACGTGGGGAGGTGAAGCGAACTGACTGGGATTAAAGATCAGGGGAAGAGATTCATAGTCGAAATAATCAGAGTTGTCGTCAGGCAGCCGGTCATATAAATCACGGTCCTCCTCGTAGTCCGAAAAATCAGAGTCCAAAAGAATTTGAGGTGCTGGACGAGTCGTGGTCGGGACGTATTCATAGCTTGCCAATGGAGCGTGTGACACGGAAGCGGAGAAGGTCATGGAGCCTACATGGATCGGACAGGCTTGGTCCTCCGGCAGTCCGTCTATCTTGCGTCGGTCCCGGCGACGCTTTGTCTTTCCTGCTGGGTCCTGTTTTGGCCAAATCGTTCTCTCAGGGCCCATCGGAACGGAGGTAGGACCCAAATTCAGGAGTTGGGTGTGCAGGTGTAATTCAGGAAAAATGTTTATTGTTCCAAGGTCGGGGATCGGGCAGGCAGTCAGGTGCAGCAGTGGTAGTCGGGACGTTGGGCGTAGGGAGCAGGACAGCGGGCAGGCAGGAGTCAGTACACGGGAGAACGATCAAAGCAGGCAGGAGTATCAAGGTTGTCAGGCTTATGGGGTCGGTCGGAGAACGGGCGGTGGTCGGCACACACGGGTTGTCGATAAGAGATATGGGAGTGCAGGAACGGGGCATGAGTTGCGACGATCTGGTGCCGGACCAGTTGTTCCCATGATCCTATATACACCGGAGCCAATCAGCCAGCATGAGGCGTAGGTGTGCGCCTCCCAATCAGCGCGAACGCGCGGGCACCTGCACAGCCAGGGCTGGACCGGCAGGACCATGACATCTACCAGTAATATGAGGTCAGGTCGCAGGGGCAGTAGCTTTACAAGAAATGCCCAGTCTTCCATTTCCCCAGCCTATTCATCCTGATCTTCTGGGGGGATCCCAAAGCATTCCCAGGCCTCCCGAGGGACATAGTCTCTCTAGCATGTTCTCGGTTGTCCCGTGGTCTCTTTCCAGATGGGATGTGCCCGGAAAACTTCACCAGGGAGATTTCCAGAAGGCATTTGAATTTGAGGCCCAAGCCACATCATCTGGCTGTTCTCAATGCAGAGAAGCAGCAGCTCTACTCTGAGTGCCTCTCGTAAGATGGAGCACCTCACCCTTTCTCACAGGGAGAGCCTGGAAACTCATTTCAGCCGCTTGTATCCGGGATCTTGTCCTTTTGGTCACAACCCACAACCCTTGACCATAGGTAACGGTACGAACATATATCGACCAGTAAATTGAGAGCTTGGCCTTTCAGTTTAGCTCCTTCTTCACCACAGTGGACTGACACAAAGTCCGCATCACAGGAGACGCTGCACCGATCTGCCTGTTGATCTTGTATTCCATTCTTCCCAGAAAGAAGGGTTCTGTCGATGCTTTCAACGCCACTGGCCTTATCCTTTCAGAGCTGCTCTACTTGCTCTTTGTCCTTAAGAGAGGCATCGTACCACTGGCCTAAGCTCTTCACAGGCTTCTCGGAGACCATTGGAATTGGTTCCTCACCAATGTCAAATTGGTGGTTTGACAGTTTTCCCTTGACGATGGAGATGTTTCTTGACTTGATTTTTATGTGAGCCAGCGACATGTTTTCGTGGACCTTTTTTCCCAAACATGCAGTGCAAGCCTTGGTTGTGGTAACATAAGTCCTTTTTTCTTTCCTGCTAAAATCAATCGAACAACGATGCAAAGTATACAGTGTGAGGTAATAGACTAAAATATGCTCTTAAATGTGTCTGGAAACAATGTGATCTCTTCGAGCGTGCGTAGATGTGTGTGTGGAATCGGGAGGAGCAGAGTGATAGATCAAGTGCACAGAAAATAAAGCATATAAAGCTCAACCTGCCAAAGTGCCTCATGGCGGTACCAATTGTTACCCTCTGCTACTGAAATTCACCCCCAAGCAGTGGCTGGTGGCTGTTACTATCAAGCCCTGTATTTTTTTTAAACTTCTGTACAAATGACCTGACACTACAATCCATTTCAAATTTCAATTTGTTTTTTGAGCAATTTGCTGACCAGCACTTAAAAGTGGCTTTTATACGCTTATTTTACAGTGAACGACAAAACTTATTTTGAAAGTGAGCGGAAAAAGATAACGTCAACAGACGCACGTGTTCGCATGCCGCTTGCCGTACTTACTTCCGCCGTTGTTGACACATGACTTGTTGCTAAGTAGAAGCTTTGCCATGGATACCCTTACTTGTAAATATGAAGAAGATATTAAATATTGAAAATAAATGTTCATAACTCAAATGGATACTTTAAAGAGGTCACCACGGAGCAGATAGCATCAAAGACGGCGCCATTCGCCGACAGGTAATTTTATACTTTTATGTTCATCTCAATGGTGCTAACTGATAGCTCCACTCGTTCACTTGTCACGAAGTTCATAATGAAGTTTGCAGCTTGATATAAGGTGCAAGGATATTTGTAATTTGCAAATAAAAATGCTGTCGTTTGTGCGTTCACTTTTGTTTATAATTGTCGTCGTTGCATAGAACATCCTTTCTATTCTTCGAGTTCAGATAATTAAAAGGGAAATATTTTACCTCACCTTAACCTTTTCTCTTTACGCTCAGTATTATCACTATCAATGATGCTGCTTTTCTCATAGAAAAAAAAAATTAAAAAGTTGTTTCCCTGAGAGAATTCACATATGATCGTTTCAAAATTGATTGTGTATCTACCACTTAAAAAGATGAAAGAGGCCTGTCATTTTCATCATAGGTATACTTCCCCATGGGAGACAAAAAAAGTAAATTTCTGTGATTTTTTTTTTTAAAGCATTAGCAAATACGTTCATTAATTTTCCAGGCCGCTTATCCTCACAAAGATCGTGGGAGTGCTGGAGCCTATCCCAGCTATCTTGGGGCATGAAGCAGGGTGTACACCCTGAACTTCCTGTCAACCAATCGCAGGGCACATAGAAAAACGAACAACCATTCACACTCATATTTACACCTAAGGGCAATTTAAAGTCTCTTATGAATGCACATTTTTGGTATGTGGGAATATAGTGGAGTGCCCGGAGAAAACCGATGCAGTCACGTGGATAACATGCAAACTCCACACAGTAGGTATGGTATTCTTTGGATACAACTCAGAATTTTGTTCTCCTTCAAACATGACAAGTTAGTTTTTCCCCCAAAGTTGTTTTTATTAGTTTCATCTGACAATATGACATCCTGCCAATTCTTTTCTTTGTCATCAGTGCTCTCTCGCACATTTTAGACGAGACCTGGGCATTCTATAGCATGTGAGCCACATCTGGCCCCATGGGTGACGCTGTCTGGCCCACGAAATGCCAATCATAAATTAGTAAAAAAAATATGTATGCCCTGTATGCAATACAACTATGTTGCTTTTATTTTGAAAAGCGTCACGTTAGCATTTACGTCTGTGTGGACGCACATTCAAGCAGTGAGCAGTGAGTGTAGGTAAGCAGTAACTAGTGATGCTAGCTGGGTTACCCTCAAGATGTCAGCTCACGAGAAGAAAGAAAAATTTATTATGAATGTTGTGTTTTCAACAAGACACGGACTGCCAAGTACATCTTTACAGAAGTCAAAGATAAAGCCGTCTGCTTAATTTTTGGTACACAGGTCGCTGCATTAAAAGACCACAATTTGAATAACCACTACATGACCAAAGATGAGGATAAATACAGGACTCTGTCTAATGAAGGTCATACATTGGAGTCTTATGCGTGGCTACCAGATCTGCGATGCCAAAAGGGATTTTTTTACAAAACGTTGCACACCCAGAGATCCAGGCGTCAGGACAAGTTATGTAATTTCTTACAAAGTCGCTTGAAAGTAGTCTGTTTTCTGACAGATGGGTTATTAAGGAGTGCTTATCGCTTATCGGACTTTTGCGCTGTTTTTCTTGGAGAATAAAGGAGCATTTGAGAATGTGCCACTCTCCTGATGCACTGGAATGAGGTGGGTTGAGGACATCGCTGGAAATTTGGAGCTTCAATAGAAGAACAGAGCGGCAGACTGACTATTTTTCTCTGCCGTTGGATGAGAGCTGTGATGTCCGTGGCACTTCTCAGCTGCTCATCTTCTTACGTGGGATAGCTGCAGACTTTCAAATCATGAAGGAGCTAGTAGCCATGCAATCAGTGAAAGAGGCCACCACTGGGAATGAATGACGTGTTCAAAGAGGTAACTGTATGTTTTGAGAAGATCGGACTGAAATGGGACAACTGGCAGGTGTGACAACAGAGGGTTGTCGAAATCTGACTGTGAAATATGCTAGTCTTTAGAAGAGAATTTAGGATAAGGTGACAGAAATGAACCCTGGGCAGAAATTGACACATTGTATTATTCATCAGGAAGTGTTGTATAAATCAGTGTTAAAAAAATAGCCATCTTGTTGGTGCTATAACTACAATAGTTAATTTTTTTTATCAGAACAAGAGCATTAAATCACAGTTTGTTGCACATTTGGAGGAAAATGAGACAGAACATGGTAAATGAGGCCAGCCTCACTGCTGGATTTTTACTCTTCCCTCAAAAAGGAGAACTTTTCACACCTAAGAAGGCGTGCTCAGAAGATTCTAGATGCTCTTTGGATCAACTTACATATGTGAACAGACATTCTCAGTGATTAAGTTCTATAAATCCAAACACCTCTATCACTGGGGCCCACCACTCAACTGTTCTTCGCATCGCCACCTCAGACATTCAGCCCTTGTTCAAGCCCAAGACAGACTGCTTTATTCTCTTTGAAGAGGTAAAATGAAGTGAAAAGAAGTTACAAGTTTCAATGTTTATGAAGATTAACTAGTTAAAAATAAATTCCACTGATGTGATGATTGTTTTTCATGACTTTTTTTGGAGTATTTTCTTCTTTAACATATACACCACAATTTCACATATAATAATAATAATACATATATAAATATTGACACAATACTCTTATTCCAACTACAGGTACCAGGTATTCAAACTAAAGAATTGATAAAATGTAATGCATTTTACAATGGGACAAAGAGAGTGAAGTTCTAGATATCAATGGTGTGCCCATCTGACAGAATTCAGTTTCTTAAGTGACCCCTTGAAAAAATTAATTGCCCACCCCTGCTTTAGACTGTCCTGGCCTTGTACTGTCTTAAACAGGGGAACACGTCTGTGATTGGAGGATTTGGTAGTATTTGTTACTTTGGTCCCATCTCTCTGCAGGTCATTCCCTTGGTCGCTTTGTGTTGTTCTGGGATTTTCGCTCACCGTTCTTCTAATCATTTTGACCCTACCAGGTGAGATCCTGCATGAAGACCCAGATAGAGGGAGATTATCAGTAGTCTTTTATTTCTTCCTTTTTCAACAATTGCTGCGTTGCAAATGCGTTGGCCTCTCAGTTCTGAGGAACGTGCTTCAAATCCCGGCCCCACCTGTGTGGAGTTTGCGTGTTCTCCTCGTGCCTGCACTCCGGTTTCCTCCACAACCCGAAAACATGCATTAATTTAAGACTCTCGATTGCCCTTAGGTGTGATTGTGAGTGTGACTGTTGCCTGTCTCTATGTGCCCTGTGATTGGCTGGCAACCAGTTCAGGATGTACTCTGCCTCCTGCTTGATGACAGTTGGTATTAGCTCCAGCACTCCTGCAACCCTTGTGAGGATAAGCTGCTCAGAAAATGGATGGATCGACAGATGTGCGATAGGGCCTACCGAAGGGAAGGAGATGGAACAGGTGGTGACTGGGATGTGATGGGTCCAAGAGGATTTTGGATCCTCTTGTCTTAGTTGTGGCAGAATGCAAGTCCTCATTGGTGGACTGTTTGTTACCAATAATCTCTTTAACAATTTTGATTGTTTGTTTGGGTGAAGTTTGTCCTTTTCTATGGAGCACCATACCAGACTGTGATGGATGAACACAGGACCGATTGAAGGACTGCTGTGCTGAACTGGCTCAACAGCTCTTGTGGCAGGCTGTGTTTCCTCAGAATCAGCATGAAGTTCACTACATCCTCTGCTGGGCCTTTTTGAGGATGGAGTTGATGTTGGTCTCCCACTTCAGGTCCCGAGATATTGTAATTCTCAGGAACTTGAAGGTCTCAACGATCGCTACAGTTTTGAGTGTATTCAGCTCTGACTGACTGTCGAGTGCCATGAGGTGCAGTTGTTTGTGAAGAGAGAGGGGGAAAAAAAGCAGCACAGAGAGGCCGCAAACTTGGGCTGCCCCGATACTGGTGGTGCGTGTAGATGCGGCGGTGTCCCCCAGCCACACCTGCTTTTTCCTGCCCGTGAGGAAGCTATAAATCCACTGCCAGATGGCAGGTGAGACGCAGTCCCTGTTTAACTGCATCATCTGCAGACCTTTCTGCTTGGATGGCAAACTGAATTTAATTATGTAGAAAGTAAGACTAATAACTGAAGCTCACATCCACACTTTGATGTTTGATAAATCAAAATCAATTTTTAACCAATTACAGTACCCGATTAATCAATGGGATGTTCGGTACAATGATCAATTCTGAAAATATTCGGTATCTGCAGCCTTCATCGCAATGGTTTTAATGTAATTGATAAGATTATACTTATACTAAGATTATACATTTAATTTAGTAATTAAGGTTTTAGTTCTACAGTTTTAATGCACACATCTTTGTGATGAAAAGCATCACTCATGTCCCTCTCCAATTCTCCACTGTGTTCCCCTCACTGTTTGTTACCCACATTTGTGACTGGGAAACAGTTAAAACCTCTGGTAATTTTGATGCAAATGTTTGCTTTCTTCTCACTTTCCCCTCTTTTCTACTTCCACTTAACTCTGCTTCATACTTACCACACCAACAAGTTTATTTGGCTGCTGTCTTCCTGAATCAAGCCTGCTAGTGGACAAGATGGAGCGGTCCATGGTATGAAAAGGGAAGGGGCAACATCCAATGATGATATATGAAACATTTTGATGAGTTTTGAAATTATGATTTATAACTAAAATAAGTGGCTCAGAAAATGGATGGATGGACATTAATAATTTTAAATTTAGGAAAAACATTTTTGATCAGTTTCTCGATACATTTGATGATTTCTCTTACTCTCAGGGCACCAAACAATTAATTGCCTTTGTAAGTCTGCCTTTGGCAAGGAAATAACGACAAAGATAACTGTTTTCCAGGGTACAGTAGTGTAGAAAATTGAAATTATAATTAATGTAGACTGCTATGCCAAGCCTTACTTTGGGCTAGGTTGTCTTTATTATATTATGAACTGAAAGGGTGTGAAGAAGGTGTATGAAAGCTTTTTGGATTTTAGATTTTGGTTTAATGCCAGTTGAAGATGGTGTGCACTGACTAAGAAGATTGTGTACCACTGGATGCACTGATATAATCTCATTTTTTTAATGGCAGCATTTTTTTATTGTACGTACCAGGCTGGTTAAAGCGAGCTGGTACAGCACCAGAGCTGAGGATCTGTGTAGATAGGACACGTTCAGTCAACACAATAACTGGTGAAGACCATACTAAGAAAAGCCCAAGCTTTTCATGCTCATGAAACAATTACACATCTAAAGTGGATTGAGATTTATTAGTTTTTGTCAATTTTAAGACAAGGGACATGTTCTATACTGGTCAACCAGCTCCCTATTCTTGTGACTAAATCGTGTTTTCAAATTATCAGACTGAAATACTGCTGAAACATCCATAACCTTTGATGGTTGTTTTCCACTATTTGGCGTTCATGAGCAACCTCGCCACCATATCCCACTGGAGTCTATAATCATATCTTATCACTCCTAATAGTGTGAAGTAAAGTCCTTTCTTAGTCCACTAATTTAGAGAGCTATATTAACCGTGACAAGTATTTGGAGGTGAGCGTCAATGTTAATCTTGCACAAACAAACAAACAATCGGCCCTAATATAACCCAGTTTTGAGACATAAATAGTTTAATACTCTCAGGAAGGTTAGTAATTAGGGCTCAGTTATTATGTAGAAATGATTTTTTACATTATTGAAATCATGTTAATAAATAATTATTCAATGATTTCAAAACTTTTTATTCATTTTATAAATACCACAAGTTTAATTATAACTGAAGACCAATAAATAAACAACCAGAAAATACATTTTCAAAAAGTAAAATCATAACATATCGAAATAATCAAACATAAATACACAAAGGAATACAAATACAATCCTGGTAAAAATATGCCAATGTTTTTACCCATTCACTGCATTGACTATTAAATATCTAAAGAAATTCTTCTCTTATGTGGCATTTGGTGAATAGAAGTAATTTTGGTAACGGAAGTTTCAATAAACATCTTACAGCACTCTCAGAGAGAGCAAAATAACATCCATCACACGCTTCCTGCAAGCAACGTGATGCGTTCAGGGTGTTTTAACCACACAGGAACTTGCATAAACAACCTGTGCTGCTGCAGATTGTCCGTTTTCAATGATAATTTTTTTATGATTGTGAGAAGCCATAATCGAAATCATGATTACATTTTGATAAATCAGCCAGCCCAATTAGTAGTGATCTGCTTTTGTTACATCTACCTCAAAAATGAATGGTCTTTATTGTCATAAACATGTATTCATAGAGACTAAAATTGCTTTGCCCGTTCCAGTGAACAAATACTCCTGTTAATGGAACACACTAAAGTAAAGGGCGACTTAAGCACCTGGGGAGTAGGTTGGAGTATTGGTATCTTGCTTAAAGATACCAAAGCTGTGTGTCTGGGGGATGTGAGTGGACAGTCGGTTCTGGGTCTTGAATCTAGATCCCCAGCGTGGCAGTTGACCATCTGAACCCCTCGACCAAAGCTGAACGCATGGTATTCATAAATGTTAGGATCTTTTCAATGCTTGACTGGATTTTGGATAGCAGTTCTCGTTGAATTTTCACTTTTATCTGTCAACTGGATCATTATCTCACTACGTTGCAAACATTAACTGTCAGTCAAAGCTAAAAATGTACCCCTTTTGAATGAAATCTGAGGTGCTGCAGGTAGCCACGTTTCCCTCAGACTCTAGTTCGGTTAATGGGATTCTTCCCAAATCCACTAAAACGATAGCACTTTACAAGTGACTGCACAAGTGAACCATCGTCCAATACTGCCCCTCCCAGTGGCGAGATTCATCCTCAGTGCTGTCACAGACGTTTGATGAAAGATAGCTTCTGAATTGCTGCCAAGGCATTTGAAAAGACTCCAAGCTCTAAAACCAGGATGGCCACAGTGGGTGAGACATGTGGATAAATGTGTGAAAGGATTTGACTGCTTTTCTTGCCTCATAGGAAATGCTGGACTCAGATGAAGTGCTGTAAAAACTTTAATCTATCTGCCAGTATCAGAAAAAAAGGCTTCTTATAGTTCATATATATATATATGTATAAATGTGAGAATATTAACTCCATGAAATTATACAATAATCATGATTGCTTTTTGATTCAAGTCAAAGCATTGGGTTGACTTGTCATTGAAGGCTGTGGCTGTTTTTGATAGAGACAACTTAGAATCTAATTTCAATTTGAAACTGGTTTTATTTATACAACCTATGCCCAATTTTACAGTTCAGTCACACTTGACAGCTGTCCTATACCATGCCAAACATCATTTGCGAAGATATCAGGCAAGCCCACCTCTTCTAACACTGCTGGGTCCATGTTGGTGGGCTATGCTTGGGCACGGTATTGCATATTAACATTAGAGAGACACAACGATTCGTACTCAATGTAGAGTGTCCAGTTGAACTAACCATGATTTTTATGGACTGTGGAAGGAACATGGATTACATGGAAAAAAAATGACACACAAGAACATTTTAACTCTATGAGAGGCACCTTAAACCTAGGATGTTATGTAGTAGACCGGGCTCACAGCCAAGTCAGAACAATCCTAGTATGGCATTGTTCACGCTCATTGTCTTATATTAATGAGATCCTTTTTGGGTGGCATGCCCTCTTCAAGTAAGGGCCGAGATCCTGCCCCAAGTGGAGGAGATGAAGTATCATGGGGTCTTGTTCACGAGTGAGGAAAGAATGGAACTCGAGATTGACAGATCGATGCAGTGTCTTCAGTGATGCGGACTATCGGTCTGTTGTTGTAAAAAAAGTTGCTAAATCGAAAGGTGAAGCTCTCAATTTACTGGTTTGTCTATGTTCCTAGCCTTACCTATGGTCATAAGCTGTTTTTCATGACAGAAAGAACATGATCTTCTCGCTCCAAAAGAGCTGGGATAGGTGCCAGTTTTCCCATGACTCTAATGAGGATAAGCATTACGGAAGATGAATACATTTTTCAAGGCATTCAAATTTATTTATTTAATCAAGTCAAATGTATAATATGGTTAAGGTGTGGTTTTGTTGACATTTAAATATAATGCTTTCTTTTTTGTTTGGGTTTATCTCTAGCTACTACCATTTCTTCATACATCACAACATCATGTATGGTAGGTTGATTGAAAACTCTAAATTTCCCATAAATGTGGGTGTGAATTGGTTCTTTACTTAATATGTGCCTTGTGATTAGCTGACGACTAATTCTAGGATATGCTGCCTCCCGCTGAAGATAGCTGGTATATGCTCCAGTACACCCGAGACCGTGAGTATAAGCGGTGCAGAAAATGTATGGATAGTTTTATGAAGTTACTTTTCAGGATTTGCTAATATCATTTTTATTTTTATTCAGTTCTCCATTCCTTGCCGCGTGCCCTTTCTCTTGGGCAGTGGGCAAGTCTGACTTGTACGGGTTAAACTGGACGTTCCCACCTTCCACAAGTCCAGGGGAAGGAAAACCCCAATTTCAAATCTCCGCTGCCTTGCGGCCACATCCAGCCTTGGTAAAGGCTTTAGCGCTAAACCTTGATGAAATATCCAGAGTTGGCGTCCTTAAGGCAGTTTGTAGCTATATTCAGCTCCATCCTAGCAGCTCCTGTGATGAGACTGGTCCCAAATTGTACCAACCTGATCGTTCCTCTGGTCCCATCAGTGTCATGGAGAAGCGGGGTTTGCCTCATGGACAATAACTTGTTCTCCATTGCACACCGCCTAGGTTGACAAATGACAACACCACACATCACTCACCTGGAGAGGACACTCCTGGTTCGCCTCAAGCGTCAAAACAACATGGAGATCGACAGTTACCGGTTATAAATCATTGCTCAATTGGCATAGAGCATGGTGCCTGGGGTCAATCTCATTGGTGGGAGGAATTTTCTAATCCCACTAGACAGTTACTGCCCACCTCAAACTGGGCAGCCAATCAGGTGCTGTCCCATCACAGTCTGCTTTTCTCATTGGGTGCATGGGGATTAGGATAAATCTGACAGGCAGTTCACAACCACTGCACCCGGCAATAAATCAAAGCATCATGAGAGCCCAACTCTTTAACTGGGAAACTGCAATGTATAAACAATGTTGACCGGCCTTTCCGAGATCTTACAGGATGTCAATGACTCTAGAAAAACAGCAGTCATCAATGATGAGCTTAAAAGGATGAACGTGGACATCACCGCACTCCACCAAACACAAGTAGCAGTCAGGCTCGCTAAGGGAGAAACACAACACTTTCATATCGCAGAGGAAGACCTCCAATGAGTCACAGATACAAGCAGTAGGCTTTATAGTGAGAAACACATTGCTGGCAATGATAGAACTGGGCAGCAACAGCTCACAGCTACTTCTCACCCTACACCTGGACACCACCACAGGCACCGTCACCCTTATCAGCGCATACACCCCAAAGTTGTCCTTGTCATTTGATGCCAAGGACAAGTTCTACGACCATCAGTAGGATTCTCAGCAAGGAACAGATGGGCCTACTGAGAGAGTTGGTGCAGATCACAGCTACTGGCTCTCAGGGCTTGGACAGTTCAATGTGGGCAGGATGAACAAGAACGGCCAAAGACTGCTTGAAGTGTGTGCATACCACAACCATTGCATTGCCAATTCCTTCTTCAAGACCATGCCCCAGCATAAAGACACCCGCATTCAAAGCACTGCCACCAGGTGGACCTTGTCCTTGTCAGACACTCCGCTGTCAAAAACACATGCTCTTACCACAGCGCCAATTGCAACACAGACCAAAGAGGTTCCCCCTGTGGCAAGAATCAAAGGAATCCCTACATGTATTTCAGTAAGATGTGTCAGTCAGATCTTGTGGAGTCGTTTACACGGAGCCTTGAGAGAAAGTGAGCAGCCCCGCAGCCCACAGGCTCTGTCACAGAAAGGTGGTAGATCCTACGGGACACCATACACTGCACTGCCATTGCCACATTCAGGAAAAAGACTTCCAAAGCGGAAGACTGGTTTTAGGCCAAGGCTGCTCTAATGACTCCTGTAAGCCAAGCGCGATGCTCTCATGGACTACAAGCATTCACCCGGTGAGCAGAACTTGCAAATTTTAAGGGCCACCAGAAATAAAGTCCAACAAACCGCCAGACGTTGTCCAATGAGTACTGGACGGAGCTGAGTGAAGCCACCTGGACAGCACCATTAACAGGGAACATCACATCAATGTACGATGGCATCAAGAAAGCCCTTGGATCAGTGCATAACAAGATGGCTCCATCAATTCCTCCACCAGGGATGTCCTCATCGACAGAGGGCAAGCAGATGGAGAGATGACTGGAACACTGCTATGACCTTTACTCTGTGCAGAATGCTATTGCACCTGCAGGCCTCGATTTCATTAAATGCCTGTCCATCATAGACGAACTTGACACAGAGCCCACCATGGAGGGCCAGAGCAAGGCCATTGACATCTGGGCGTCTCGCTGATCCCTAGGCAGTGACAGGATTCCCCCAACCTGCTGAAACACTGCAAGACCACCCTACTGCTCCTGCTGCATGATGTGCTCCATCTGTGATGGCAGGATGGGGCTGTACCAGAGGACATGAGGGATGCCAAGATCATTAACTTCTATAAGAGCAAAGGGGAGCACAGCGACTGTAACAACTACAGAGGAATCTTCCTACTCTGCACTGTAGGCAAAGTCTTTGCTCGGGTTGTCCTTGTCCGTCTACAGTGACTCGCCGATTGCCAAAAAGGATTTTATTTGTCTTTTGTTGACCCCATTCATAACATCATTACTTGGCCCTGAGAAAGACATTTACTCCATCTCCCCGGTGTGCACAGTATAACTGAATCCAAAAGCTAGTTTATTTTTATATAGTAATATTTAGTTTTTTTTTCATGCCTTTTGGTGGAATACTGTAAATATCTGACAGCCAATATTTATGAAAAAAAAAAAAAAAACAGGGCCTTGGAAGAGACAAGATGGTTTTGCCAAGACAACATGTAATGTATGTGAAATCTTGTATTCCGATTCCACCACATCCTTTTACTTTATGATCAGTGGGTTTTATCTGGTTAACTGCGATCCAATACACTCGTTACTGTAGGGATGACAACACAAGTGGATCGCACCGACTGTATTCTATGTAAGAAAAAAATGGGGGAAAAAAACTTGTTGGTGGTCACCAGTGCTCAGGACAATTTTTGCTTGAGGTACTGTATGTTCACATACTTGTAATGCGATACAGCTCGCAAGCCATCAACAACGGGTTACATAGCCTAGCAAGCAAGTCCTACCGCTTGTGTTTGTAAACATGTTGCTGTTCTGTTGAACACCTGCTGACCAGAGCAGAGAATTCTAACGTTTTTGGAGCAAGGTGAAATGCCGGTACTTTACAAAAAAAAAAAAAAAAAAAATCTCACGGCACATCAACAAACAAAAATGTCACAAAAGTAGATGTATTAATTGCTGTATGTATCTACTTACTGCCATCTCATACAAGACTTAATTCATTTTGTCTGTCACTTTGCCTCACTGGTATAAATAGATGAACAATTAGACTTCTATAATTCATGTTGTCAGTCCCACCACACTTCGTTTGTATAGCCAGGTTCATGACCCTTGTCCTTTACCCTTATCTCATGTCCATGCGTCTTCTCCTTTCCTATCTTGTCCTGCCCTTCCCTCACGGGGTGTAGCGCTACAATCTCATGCAACATACAGTGGTACCTGTACTTACAAAGGTCTATAATTACAAAAATTTGAGGTTACAAAATTCCTCTTCAGAAAAATATTGTCTCCAGTTGTAAACATCAGAATGTAAACATCCTGTATCTTGGTTTGTGTGGAGTGATAGAGCTCTCGCATTGGGTATTGGCATACCATGTTCCTGCTATCCCATTGGCTAGGAGGGACGTCAATTTTTATCCATCATGCTTTTCGTTCCTCGAACGCTTGACTCCTTTCACATGCTGTTACAAGCTAGTGCACATTGGTAAAGTGCAACTTTTCTCTGAATTTTCCATGTATTTTTTGCAAGTTTATTTATCTTTCTTCACCATGGGCCCCAAGAAACTACAGTGGAATTAAGTTGTGTGTGTGTGCCTACATTCATACCTGTGTTTTCTCGGTTGTCAAACATTTGCCTCCTCCTTCCTTAGTTTTTGCATCATCCTTCGTTAACAATTTACCCAGTGATGATGATGATGACATCCTTGTCATTAAGATGTTCACATTTATAATGTAAGATCCGAATCTATAAATCCTTGTCCCCACCCACCAAGGTGACATTATTATGATTGAAATATGTCAGATTGCTACCTGCTGCTTTTTTGAAAATCCAACGAAACAACAACTGTCAAAATAGTTCATAGTCTTTCCACCTTCATTGCATGTGATGCAAGGCTTCGTTTCAGCAGAGAGAGGAGAGACAGCTATAAGAAAAATGGGAAGTGATGAGATGAATGAATGCATCTGAATTCCATCTGGCCTGACCTTCTGATCAATACACTCCTTTTTGGTGTTCCTGGCCGAGCAAGAGCCAACTCCTTTTGTAGACTAATAAAGATGACACTGAAGCTGCTTCAACGTCGGGCTGTCAATACTTTTTAATACCCCCATCAATTTTCATTACAATCAATGGTTCTTTGCTAAGAGGATTTTAAGGGGGTATTGTGGTGGTTTTTCGGAAATGTGGGCAGATATTTCATGTATTGGGACCCTGATTGAGTGAATGATCCACAATCACACTTATTTGTGTAGACCACTTCTTTTCTTGCATGGATTTAGTAAACTGTAATTAAATTTGAATATCAGATTGGAAAAAAATAAAAATAAAATCCATCTTTAAAAAACAGAACATTTCAAATTGATTATACTTCATTTACCGGTTTGGTGTGTGAAATGTCAGAAAATAGGTAACAGTGTTCATTGTTTTCCGAAGTAAAATATGTTTGAAAATCTTTTAATAAACAAAATGCTTTCATGGAGGGCTGCAAAAATGTAAGAATGATTACAATTGATTTGTTAAATATGGATAAATAATAATAAAGTTAAACAATGTCTCAAATGATTCATTATTTATCAAAATAGTTGATTATTTTAATAATTGATTAGTGGTCGATGAATTTTTACACCTATAATCCATATGTGTACTTGTATATCAACATCGCTCTTTTGTTCGTCTCTTAACATCGATATGCCCTGAGTGCCCAGATTAAGGACCAACGCCAATTCTACCCCTTAGCTCTACTCCTTCATCTTGCCTCTTCCCCTTAACCCGTCGTTTGGAAGCAGAAGAAGATGAAGGGTAAATGGCCGTAGGAACTGGAACAACATGACAACAACCCCTAGCCTCCTACTGGCTGTCTCGTTGTCGGACAAGCCAGTTGTTTACATTTCCAAGATGCTATTTTGCGTGAAATGAATGTTACTATTAGAAATATATATATTTTTTTAAGATTGAAAATGTCCATTTCTAAATGTGAATGGTATTTTCAAATCATTTGGAACATATATTTGTGACACGAGGCAGAGGGATACGTATCTACAGTGCCTTGTGAAAGTATTTGGCCCCTTGAACTTTTCAACCTTTTGCCATATTTCAGGCTTCAAATATAAAGATATGAAATATTTTTTTTTTGTCAAGAATCATCAACAAGTGGGACACAATCGTGAAGTGGAATGAAATTTATTGGATATTTAAAACCTCAAAAGTGGGGCGTGCAATTATTCGGCCCACTTGCATTAATACTTTGTAGCACCACCTTTTCTCTGCAAGTACAGCTGCATGTTGCTTGGGGTACGTCTCTACCAGTTTTGCAAATCTTCTTCTTCTTTTCCTTTCGGCTTGTCATGACGAGGGATCGCCACAGCGTGTCATCTTTTATCATCTAAGCCTATCTCGTGCATCTTCCTCACTAACACCCACAGTCTTCATGTCCTCCCTCACCACATCCATCTGCCTTTTCTGTGGTCTCGCTCTTTTGCCTGGCATCTCCACCTTCAGAACCCATCTACCAATAAACTCACTCTCTCGCCTCCGGACATGTCCAAACCATTGAAGTCTGCTCTCTTCAAACTTGTCTCCAAAACATCCAACTTTGGCTGTCCCTCAAATGAGCTCATTTCTAATCTTATCCAACCTGCTCACTCCGAGCGAGAACCTAAACATCTTATTTTCTGCTACCTCAAATTCTACTTCCTGTTGTTTCTTCAATGACACCGGCTCTAATCCGTACATCATGGCCGGCCTCACTACTGTTTTATAGACTGCCCTTCATCCTAGCGGAGACTCTTCTGTCACATAGAACACAAGACACCTTCCGCCAACTGTTCCATCCCGCTTGTACTCGTTTCTTCACTACCTTACCACACTCTCCATTGCTCGGTATTGTTGACCCCAAGTATTTGAAGTCATCCACCCACGCTATCTCTTCTTCCTGGAACTTCACTCTTCCTACTCTGCCCCTCTCATTAACACACATATTCTAATTTACTTCGGCTAATCTTTATTCCTCTCCTTTCCAGTGCGTGCCTCCATCTTTCCAATTGTTCCTCCACCTGCTCCCTGCTTTTACTGCAGATCACAATATCATCTGCGAACATCACGGTCCAAGGGGAATCCAGTCTAACCTCATCTGTCAGCCTATCCGTTATTACCGCAAACATGAAGTGGCTCAGGGCGCATCCCTGATGCAGTCCCACCTCCATCTTAAATTCTTCTGACAGACCAATGGCACACCTCACTGCTGTTCTGCTGTCCTCATAGATGTCCTGTATTATTCTAACATATTTATCCACCATACCGGACTTGTGCATGCAATATCACAGTTCCTCTCTTGATACTCTGTCATAGGCTTTCTCTAGGTCTACAAAGACACAATGTAGCTCCTTCTGACCTTCTCTGTACTTTTCCACAAGGATCTTCAAGGCAAATAATGCATCTGTGGTACTCTTTCTAGGCATGAAACTGTACTGCTGCTTGCATATACTTACTTCTGACCCGAGTCTAGCCTCCACTACTCTTTCCCATAACTTCATTGTGTGGCTCATCATCTTTATTCCAGTTCTGAACATCACCTTTGTTCTTAAAAATGAGACTAGCACACTTTTCCTCCATTCTTTTGGCATCTTCTCTCCAGCTATTTATTCTATTGAATAAGTTGGTCAAAAACTCCACAGCCACCTCACCAAATTGCTTCCATAACTCCACTCAGAATCAGGTTTCATCTGACCAGAGCACCTTCTTCCACGTTTGGTGTGTCTCCCTGGTGGCTTGTGGCAAACTTTAAACGAGACTTGTTATGGATATGTTTGAGAAACTGCTTTCTTCTTGCTACTCTTCCATAAAGGCCAGCTTTGTTCCGTGTACGACTGAGTCTTATCCTATGAGCAGACTCTCCCACTTCAGCTGTAGATCTCTGCAGTTCATCCAGAGTGATCATGGGCCTCTTGGCTGCATCTCTGATCAGTCTTCTCCTTGTTCGAGATAAAAGTTTAGAGGGACGGCCGGGTCTTGGTAGATTTGCAGTGGTCTGATACTTCTTCCATTTCACTATGATTGGGTGAACAGTGCTCCTTGATATGTTTAAAGCTTGGGAAATATTTTTGTATCGAAATCTGACTTTAAACTTCACCACAAGAGCATCTCGGACCTACCTGGTGTGTTCCTTGGTCTTCATGATGCTCTCTGCACTTTAAACAGAACCATGAGACTATCACAGAGCAGGTACATTTATTCAAAGACTTTATTACACACGTGGCTTATATTTAGCATCATCAATCAACATTCTATCATTCAGCGATCCTCACTGAACTTCTGGAGTGAGCTTGCTGCATTGAAAGTAAAGGGGTCGAATAATATTGCACGGCCCACTTTTCAGGGTTTTTTTTTTTTGTTAAAAAAGTATAAAATATCCCAAAAATTTCATTCCACTTCACGATTGTGTCTCACCTGTTGTTAATTCTTGACAAAAAAATGAAAATTTTCTATCTTTCTTTGAAGCCTGAAATGTGATGGGGGCCGAAGTTCAAGGGGGGCCGAATACTTTCACAAGGCACTATATATTTCATCTTCATATCTACTTTGGAAACACATATTAATTAAAGTAAAATTTTGACATTTTTAAAATGTAAAATTTTCTTTACGGTCGCGCCTCGATTACCGACTGCTTAGAGTGCCTGCCTCACAGTTCTGAGGACTGGAATTCAAATTCCGGCCCTGCCTGTGTGGAATTTTGCATGTTCTCCCCGCGCCTGCGTGGGTTTTCTCCAGGCACTTTGGTTTCCTTCCACATGCCAAAAACATATATCGGTAGGTTATTTGGAAAAACTAAATTGCCTATAGGTGTGAATGAGTGTTACTTTCAGATTTTTTTTTTGGGGGGGGCAACGTGACACCTATCAAATTTTTTTTTTATGCCAGTCTGAACAGTACAATACCATCCATCTATCAATTTTCTGAGCCGCCTATCCTCATGAGGGTTGCGGGAGTGCTGGTGCCTTTCCCAGTTGTCATCGAACAGGAGAAGGGTACACCCTGAACTGTTTGCCAGCCAATCGCAGGGCACATGGAGACAGGCAACAGTCACACTCACAATCAAACCTATGGGCAATTTAGAGTCTAGAATCCCCTACTTTGGGTGGGACTGTTCATACCAACACTTTGTTTGTTACCACATATGTCAGTTTCTGTGAGGTGTGTTTACCAACAAAACTTTTTCGCATGTCCAATAACAACAAGCCGTGGTTTTCAGCCAGACTTGGGCAACTCCGCTAGGCTAGAGAGATTGCATATCGTAGTGGGGACAGGGCCTTCTACAATCTCACTAGAAACCAGCTGACTAAAGAAATTAACATTGCAAAGAGGGACTATGCAGTTTAACTGGAAAAACATCTCCGCACGGATTACAGTCGGTCACTAATTACAAGCAACGTTCTCCCCGGGTACTAAAAAAGAGCGGGCCAGCCGACGACCTAAATAGGTTTTACTGCATACTTCCACACCACGCACCCACCAAGCCACAACACAAGCTGCGCCACCTTTCACTCCACTGTTTAACATCCATGAAGGCGACTTTCTTCTAACAACAAAAGATCAACAAAGTGCTGGGCCATCTTCAGCAGGTCTCCACAACTGTGTGAAGTACCAACATGCTTCAAACGCTCCACCATTATACCGGTCCCCAAAAAAGCAGCAGTCTCAGGTCTTAATGACTACAGGCCTGTTGCCTTGACATCTGTGGTCATTAAGTCATTTGAACGCCTTGTGCTGGACCACCTCAAGAGCGTCACAGGTCTTCAGCTGGTTCCACTGCAGTTTGCCTCTTGAGCTAACAGGTCTGCGGATTATGTCGTCAGCATGAATCCGCACTTCATCCTTGAACATCTTGACAGCAAGGGTACCTATGCGACCATCCTGTTCGTGGACTAACAGCAACAGCTAAACTCCTCTCCTCCAAACTTCTTCAGCCGGTGAGGCTGGGGGACACCACCTCATCCACGCACACTGTCAGCACCAGGGCACCCCAAGGTTGTGTCCTCTCCCCTCTGCTCTTCTTGCTCTACATGAACGATTGAACTTTGTGGCATCCGACTGTCAAACTCCTGAAGTTCGCAGATGACACCACTGTCAATGGCCTCATCAAAGACTGTGAGAAGTCTTCGTATCGATAGGAAGTGGCGAGACTGGAGCTTTGGTGTGGTCAATACAACCTGGCGTTCAGCACTCTAAAGACTGTAGAAATGATTGTGGACTTAAGGAGGCATCCTTCACCACAACTACCCCTCACATTGTCCAGCTGTCCTGTGCCAACCGTTGAGACCTTCAAGTTCTTGGGCATTACAGTCTCAGAGGATCTGAAGTCAAGGACGAACATCAACTCAATCCTCAAAAAGCACGGCCTGTGACGAGAGCTTTTGAGAGAGTTCGACACAGCGGTCATCCAATCAGTACTGTGTACCTTAATCATAGTTTGGTTTGGGTCTGCCACAAATAGGACAAACTCTGATTGCAACGGACAATCAAACCCGCTGAATGGATTGTCGGCACCACTCTACCTACTATTTCGGACTTGTACGCAGCGCGAACTAGGTCTAGAGCAGGCAGGATCCATTCGAATCCTCCACATCCTGGCCACCAGCTCTTCCAGCTCCTTCCGTCGGGAAAGCGCTACAGATCAATGAAAGTCAAAACCTCCAGACATTCAAACAGATTATTTTCCCCCTGGCATTTAAATCCTTAAATTCTTGATCAGCGAACATACTGTTTTTCTGCCTTGTGCCATTGTTTGGACACTCACTCACATCCTGCTGGTCCTATCAGTATTAGTATTTGTAATATATTTTCCACATGGTTTGTGACTTTAAACTGCTCCCTTTGCACAATTGTCATTGCACTGGTCTATAACGGGAACTGCGAACGGATAAAGGCACTCTGTACAAGCTTAACACAATGAGGGACGTTAATACACTTATCTCTGACCTGTTTTAAATGAAGAAGATTTTACATCTTGCATGACTCTTATAAGGAATAGTTCCTATAAACAGAAATCTCTCTTGTTCTTTATTCTTGTTGCTTTATTTTCTTTGCTCTGAATGTCGTACCAGAGCAGTACCGACTGCTGTAGAAAAATTCCTCGTGTATTTGTAGACACTTGGCCAATAAAGCTGATTCTGATTCTGGTTCTTATTTACTTACACTTCTGGGTGTACGCATTCTCGACAAAATGAGGGCCCCGTATCTTTCCCCCTTTTGCCCAGAATCATCGAAGATAGGTTCCACCTCCCAACCGTAAGGAAAATAAACTATAGAGACAAATGGATTTATGGATTTTTCTTTTTTTCTTGGGGGGGGTTTCAAAATCAGGATGGTGTTTGGTAAACCAGGGGTTGCGGGTTCGTATCCCACTGGGGCCTCCACTCCCTGGGTTGCGTCAGCAATGGCATCCGGCGTAAAAAATAGTGTCAAACATAGATGTGCGTTCATCTTAGATGACATCCTGTGGCGACCCCAAAAGGGACAAGCCGCAAGAAACTTACTTTTTTCTAGATGTTCATATTTAAATCTTGGGGGGATGGTTTATTGAATAGCATTGGTAGTTTGTGAAGCTCTGCCAATCTACCACTATAAATAACCTTACACTTTAGGTAGCCTACCCTTCATTTATTCATTGTAATTAGTGATTGGCCCGGAAGGCACGTCTCTTTGGGGTTATGGGATTCTTAGTATACTCCTCTTAAGACCCTCTCCATGGACTCCTGTTCTTTGCTTCCTCCACGTTTTATTCCTCCGACATGCTCTGGGATTACAGCAACATCTCCTCATCATTTCAGCGAATGAAAGCAGCATTTTAAGGCCTTCGTTGACTGTAGCGAGATGTAAAAAATAATGCAAAGCGGGCTTGCGTTAGCCTGTGCTTTGTAACACAAGGTCAATATCCAAACTGGAAAATGGAAGATGATCTTCTAAATCATTATGTGGCTCCAGGGACTTAATCATCACATTATTTCCACTCCATTTCCATGGAGGAGACATTCTTGGAGTAGTTATATCCTACAGAGATAATGTTGTTGTGTATTTGTATTTGATATGGGTATTTTAAAAGTAACCTTTCATGGAGTATAAAGTGTTTTTGTTAGAGCTGAAATTCCCTCTATGGTGTAACCGGCTTCCTTCCCGAGCTGGGATAGGCTCCAGCAAACTCGCGACCCCTAGTGAGGATAAGTGATCTAGAAAATGGATGGATGGAAATTGATAGCACATGTTCTTGGCAGTGACAAAAAAACAAAAACAAAACTAGAAAATCTGTTGAAACATCAGCACGTTTTCTATTTTGACTTATTTTTAACACTGATTTCTGGAATGTTTTACTGAAAATATCAGCAGAATTAAATATTTAATACGTTTAGAATTGACAGATTCTCATCTTATGCAAGTACCATGGTCTTAAATTTTCAGAGTTTCATTGATCGATGGCTGCCATATTTTTTCAAGATTCCTCCCAAGTTGAATGGGAAAAAAGAGCCTATTGACATTCCTGAAAGTCATTTTGTGGGAGTTGCAGTTAGTGTGGTGACTTTTCACATTGCTAATGAGATACAGCTCCCCACGGAAGTACCTTGCCATGCAGTTAAGGCTGGATTGTGTTGCGTAAATAAAAGTCCCAAAGCGGATCAAGTCAAAAATGCCCTTTGCCAGATTGAAGGACAAGGGAGAAAACAAACAGTTTAAGGTAGATATATTTGCCCTGTTCCCAGAAGCTCTGCAGCTTGTCTCTCAGCCTGTAGTAGGATTCAGCAGCCGTGGTGTCGCTTTAATTGCCTGTTGCCTATGAACTAACTAAAGTGGAGAGGAGGATGTGAGCTGCATGTCAAATAGGTCTTTCCAACTGGACCCACTGCCTTCATCTGGATTTGAGCATAAATTGGTTGTGACCTGCTCATTTAAATATAGTGTATTCTACTGGCCCTTCTCTCAAAATGACAATCTTTATGTATTTTATTTTTTTTTTAATTTACAAAAGCACAAGTCTTCTCAGAGTAATGGTAAGTGTTGGGGCTATAATGCTTATAATCAATGTGGCAATCATTTTAAGATTTTGAAGGATACCCTCAATGTCCTTTAATTTTAATTGTTAAACATCTCCCAAGACATTTATGCACTTTGAACTTCAGCCACATTGTTTTACCATCTGATTTAGTATAGTTCAGATCAGTGGATGGAATTCTCATCACATTTTTTTGCATGTACGAGGACATTGTCACTCAGTGATCAGAAAATGCGATCAAATTGGTCGCATTTCCTAGTTTTACCAAGTTCCCAAGGCTTTAGTATTCTTTCTGATCAATACAATGCTCTAATTTGTATATTTTTCTGCAATTCTGCATGTACAAATTAATACATTTGCTTATACACAGCTGATGGTGTGATTATGACATACCTCCTCTTAGCATATGTCTCATATATTTTCTGTTGCTTTCAATGCTAATTTAATGAATGTTATGAACTAAAAATGCCCTATTGGTGTACAACATTTATTCATTCTGTGTACTGTGGGTACAGAAAGAATTCAGACCTTGGGTTTTCACTTTGTTGTATTTGCACTCATTTGCTATATTCATTTAAGTATTTTTTTTCCTCAATCATGTACACATGGCACCCCATGTTCACGAAAAAAATAAATTGTTAAACTTTTTGCAGATTTGTTAAAAAACTGAAATATTACACAGTCGTAAGTAGTCAGACCGTTTGCTCAGTATTGAGTCGAAGCCCCATCTTCTGCTATCCGTCCTTGCAGATCATCTCCAGTTCTGACAGGTTAGATGATGAACATTGCTGGCACCAGTCATTTGAGGTCTTCTCCAGAAATGCTCAATTGGGTGTAAGTCAGGCTCTGGGGTAGCCATTCAAGAACTTTGAGGTTCCACCACCAAGTCTCCGTCTCCATTTTCCTACCAAACGACACACCAAGTACTCTTGCCTGCTCACCTATCTGATCACCTTGGCTTTAGTGATCTAGTCGACTGGAAGATCCTCCTGTCCAGTGAGAGCCTGTCTCACTGCGTCCCGAAAACCCACACAACACTCTTCCTTTCTCAGCCTCCACCACATGGGTCTCTTCTCTGCCTTTGTCTTCTTAATCTTCCTCCCCACCACCAAAGTCCTCTTATACACCACCGTCCTATGGTGTATAGTCATACCCTCCCCTACCACTACCTTACACTCAGTAACCTCCTTCAGATTACATCGTTTGTAGAAACTGTAATCGCCCTGCATGGTTCTACCTCCGCTCTTGTAGGTCACTCTATGTTCCTGCCTCTTCTGGAAGAAAGCAATTTCCATCCATTTTGCATAGTCTATTCTATATAGAGTCACTTTTACATCTCCCCCTTCCTTCACCAACATTTCCATTAAAATCTCTCTCTCTCTCTCTCCTCTCTCTCTCTCTCTCTCTCTCTCTCTCTCTCTCTCTCTCTCTCTCTCTCTCTCTTGCTCACTCTCGCTTGGTCACATCCCATGTGTGAGGCATAGCTGCTAATCACATTGAACATACATAACGCCCTCAATCTCAAGTTTTATCCTCATCACTCGATCAGACAATCTTTTCTAAAATATTCTGAGCAAACTCTTCCCAAGAACCTGCTTTCCAACCTCTTATTTTGTCTAGTGTGTATGTGCTAGTGTGTATGTGTCTGTGTGCGTGCATTCGTACATGTATGTGTGTGTTTACACACATATATATGTTTATATATATATATATTATATATATATATATGTTTAGATATATATATATATATATATATATATATATATAAAGTTTCTTTCAGCTTGTCCCGTTAGGGGTTGCCACAGTGTGACATCTCAGATGAATGCTCGGATGTTTGGCACAGTGTGTGTGTGTGTATATTGGAAAAAAAAAAAAAAAAAAAAAATATATATATATATATATATATAATATATATATATATATGCGTATGTGTGTGTGTATACAGTATATGCATGCTTTGCATTCAGAAACAGAGATGAGGTTTGTCTGATTCTTAACATTTTAGACAGTTTGTGAAAAAACCCACTTCATTCATTCAGTTTAATATGGGTCCAATGACTGTCCGGGTTGTGTTCCTTAAGACAGTGCAACCAAACTACCAAGGGTGATTGAGGGCAATCACAAGAAATAGATTGATTACATCATTATGTTGCCTCAGAAAAGGAGAGACAGGCACCGTGTGTTAGTCTATCTGTTGATATGTTCATTAAGTGCTGTGGTCTTCAAGGGTGTGGCCAAAGGACAGGTTTTAATCGCCAGGAGTCTCATCAGATTTATAAAGTGCTCATTAGAAAATTGGTTTCTTCCAGGACAGCAAGTTAGGGCGCCTGAGCTAGCATGAGAAAAAACTACAAGAATGGCACACACATAATTCCCTCCTTATTAATGATCCCGCTCTTTTAGTGGTTGCATTCAACCTGTATGGATAAAGTGGCCGCTCTGTCCACAGTACATACAGAGCTGAGAATTTTTTTCTCCATGCCCTCTTTTTAGGAGAGAGCCTTGTTCGTACCACTTGTCTTGGCTATACAACGGCAGCGAGGGAAGGGAGCTGAAACAAAGCTTGTGTCGTCCGAATAGATGATTGATTAGTGCATCAAGGAGAGACGTGCTGAATGGTTGGAGATGGTTGTCTCTTAAGACGCTGTCTCTGATGGTCTCTAAGACGGTAATAGATATTTATGGCTGAATTAGCAAGTTGATCAATGTTGGGGGGTTCATTTTGGGAGGCCAACTTGTCCTAAAGGGACTCTGTGAGAGCGCAGAGGATTACCTCTTGGAGTGCTTGGTAATTGAATTTTGACTGTGAGTGTCTGGAACTCAATGGAGAATTCCGCCATGGTGCGGGGGATCCTGTTAAAAGCACAGTATCATGTGTGTATATATGTGTGCGTGTTTTTGTGTGTGTGTACATGTATGTCTGGGTGCACACACACACACACACACGCACGCACGCACACACAGCGGGGGAGCTCTGGGTACACAAACAGTAGTGTTGCCACTGAGTACCAGAACTTAAAATGCTTGATGTAATTATGATGGTTGACTTCAATTTTTTTTTTCCATCAGCAGTCCTTTTTATGGTGACAGTAGCCTAATGACAACACCTTCAACTCTGTCACTGTGTTCAAAATCTTGGTCTTTGAAAAGAAATACTGATGATTTGATAGTGGTTTGTCTAGAACACTCACTCCAAAGTCAACAAGTAGAAATCACATGTATTCAAGATTTCAGTTACTTCAACCACAAAATGGGCATTTTTAACAGAGTACATGTTTCATGGAAACCTATGAAAGATCACCCTCGTCTCAATCAAAACCCCGGTTTTTCCCAACAAACATTTATTTTCTTGATATGTCTCATCGTCTGTCTTCTCTTCTGTAATATAGTTCCACATGTTCTTACTTGGACAGGAAAATCAAGCCTGTGCCTTTTTCAACATGCTCACCCTTCGCTCCATATAACATGATAGCTGTAACCAAACTGTAGCATCTCCATTACATGTTGTATTTCACTGTCTGCTCATATTGCTTGTTCTTGAAATTCAAGTCTAAATGATCTGCAACGAAAAGTGATGACACATAAACAATTCCACATGCACTAGTTTAAATTAACTAAAGGTGTCTCACACGACATGATCCTTCAAGGGAATTTCACTTAGCATTCTGTATATTTTTGTTCCATGTGCCATTCAACCCTTACAAATGTACCTTTGTCATCCCTCAAAAGTTTTTTTTTAACTGCAATGATTTGGCTTAGTGGCTTAATTCTCATTTATTTATCAATGTAATTTAGGGTTAGGGTTATGGTTAATCTCTTTGGCTTTGTCAGTACAGTAACACAATAATTCCACACCACCAACTTCTTCGTTGTTGTATTAAACACTTTCAGAAATGAAATAGTGCATCATCCAAGTTCCTTTGCCACTAATTGTGGAAATGCTATCAGTTATCAGTGGCAGGAGCTCATTGCGGCTTACTGTTGCACTATAGTTTACTCTTAATTTATAGTTCTAAAATTCTAAGTTGTAAAAACAACAGATCTTGAAGTGGAACAATCAAGAGCTTCGATTCAGAAATAGGTCTATTTTTTGTGGGGGGGGCTCTGTTAAATACAGTGACCCAATAGTTCAAAACCAGCAACTTCTTCATTCTTGTGTTAAACACTCTCAGAAATGAAATATCACTGCCTCCAAATTCCTCTTCCACGATTTGTGGAAATGTGATCAGCGGCAGGATCTTATTGCGGCTTACAATTGCCCTGTAGTTTACTCTGAACTCATATTTCTAAAATTCTAAATTGTAAAAATGACAGAACACATCATGAAGTGGACAATCAAGAGCTCTGATTCAGTAACTTTCCCTTCCCCCCCATCAGAATCAAGTGAAATGAAAGAATTTGTTTGTTGCTGGGACAAAGCTGTTACTCTAATAAAAACCTTCATACTTGTGTAAAAACAAGATTACTATTAAATCTATAACACCCCCCCTCAAATCAAACCGCAAAGTTGCTACATCAACGATGTAACAGAAGATCCGACAATAACAAAATTTTTTTTTTTTTTTTTTTTTTACACAGAACCCAGAGAAGGTTATTGTTAGAATATTGTTGCAGTTGTGTGTGCTGTGTGAGCTATTAAAAAAAAAAAAAAAAGAAAAACAAACGATGAAGAGAATACTTCGAAAACCTCCTCAAAGCAGAGTCTGGGGTCTCGATTGTTGAGGTCACCAAGGTGGGTAAAAAGCTTCTTGGATGCAAGGCCCTAATGGTGGATAAGATTCACCATTCCTAAATTCTCTAGATGTTGTCTAGTTGACACGCTTCTGCAAAATCGGGTTTATCGCGTTGTTTTGATCATATACTTAGATCAGAGATACTGCACTTAAGGCTTTCATTATCTTATGTCTATTGATATCGTGAAACTGCATCATTTTGACATATTACAGAGTATAGAGTTCAATTAGCATTAACTTTCAAACAGCTGCACCCCAGTCTCTCGGCCAGTACCGCATTGCAATATTTAGGCCACTGTGTTATGGTTGGCACTCAGTTCACTCGCATTTCACAGGTCAACATTAATTTGATATGTTAGCCATCCACATTGTGAATGTTCTGATTTAGAGTTGATGGAGCCTGTCATTCATTTTCTCCTCTGGGAGAGTCTGAAACTGACTTCCTGTCTTCACCATGGGAACATCACATTGCTGTCTTTCTACTGGCTCTCGGGTGCTCTGCTCCTTCTGGCTAGCTCCACTCTTAATTATTATCCGGGATATAAATAGGCCTATTCTATGACAGAGGAAATGGGCTAATGGGCCTGTCCGATGTCCTGTCCTCTCAATAGCAAGCTGCTTTGGTGGCTGTTTGTCCCCATACTATCGTTAGCCTCAACAGATGGGCATATGTCCTAGCAACAACTCTTGTATACGGTTGTGAAGGTGGGGTCATTTTGTAAAACCTTACATTCTAACGAACTGATGACAAGGGTGCGACGATATCAACACATAGTGTTTTGAAAAAGTCTTTGCCTCCTTCCTGATCAATTATTTTTCACTCACACTCATGTTTCCCATCATCAAACAAATTTAATTAGTCAAAGACAACACAAGTTATCACAAAATGCAGTTTTTAAATGGTTTTTACGATTAAAGGAGAGAAAGATCCAAACCTACATGGCCCTTTATGAAAATGTCTTTGCCACCCACTATAAAAAACCTGTCATTTATCATACCTGAGTTCAGTTTCTATAGTGAAACATAGGCCTGATACTACCACACCTGTTCCCAGTCAAGAAATAACTTAATAAAACCTGCATGACAAAGTGAAATACACTAAAAGATCCTCAAAATCTAGACATCATGCCACGATTTAAAGAAATTCAGGAACAAATCAGCGTTGTTGAGATGAACTAGTGTAGAAAAGGTTTTACTGCCATTTCTAAAGATTTGGGATTACAACGAAACAATTATACAAAATGGCAAAAACAACCTTCCCAGTAATGGACTGGCTGAGCAAAATTACCTGAAGAGTATAGCCACGACTTATCCAAAAGATGTGGTCAACGTCCCACCAAAATTTTATATGAAGCAAAACCACGTTTTTGTGACATTGGAAAGGTCCTTGGATGTTCAGGACAATGAGAGCAAAGCAATTAATTAAATGTAATCATATAATTGGTTTTAATATACAGATGCTCATTTGGCAGCACAGTGGACCACTGCTTAGCACATGTGACTCACATTTCTGAAGAAGTGTGTTCTAATTCAGCATCACCAGTATGGAGTTTGCATGTTTTCCTCGTCCCTGTGTGGGTTTTCTCTGTGTACTTTGGTGTTCTCCGACATACCCCAAAAATGCACATTAGGTTTATTGAAGACTCTAAATCGCCCTAGGTGTGAATGTAAAACAAGAATTCAACAGATAAATTAATCAATTTTCATTAATCCCACGCAACAACCAGGCAGTTTCGCCATCTACTGTTGACTGAAATTAACATCACGTGTCCTCACACTGGCATCATGAATGTCATGTGACCAAACCCAGAAATTATAATACAGGGCTCCCTTTCTATGGTGCAATAACTATCAAAATTGTAGGATGATTACAAAATGCTCTGAAAGACATTCTTGTAAGTTTAGCTTCACTCTTCATGGGAAAACTGAATGGAATGCAGGTGCGTCAGGTGAAAAGGGTTGCATCACCAGCCGAGCCCAGAAGGAATAAATTACTTAAATTTATTTTGCGAAAAATTTGGATGTCGGAACTACAGGTGCGCTGTGTTCTGGACCCTTTTGTGGAGGCTGGGTTCTAAAAATAAGTTTTCATACAGTGCTGTGGAACTGCATTTCCGGGCTTGGAGCGATCAAGCCATTTGTCTAGACCTGGGGCGCCCAGACCTTTTTACCACAAGATGTACTTTTCAAGCAGCCCGTCTCTCGTGATCGAACAATGAGTCAGGTATGCCTCTTTTACCATCTCTCCATCTTGGAAGGACTTCTTGCTTTTGATGTGACGGAACTCGGAACAATGCTTCGGCGGTGGCTTTCGCTGATTTGTGAACAGTGACTGCTGTGCGGCCAATTGGGATTGTAGTTCGTTCAATTTTCTCATTCTCAGCTTGCTTTTTGGTGGAATGTCGGTGTCGTATTTGCCATGAACAGTTCGAAAATGCCACTACACATTTCACTACACTGGCAGATCAGGCAAACGCACTTCGAAAATGAGATTGTGAAAACAAAATCTGCCTCCCATTCCGTATGAAAGTGACATGTTTTTGTCTGCTTCTTTGCTCCAGGATCCATACTCATGTTTGATAAGATTTCTTTAAGAAAAAAGCTAGGGCTTAAATTCGTCGAGGAACCTGCTTACTAGCGTGTTTTGCTGTACTCAGTGTCGTTGTTTGCACAGTGAGCTAAAGGTCAGAAGATATGGCTGACATCTTTATAAATTTTTTTATAATTTTTTTTGCCGGCAGGTCGTTGCAATCAACGCAATGAGCACCCCAGGTATAGGCAGGCGCCTCCAACCATTTTAAATACAGTATATTAAACCCTATGTGTTTTTACAAAAATACTTAACTGGGGGTTTCTTTCGGCTTGTCCCTTTCGGGGTCGCCACAGCGTGTCATCTCAGATGAACGCACATATGTTTGGCACAATTTTTACGCCGGATGCCCCAAACAAAAAAAAAATATAATACAAAAATACTTAACTACAGTGAAGAAAATAAGTATTTGAACACCCTGCTATATTGCAAGTACTCCCATTTAGAAATCATGGATGGATCTGAAATGTTCATCAAAGGTGCATGTTCACTGTGAGAGTGATAATCTAAAAAGAAAAATCCAGAAATCACAATGTATGATTTTTTTTTTAAAGATTTATTTTTGTGATACAGCTGAAAATAAGTATTTGAATATCTGAGAAAACCAATGTTAATATTTGGTACAATTTGTTTGCAATTACAGAGGTCAATCAGAGGGCACTCCTCCACACAGATCTTCTCTAGATCAGACAGGTTTCTGGGCTCTCGCTGAGAAACACGAAGTTTCACCTCCCTCCAAAGATTTTCAATTGGGTTTAGGTCTGGAGACTAGCTAGGCCACGCCAGAACTTTGATATGCTTCTTACGGCGCCACTCCTTGGTTTTCCTGGCTGTGTGCTTCGGGTCATTGACATGTTGAAAGACCCAGCCACGACCAATTTTCAATGCCCTGACTGAGGAAAAGATGTTCCCTAAAATCTCACAATACATGGCCGCGGTCCTCTTTTTAATACAGTGCAGTCGTCCTGTCCCATGTGCAGAAAAACACCCCCAAAGCATGATGCTACCACCCCATGCTTCACAGTAGGGATGGTGTTCTTGGGATGGAAGTCATCATTCATCTTCCTCCAAACACCGGTAGTAGGAGAATTATGACCATAAAGTTCCATTTTGGTCTCATCTGACCACAAAACTTTCCCCCATGACCAAGTCTTGTCGTGTAGTTTTGGGCTGATTCCTCACCTTTCTAAGGATCATTGAGACCCCACGAGGTGATCTCTTGCATGGAGCACCACTCCAATTGAGATTGACCGTCATGTTTAGCTTCTTCTATTTTCTAATGATTGTTCCAACAGTGGACCTTTTTTCACCAAGCTGCTTGGCAATTTCTCCGTAGCCCTTTCCAGCCGTGTGGAGTTTTACGATTTTGTCTTTGGTGTCTTTGGGTAGCTCTTTGGTCTTGGCCATGTTACAAGTTTGAGTCTTACTGATTGTATGGGATTAAGAGGTGTCTTTATGCAGCTAACAAACTTACACAGGTGCATATGATTCAGGATAATACATGGAGTGGAGGTGGACTTTTAAAAGCGGACTAATAAGTCTTTGAGGGTCAGAATTCTAGCTGATAGACAGATATTCAAATACTTATTTTCAGTTGTATCACACAAATAAATCGTTAAAAAAATCATACATTGTCATTTCTGGATTTTTTTAGATGATCTCTCTCACAGTGGACATGCACTTACTTACGATGAAAATTTCAGACCCCTCCATGATTTCAAAGTGGGAGAACTTGCAATATAACAGGGTGTTCAAATACTTATTTTCTTCACTGTATATTCCTTATGTTATTTATAATAGGAAACCCAAAATGTATGCGTGTTATGAACATAGTTAGCTGGCTACACTGATTTAACGTAATCCACTTCCAGAAATATCCTCCTCTCTTTTACTTGGACACGTCCCTTTTTCTGTGGGGTTGTGAGTGGTAAGCGAACAATCAAACGCTTTGCGAATTCTGCTTTACAATGATGGTAGGACACCTTCACATCGAATTAAATGAACGCGAGGTCACTCTGAATGCTTGGACCTGTATTGCCATCTGGCAACGATCAATCATTATGTGAAGCAGTTTTCCAGATTTCCACTAAGAAAATGAGTGATCCAATCAAAGCAAATCCTTTTACCTTTCCCATATTATTGAGATTGTTTCAACTGCCAGGGAAAAAGACCAACTACAATCATTTGAAAAGGGACTTCCGGGGTGTTTTCAATCAAAATTATCTTCCAAACATTGCTAAAACACAATAGCATAAGATAATTAAAAAGTTGAAAAAATTTGAAGGAAATGATGATTTTATAATGGTTCCTCCGTCAGTCGGTGAATTAAATTATACTTTCTGTCCAATCTGTTTTAAAGAGTGGTAGTGCCTCAATCAATCCCTTGCTTACTTGGACAAGCTCTACCTGTTGGATATTCTGCTTTTGATCTTTGGACGTTGTGGAGCAGCTGACAATATTATATCAATTTGGCTCCAGTTTCTTCTAGCACAAGTTAGACATCAATTCATAAGCAAAACAACTGTGTTCCATACAGTGTTCAGATTGGTTTGCTGTCGCTTCCCCTTTATTCTGTGAATTCAGCCAGCCTGTCAACAACCATGCAAATATTTCTTGCAGCAAAAAAAAACAAAACAAAATATAAAATGAAGCCATTGGAAAATATGGGTAGTGCCCTGGGAGGTTTATCTGTGTTGGCAGGCCGAGGGTTCATCACCATGCTAATAGAGACTGTAGCTCATAGAAGATAAGACCCCCCGAGACAAAGAAGCACCACACCTCGACCACTGCTCACAACAATGGGGAAATGACTAATAACGTTGGACAGTTTGCCCCAGTTTTATTTTGTTTTACCTCTTTGCCTGGACTTGGTATATTCTTTTCTAGTATCAGGAGTACATTTTAGGATAACCAAGCAATGGTAAAGCAGGTTAAGTAATTCAAAGGAGTTAATTTATTGATAAATTAGTATTAGGGTTCAGGACTCTTTTATCCACTGTGGTTGAACTGTATAAGCCTCTAAAATGGCACAATGGCCGACCTCAGATTTTTTAGAAAAGCCAAGATTTCCCCATCGGAAATCAGGTATCTGAATCCGGTTCATATTGTAACTCGATAGCAGTGGTTCCGAAACTTTTTTTGCAGCCCCCCCCCCCCTTTTGGAGATGATTTTTTTTAACCCCCTACCCCTGCTTGAAAATGTTCCATGCTTTCTGGATACTTGCAAACATTATTCATTGGGAATCAACAAAAACATGAACACCAACAGCTGGGTGACTACTTACTAATGAAAAGTTTTCATGATAGTTGATAATTGCCCTGTGGTCATAACGTGTTGCCTCACACCCCTCAGATTGAAAATCACTGGTTTATATTATGCTGTTTTCATATTGCTATCAATATTTTAGTGTCACATTATTTCAATGCCTGCCCGTCCTCCGCAATGCCCACAGCTCAATGCGTTACCCTGCATGGCAGCGACATTGCTCAGATATCTTATTCATGATGGAGTATTGCCAAATATGCAAAAATGTGTTACCATTTAATTTTGTATTTTTTGGGAGTCTACAAGCAAAAAAAAAGCTGATCTTTTCCTTTGATTGAAAACTCTAAATTGCCCATAAATTGAGTGCGAATTGTTCTTTTATTGTAATTTGCAGTGTGATGGGATGGTGACCAGTTCAGGGTACTCAAAATCCACAATTTCTATGAGTTGTACAGATCCAATGAGTTTTTCTGTTTTCATTGTGTACGTTCAAGCCTTTTTTTTTTTTGGAAGTCTACTTTTTACATCCTCTTTTGCGACTGTTACATTTAACATTATTACTCATCAGATCAGCCAGTGTCATTTTTTTTTTTGGTCTTGACTTATGTCGTTTAGTTTGACGTTGTGGTCCTCCTCCGGGTTGTGGATGTGGTCTCAATGGAGCAGCAAAGCACAGGTCACATCAGCGACAATGGTTGAGCCACTAGTTCATCTTCTATTAATTAGGAAACGAGCCTTGACACAATAGTTCAATGTTTTGCTCTTCGCCATTCTTGGATTTTTTTAGCTGTGTGCTTTGGGTCATTTTCCTTAACAAAACCTGCAAAACTTTCTGACACTGGCGAGCATATTTCTCTCTAGAATAGCTTAAGTCTTATTTCTTTGTTCACTGTACAGATTCAATACACATTGTGCCAGATGGAGCAAAACAGCCCAAGAATGTTACAGTCAACTACAAACTCTACTTTTGATTGTACAATTTTAAATAAAAATTGTTTGATTCCTAAATGTCATACTAATGATAAAAAATGGGTACACTGTATTTGACTTCTTAAAATGTTCTCATAGTTAAACACACTTGAAACAACTCAAGACAAAGACACATATTGTCACGAAACATCGGAACGAGAGTAGGACCCAAATGCAGGACTCGGACAATGCAAGGTAGTTCAAGGAAATTATTATTATTATTATTATTATTATTATATGCTGAGGTCGGGGATCGAGCGGGCAGTCCGGTGCAGCATCGGTAGTTGGAACGTCAGGCGAAGAGAGCAGGTGAGTAGGCAGGCAGGAGTCGGCACACAGGAGAACGATCAAAGCAGGCAGAAGTATCAAAGGAGTCAGGCTTACAATGTTGGTCGAAGAACAGGCGAAGGTCGGTACACACGGGTTGTTGATCAGGGATACCGGAGCACTTGAACGGGACATGAAGCTCAACGAACTGGCGCCGGCCAGTCGTCATCGGGGTCATATAAATACACAGCATAATCAGGCTGCATGAGGCACAGGTGTGCACCTCCCAATCAGAGCAACCGCACAGCCCAGGCTGGAGCGGCAGGATCATGACAGTACCCCCCCCCCCAAAGGCACGGCTCCCAGACGTGCCTAAACGAAAGAAACAGACAATAATTAACACAGGCAGGGGTGGGCGGAAGGGGTGTCCGGAGGAGGGCACCCCCCCCGAACCCCAGTCTGGTGGCCATTCAGGCGCCAAGCACCAGGGTCCCCAAGGGGCGATTCGGGCGGACGACCTCTGTGAGGAACCAAACGGCGAAGCAGGAACCAGAACGAGGCAGGCCACTGCTCCGGACGAGAACCTCCCACGCCGTGGTTGCAAGACGACCAGGGATTGGTCGCCACCGAGGCTTGGTCAGTAGGCAGCCGTGGATTGGTCCCCAACGAGGCCAAGTCATGAAGCGGCTGGGAGCCATCCGGAGCGAATAGGATGATGGAGAGAAGGACCAGAGCCATGACTGCCACCATTACCATCACAGCCATCCCGAAGTCTCTCCAGCTCCGGGGTGGCTCATCAGAAATCCCCAGCTCTTGTCGCCATCGAGACAAGAGCGTGGGACGGCCGCGGACCGGTCGCTGCTGGTACTCCTGGACAGGAACGTGAGAAGGCGGAGGCAGCATCACCAACTCCACCTCCTCCTGGACGAGAACGTAAGGCGGCTGGGGAACCGTTGCCACCTCCTGCACAGGAACGTGAGAAGGCGGAGGCAGCATCACCAACTCCACCTCCTCCTGGGCGGGAACGTGAGGCGGCTGGGGAACCGTCGCCACCTCCTGGACAGGAATGTGAGAAGGCAGCGTCAGTGTCACCGTCGCCACCTCCTGGACAGGCACGTATGGGCGTGCCCGTCGCCGACAGCAGGAATGTGGAGCGACCGCGGGCCGGTCGCCGACAGAGCAGGAACGTGGAGCGACCGCGGGCTGGTCGCCGATGAAGCAGGAGTGTGGAGCATCCGCGGACCGGTCGCCGACGAAGCAGGAGTGTGGAGCATCCGCGGACCAGTCGCCACTGGTACTCCAGAGCACGGACGGGAAGCGGCTGAGGACAGCAACGTGAGGCGGCATCGGGTCGGTCCCCACTGCCGCGTGAGCTTGCGGTGCATTTGTTGAGACAGCAACGTGGGCTTGGCGTGGTGGCGAATCCATTTCCAGGGCAACGTGAACGAAAGTCGCCAGAGAGTCAGTCGAAACTGACACGTGAGCGTGTCTCGGGAGCGGGTCAGTTCCAACTGCCGCGTGAGCTCTGCTCGGAACAGCCAAAACCTCGATGTGGAAATGGCGAGGAGGTGGGTCAGTTTCCACAGCTATGTGCGATTGGCGAGGGGGCAGGTCGGTTTCGACGGCAACATGAACGAGAGTAGGCAGAGAGTCAGTCGAAACTGACACCTGGGCGTGTCTCGGGAGCGGGTCAGTTCCAACTGCCACGTGGACCTGCATCAGCAGCGAGTCCGTTGCAGTTGTGACGGCAGCGTAGCTCGGCTGGTTCGCCAATCCTTGCCGGACCTGGGCCGTGAGAACCGACAATTCGGCGCTCTGCCGCTCTATCTCTGCCCGCATTTCACGGTAGAATGCATCGTGATTTGGCGGCTCCTCCTCCCACTGGGCTGGAAGCTTCGACACCAGCTGCGGGTCTGCCGGTCCCACCGTTGCCGCCGAGGAGTGGGAGTACGGTGTCTTCGTTGCCGCGCAGCGGGAGACACCAGGGAGCGCCTGGCCAGGGCGTCTCCTCTAGCCGCCACGCGGAGGTCCCGGGTAGATGGCCAAGCGGGTTCCCTCAAATGGATTGGTGTATTTGTATCCACCGGGCGAAGACGTTCGGGTGTTGGGAACGCGGGGAGGTGGAGCAAACTGACTGGGATGAAAAGCCGGGCAAAGAAATTCAAAATCAAAGTCATCGGAGTCGCACTCTGGCAGCCGGTCATACAAATCACGGTCCTCCTCATATTCCGAAAAGTCAGAGTCCAGAAGAATATGAGGAGCCGGACGGGTCGTGTTCGGGACGTATTCATACCTCGCTGGCGGAGCGTAAGACACGGAAGCGGGGCACGTCAAGGAGCCTACCCGGATCGGACAGGCTTGGTCCTCCGGCAGACGGTCTACCTTGTGTCGGTACCGGCAACGCCGGGTCTCTCCTGTTGGGTCCTGTTGTGGCCAGTTCGTTCTGTCACGAAACGTCGGAACGAGAGTAGGACCCAAATGCAGGACTCGGACGATGCAAGGTAGTTCAAGGAGAAACGTTTATTATATGCCGAGGTCGGGGATCGAGCAGGCAGTCCGGTGCAGCAGCGGTAGTTGGGACATCGGGCGAAGAGAGCAGGTGAGCAGGCAAGCAGGAGTTGGTACACAGGAGAACGATCAAAGCAGGCAGAAGTATCAAAGGAGTCAGGCTTACAATGTTGGTCAAAGAACAGGCGAAGGTCGGTACACACGGGTTGTCGATCAGGGATACCGGAGCACTCGAACGGGACATGAAGCTCAACGAACTGGCGCTGGCCAGTCCTCATCGGGGTCATATAAATACACAGCATAATCAGGCTGCATGAGGCGCAGGTGTTCACCTCCCAATTAGAGCAACCTCACGGACACCCGCACAGCCCAGGCTGGAGTGGCAGGATCATGACACATATTCACACATGACCAGGTTTCACAGGTTTCTCATCACACACCATTTTTAAACATTCTCATTTGTCACTTGTGAAAACAAAGAAATATATAATATATAAAACACCGTGGTAAGCAGTGATCCTGTTTTAAGAGTTTGCCACGAGTGCTTGCTGCTAACTTCACAGCTTAGATTTTACCAGCACGTCAGCCTCACAGTTTTCACCGACTTCACTCATTTGTGAGGCTACCCTGAGCTAATTTTAGAGCAAGTGTAAATCTAAAAACACACAGAGTTAATAATTTGATGCTCCCTAAAGTGATTTATGCTAAGGTTTCACAAGCTTTTCTCAAATAAGGTTATATGCTAACATCAACATGGATTCTTAAATGTGACATTATTGGCTTATTTTTCCGAAAAATGTAGTAAGTTTTCCAAATTGTGACACATTCAAATAATACTTGCGATAATCTAAACCTACACAATTTCTTGAATTTTAACCGTGGTCAGGATTTTTGCAGGCACAATTACATTGAACTGATTATTTACGTTTAAAACATGGGCTTTGCTGCATATGTAATAAAGCACATTTTCAACCAATATTCTGATAACCACCAGGGGGTGAATGCATGATTAAGGCATCATTAACTCTCCTGAATAACAAGCGAATACTGTAGATCCTGCAGCCAGCCCCTGAAATCACTCGTGAACTGATGAGAGAAAATCATGTCAAGAGAACAATGCAAAAAGTGGAGTTGGAAAGCATTATTGTGAGGAGCCAGTGCTTCAAAACCATCCATTTCTTTGGAATTTGTAATCTTTGTAATTGCACTATGTAATATAGCACATTTATTCTTCAATGCGCGGCACAGTAGTGTAACGAGCTAGAGCATTGGCCTCACAGTTTCGAGGTTCGGGTTAAAATCCCGGCCCCACCTGTGTCGAGTTTCCATGTTTTCCCCTCTGCGTGGCTATTCTCTGGATACTTCGGTTTCCTTCCACATCCCAAAATCATGCATTAATTGGAGACTCTAAACTGCCCCTAGGTGTGATTATGAGTGCAAGTGTTGTTTATCTCCATGTGCCCTATGATTAGCTGGCAACCAGTTTAGGGTGTACCTTGCCTTCTGCCCAATGACAGCGGGGATAGGTTCCAGCACTCCCGTGCCTCGTGAGGATAAGTCACTCAGAACATGAATGGAGGGATATTCTTCAAGGCAGCATCGTGGCTCATCTATCGAGCGTTGGCCTCATAGTTCTGAGGCCCGTGATTCAAATCCTGAGCCCACCTGAATGGCATTTGCATGTTCTCCCCGTGCCTGCATGGGTTTGCTCTGGGCACTCCGGTTTCCTCCCACATCCCAAAAACATGCAACATTAATTGGGCACTCTAAATTGCCCCTAGGTGTGACAGTGAGTGCGGCTGTTTGTCTCAATGTGCCTTGCGATTGGCTGACTACCAGTTCATGGAGTACCCCGCCTCCTGCCCGTTGACAGCTAGGATAGGCTCTAGCACTCCCTGCGACCCTCGTGAGGATAAGCGGAGGAGAAAATGGATGGATGGATATTCTTCAATATTTTTACTGATCATTATCTTTTTCATTTAGGATGAAAACTGTTCCTACACTTTTTGTTGAAAGAGAGTCCAGTAAAAATATGCTTTCCAAAACATCAAAAATAATTATCATGATTTCAATATCAATATATCAATATCAATCATAATCATGCAGCCTCACTATAATCGCTAAATATTCCCTAAACACAGCAGATAGGCTTTGATCTCACAATGTTTCAAGATGAGTCATCCGGGCTGTCACCTAGAAGACAAAGTAGAGCATTATTAATTTCATTTTAGGTAAGATCAGTGATAATATACAATGTATTTCAAGTGGGACTGTCATCCCTATAAGCATTCTAAAATAGATATTGTAATGAAAAATACATATAACAGAATTCACTTCAATGTCAATACGAAAAAATAAATGTGAGCGGATCGTGCATAAACCATGTGCAAAGTTGCGCAATTGAGTGTCCTTCGACATCCAAGTGGTCGCCATATCAGTCGCGTCCTCTGTCCTTGACGTCATCGTCACTTCCGCCGAATGAAAACGTCCAGTGCCTGCCACTATGGAAGCCGAACAACAGAGCTAGTCGGATTTTTCCGACGCCCCTTCTGACACCGAAGCTCTTTTCAAAAAGGACAACACCACACAACCGAGTGAAGTTATTGGGGCAATATTACACTATTGTTTCGAGCCCTCAGGGCAATATTACACTATTGTTTCGAACCATATTCAGATGATATGCGATCACGACCAAACCGCATCCCCGTCCGATCCACTTCCATGGCAGAGATGAGCCATCGCGGCTCATCGCAGCCGGCCAGTGTGGCTTATGACAGAGCCGAGTGGTGCTGCTTTAGGGGGGTGCTCACAGACGCCTCAGTACTGAACTACACAGTCGAGCCGGGGCGCTTTATGCGCGTACGCGACTGAGTAACGCATTCTCGGCTGGGTTCTTCAGAGCCGCCCCCGTCGCAAAGCCCAATGCGCAGCCTTCGCAGAAGCTGTGACTGCCGAACGCGGCGCCTCAGCCGGTGTGGCTGATTTTCTGCGCAGTGGTGACATATAAGGAGGAGGTGGAGCCGAGTCATGCTGCTTTGAGGGGTATGTTCAAAGCCGCTACAGTACGCGAGGAACACTATCGAGACGAGGGTGAGTGAGACATTGTTGCCTGGACGACGTGCACATCGACACATTTCATATGCGGATCTTTTGTTACGTTATGAGAGAGACCGATTACATGGTCTGCCCCAAACTATTATTATTTTTTTTTGGAGCTGTATACACACCTACCGGTTATTTGGAACCCACAAAGCTCTCGTCCTTTCCACCCGTGCAATCCATTTTTCACAACAAAATAATTCAATTCTCCCGAGTGTTCAAGCAATGTCCAGCAATACAATGAGACGGCATTTTGGCTAACACGAAGGAACAAAGAGCTACCTTCCCGGAGGTAAAACTAATGGAAATAAACGAGTCTACCAGGGGGCGCCGCTGTCCTTTACGTCACTTCCTGCTGCTTCTCAAAAACAAATCCCTGAGAGGATTTTCATGGCGGGTGTTACAAAAAGCTGTATACGTCAAAATCATATTTTGTGGTGATCATATTGGCTGTGGGTTTTTCATTAATAATATACCAAAAATCATCCATTTCATGACAGACCCACTTTAACACAGGAGGGAACTGGAATAGAAGAGAGGAATCCCTTTTTTGTACCAAATATTGATTTATGGCGTTAGTCCTGGGGTGTATGCTTATCTGTCCACTGAACTGAGCTCAACCATTTTCAGTAGTATCTTTTACTCTCTCGAGTATCTGAATTGCACAATAATCACGAGTGCATAAGCATTAAATGAACAGGCCATTTGTGTTTAGAGTGGAAGTGACAAAATTGTTGCGGGGGGAAAAAAGAAGCTGGAACAGAGACACCCAACTGTATATTTTTTTGTTTGCTCTTATGTTTTTCTTTTTTAAAATGTTGTCTTGTTTGCGCTTGTCTTGCAGAAATTAAATTTGTCACAGTCGGCTGAGATAATAGCAAGAGGGAATTGCTGAGCCTAATACTGTACTCTGGGAGCAATACAAGTTATTTTGGTCCAGTAGACCACTTAATAGCTCTGGCTGATGCAAAAGAGTTTGAAAATCTATATGCCTATTGTGCGAGAAGTATAGAAGTCTTTTCAGTGACTGTTGCTATAGCCTCTCCTCTTCCTGTCGATTTGCAGACTCGTCACTATCTTTGATCAGGCCAATGACTGTGGTGTCATCTACGAACTTCCGGTATTTGACAGCCATGTCCGTTGAGGTGAAGTCGTTTGTGTAATGAGGGAAGCGTAGTGGTGAGGCGAAACAACATTGGGGTGCTGATAATGTGTGTGTGGATGAGGTGGTGTCCCTCAAACTCACCTGCTGTGTCCTGCCCGTTAGGAAATTTTAAATTGACTAGCAGATGGCAGGTGAGACGCTAAGATGGAAAAGCTTGGAAGAGAGGAGTTTGGGAATGATGGTGTTGAACATAGAGCTGAAGTCCATGAACAGGATCCTCGCATAGCTCTCCTCGGAGATGAGGTGTCCTCGAATGAAGTGCAGGCCCATGTTCACTGCATAAGCCGCTGACCTGACTGCTCAGTCCGCAAACTGCAGTTGGTTCAGCTTGTGACTCTCTTGAGGTGGTCCAGCACAAGGCGTTCAAGGACTTCATGCCCACAGACGCCCAGGTGACAGTTGTGTAGTCATTCAGACTGAAGATTGCAGGTTTCTTGAAGACTGGGATGATGGTACTTCGCACAGTTACAGGGAACTGCTGAACATTTTTGTGAAGACTCGAGTAACTTGGTCTGTGCAGCCTTTAGGATGGTAACGGAAAGTCTGGGCCCAACGATTTTTTTTTAAATCTTTTGTTGTTTGAAGATGTGTTTCTCGTCCTGTACATTGATGGTCAACGTAGAAGTCAGAGGGGTTGAAGTGGTCGGTGGTGTGGCATGGTGAAATTGTCCTTTTCAAATCCATCCATTTCCCAAGTCGCTTATCCTCACAAGGGTCACGGGAGTGCTCGAGTGTATCCCAGCTACCTTTGGGTGAAAGTCGGACTCCACCCTGAATTGGTCGCCAGTCAGTCGTAGGTCCCATCAAATCTGCAGTAAAACCTGTTTAAGTCGTTGGGAAGCCTTCTATTGTTCTCTGCTTGGGGGGGAAATTTGCTTGTAATTGTTTAGCGATTGTAATGCATGTCTGACTGATTTGGAGTCATGGGCACTAAACTGTTGTTCCAGCTTTGCTGCATGATTCCTCTTTGCAATGTTAAGTTCCTTTAGTCAGCTGCTTTCTAGTGTTTAGTCTGGCAAAGTTGATTAAGTTTGGCAGTGAACCACGCCCAATTGTTATTGCATATGTGAAATGACTTTGTTGGTAACCACACCGCTTAACGTAAACATCCCGTTTCTTGGTTTTTGTGGAGCAATAGAGCTGCTCTCCCATTGGCTGTTGATGTCACATCTTCCTGGCATCCATTGGCTAGGAGGAATATCAATCTTTACCCATGATGCTTTTCGCTTCCCTTGGACACGCGACTTTCACCAAATCACGCTAGTGCTCTCACACGCTTTCACACCCTAGCATACATTGGTAAAATACAACTTTTTCACAAGTTTTTCGTTTGTTTTTTTGCAAGTTTATTCATCTTTATTCTCCATGGTCCCCAAGAAATTTTAGTGAAATTAAGCTGTGTGCGTGCGTCCATTCGCACATATGTTTTCTGTCAGCTGTCAAACATTTGAATGGAAAAGCTACATTAGTGTTAATTAGTAGCCCAACAAAATGGTAACAAAAATATGTATTGTATGCATCATGCATGCAATTGCTACTTAGATGTACAGTACATACACTGTATCAGTTACCACAGCATCAAAAACCATAGGCCTTCTAAAAGTAGTTTTTTTCAGTGTATTATTTTTTCAAGATAAGAAATACTGCATGATTCATTCATTTATTTTTGTGCTCAGCATTTTTCAGCTGTGCTTACATGATGGAGGATGCACTCCTTGCCCGCGCTCAGCCCCTCTGGCCTCTGTGTCCTTAATATGATATATTCTGAGTAACATTGTTTCTGACATGTAGCTTTCCAGTTGCTTGATTTACAATATCCCCGACTCTTAAATGGATTTAAAAAAAAAAAAAGAAACGGAAAAATTTACTATCACGTTCTACAATGTGTTTCTTGACCAGTTTACTGTTGAACGGAAGGATGTGGACATTTGTGACAAACAATCCCATGACCTAATATTGAAGAAATGCACCAAGTGTCACGTGATGGCTCTTACTGCTTCTTCTGATTACTTATTGCATGTCCTCACCGAATGCCCTTTCACCCCACCACACACCCTTGTCTTCAAATTTCTAGCTCCCTATTGTTCTGCTGTAGTTTTCACCCCTAGTCCCCTTGTCCACTCTGTCCACCTGTCTGTCCCCTAAAAAGTCTTTTCTGTCCGACTGTGTTTTCAATAGACAACAGAATAGAAGAAGATCAGAATAATTAAAACATTTAAAAACAAGCAGAGGGAGTATTTCAAACTCCTCTGTGACACTTCAAATTTGTTCCAGCACGATGGCATAGAGATCCAAGGCAATGTGGCTCAACAGGGCAGGTCCAAAATTCAACAATTAAAAAAAATAAATACAATTTGAAATTTTAAACCTTTATTAAAGATGTTTCGCAAGAATATGACATTTACCCATCAGTCAATAGACTGGAATAAAATGTTAAATCAGGTTCAACATGATTGAAATGGGGCAAAACTGATGTAATTTGAAACTGAAACTGCAGCTCGATAATATTCTATTTTTCCAGTATCGTCCTGAAAATTCTGTTGAACAATTATTAGGATATATGCTATTTTTGCTTGGTTAAAGAGCAATTATGAATACAAAAAAAATAAATAACACATCAGTTTCCTTTTTCACGCTTTTTTTACGTTACCTTTTTTTGTATATTCAACACGTTTTATTTGTTAAATTCACATTGTGCATAGAATATAAGGTATTAATTAGAACAACTTTTACAGCCTTTGCATCATCAGTGAAGCATATAGCATTTTAACATTTTGTGATTGTGACATTGACGACAAGGCTCTTCATTTATGAGTTTTGACCATCTGACTAGAAATAAGATGCATATTCTCTGTACTTCTACAGTTTTTGAATGCATTCACGTTGCTTAAGATAGCTGGGATGGGCTCTGTCAGACTCAGAAAATGGGTGGATAAAATGAAGTATCTTAGAGAAAAAAAGAAAGATTTCCTTCATCTGACTTCATTAAAAGCCTCCTTTGTTTGGATACATGACCCATTTATTCCTCTCTGGCCAACTGTCCCATATTTTTCACCTACTCGAGTCACAGTTTTACCACTTACATATTATCAGATGGTAGTCTACAATACTGGCCATATGTCATAACACAGTAACTACACTCAGGAAAAGCAAGTAATGTTATGGCTGCTATATGGTTGGCCACTGTAACTGTCACCTTCGTAATAAACAAAGCCACACATTTGATGGTACTCATAACTAACAGAGGCGCTCCACAGGGTATCGTTATGTTACCGCAGTACAGCAGGCTCGTTAATCTCATTGATTTGTGCTGTTAATTTCACCTTCGTCCCTCAGGTCCCATGACCCGGCATCATACTTGGCTCTGTCAGCAGAGAGACAGGGAAAGGGAAAGTTCCCTGTGAAATGTTCCCACACTTTTGCTATTTTCTCTTCTGTATTTGGCATTGAATTACATCTTGTAACAGGTGTGTTCCAGCTCCTCCTACTGAATAGCTTCACTTCAGCATTTTATTTAACACATATCAGTGACGTAGGAAAGCTTTGTCACATATATCCCCATGTGTGTCCGTCTCTACGACCACCACTGTAGTAAAACTGTGATTTACAATGCTGCTTTTCTGTTTGCTTTTTGAGGGTCAAAATTCCAATTTCATCTTCCATACTGCAATATGAAACCGCTGCGTTCAAATGCTTGCAAAAAACAGTAGAAAATAAAAATAGATTCTGATGGAGGGGGACCTTTAAACAAGTTCAATTTGTTGGCTGTTTTCGATGGCGCCAAAGTAGAAAGAGTCTTCAGGGGATTTTTTAATGTTTCCCGGATCCCCTGATTTAAATTGGGAAGTACAACATGATTACTGTTGTTGTTTTCCTTTCGGCTTGTCCCTTTCGGGGTCGCCACAGCGTATGATCTCAGATGAACGCATATATATGTTTGGCCCAATTTTTACGCAGGATGCCCTTCCTGACGCAATCCTTCTCGGGGAGTGGAGGCCCCAGTGGGATACGAACCCACAACCCCTGTCATCGTAACTAAAGGTAGTGGAAGCAGAAAGTGTGCCTCTTTGATTCAATGAGCGCAAAGTAAACCGTGACTTTGTGGTAGAATGGAAGCTAGCGTTAGTCACAAAAAAAAGAAGAATTAGATTTAAAAAATGTGAGAAAAGAAGACAAAATTATGAAAATGTGGGATCATTGCAGACCCAGCAGAAAGGCAAACACCGGTGATGGCAGCTCTTTAAAGACTCAGTGCAGTGGAGGAACCAAGGTGAATGTCTTGCAAATCAATGAATTTAATATTAATGCTTGCTTGATTGTTGTTGATTTTTTATCTTATGTTAATGCTTGCTTGATTGTTGTTGATTTACTTCCATAAAGACAGTCCCGAGGAGGGTTAAGGATTTTATTAATTATGATTACTGTTGAATTTGTAGCCAGTTTATACTGTAGCGAAAAGTTAAGTATGTACACAACTCTGTGGTGACTTCATTCAGAGTGCTTGCTTGTCAAGGGACAGTTTTCGTCAATAATTTAAGTGTGTGTGCATTTTATCTGCAAGTCACTACATTTTGAGTCAAGTACTGTTGGTGCAAAAGAAAAACGATTACAAGTGGCAAAGTTTTTTTCAGATCGAAGTGTAATTTTCATTTTTGTTCCGTTAGGTCTAAGCTCTTAAATGCAAACCCCAAAACCTACTGTATTATGTTGTCTCATCCTAAAATTCAGGCTGCTAAAGTGGAGTTGCACAACAGGCTTCTTATCTGTTTTTTATGAGTAACTTGTTTTTCATACTTATAAGAAATGGTGAGAAGAAAAAATGATCCTGAAACAAATTTTTTAAATTCTTTGTTTGTAATTACCTTGCTGAAAATACTTTGAGAGAAGAAAAAGCAGGTTGCTGCTCAATGTAAAAAAAAAAAAAAGGCCATTATTTTTTCATCTTTATTCATAATTGCGCTTTAACTAAGCAAAAGTAGAATTTGTGTTATTAGTCCATCCATTTTCTGAGCCGGCATTTAGTTGTTGTAACAAAAATAACTGCCGTGCTGTGGGCTTACCTTGCCATTTGTTTTGAAGCCAAAATGTTTGGCTGCCGATCTGTTGTATTTCACTTCGCAATTATCCCTGACTTGCATTTCTTCTGTGTGAACGTGTGTGTGTGTCTGTGTGTGTGTGCGTGCGTGCGTGTGTTACGATGTTGACACTCCTCCTTGCCCTTGTAGAGACAAAGAGACAATACCTGACGAAAGAAACCTGAGGAAAACCAGCAGCATGCTGTATATGGCGATATAGTGAAGAGGGAAAAATTGACATTGTGGGCCGCGTTTATTTTTAGTATATAGTATGCCCTGGCCCATTTGCGGTTCACCGTTCGTGGCCTCGCATATTTGCGGATTTTTGTCTACAAGTTTGTATTTTTTTTAAATGGTCTTTATTTTCACAATTGTAGAGGTCCATTGGACTCCCCTAGACGTAATAGTGGTGTTGTAAATGTGCAATTTGCTGAGAAAGTTTTACAAACACAAGTACTTGTGCAGTTTTCAGGCCAAAATGACACACTTATTGTTGTAAAAAGTTGCAGTAGAGTTATTCTTCTTTCTTTAACTCAAATGCAATGATTCCAACATGTTAATCGGTGCTCCCAAATTTCTCACCAAACACACCAGTAACTTCTGCCTTTTTATTGACATTACTGCAGTTCCTTCCCCTCAATTCCACAAGATAGGATTAATTTTGAACACTAACCTCACCTTCGAGCGCTGCATCAACAACATCACAAAAACACCTTTCTTTCACCTCATGAACATCGCTTGTCTCCACCAAGCACTTTTCTCTTTTGAACTACCAGAACCCTTCATAGAGCTGGCCATCCGACCAAAATAAGCAAATCAAGGAGTAAAGCCTTGGTGTGAAGGTAAAGAAAAACCCAAAGATCACTGTGGATGAGCTCCAGAAATGCAGTTGGAAGGTGGGAGAAAGTTCTAGAAAGTCAACAATCACTGCAGCCCTCCACCATTTGGAGCTTTATGGCAGAGTGGCCCGACGGAAGCCTCTCCTCAGTGCAAGACACATAAAAGCCCACATGGAGTTTGCTTGGAAAAAAAAAAAAACTCTGAAGGACTTCATGATGGTGAGAAATAATATTCTCTGGTCTGATGATACCAAGATAGAACATTTTGTCATTAAATCTATGCCGTGTGTGTGGAGAAATCCAGACTCTGCTCATCACTTGCTCAATGCAGTCCCAACAGTAATGAATTGTGGTGGTAGCATCATGCTGTGGGTGTGTTTTTCAGCTGCAGGTACGGGATGACTGGTTGCACTTGAAGGAATGATGATCAGGGGCCAACTACAAAGATATTCTGGAAGAAAACCATCTCCAGAGTGCTCAGGACCTGAGACTTGGCCAAAGGTTCACCTTCCAATAATAGAGTGTGCTAAAGCACACAACTAAAATATCAAAGGAGTGACTGTGACTGTTCTTTGTTTGGACAAGTCAAAACCCTGAATTAAACACAATTGAACATCACTGGAGAGACTTGAAAATGATTGTCCCCCAACAGTCACCATCCAACTTGACAGAACTGGAGAGGATCTGCAAGAATGACAGAGGATCCCAAAATCCAGGTGTGAAAAACATTTTGCAACATTCCCAAAAAGACTCACAGCTGTATTGGCTCACAAGGCTGCTTCTACTAAATACTGAGCAAAGGGGCTAAATATTTATCGCTATGTGATATTTCAGTTTTTTAAATATATCTGCAAAAATTCAAAGTTGTTTTTTTCCTGTGAACATGGGGTTTTGTGTGTACATTACTGAGGAAAAAGGAAAATGATCTTGGCAAAAGGTTACAATATAACTGAAAATTTTAACTCTTCCGTAATATTTTTCCATACCAACTGTATGTGCTGAAAAATTGCACATTTTCTCAAGGTGTCATGATTAAAATGATACAAACACGACTACGAGTGACAGAGATCCTTGTTGGCCTCATGAACCCAAGCAATCATATACCATTGCTGAGTATTTAATATGCTGAAAATCAGGTACTTTATTAGGGTGTAATCAATTAAAATGGCAAAAAAGTGTACATAACTCAAATCATCCATCTTGTAGGATCCTAAAAACACACCTTTGGTGAAAATATAAAGCAGTTTCAAGTTAACAGTGTCTTCGGGGATCGTCTGAAACTTTTAAGAAACGTAAAGAATTTCCCAATCATTCTTTACGAGCATCGTTCGATGAGGTTTAAGGATCAGCACGACCTTCTTAATGGGGCGAGAGCTGTGTTGGCATGGTATGACTGATGCAGATTATCATAGCCGGTGGAAGCCAATTACTGCGGTCATCAACTCACCCTTCAGGGGCCCTCTTGGTGGAATGAAATGCATTACAATATTCTCGTGCCAGCATTTTTTTTGTCTTTCCCTTCCACTGATCCCCCCCAGTTGGAGTACAAATAATGCCATCAATGGGACCCTTGAATGGTCATGTCTCATGGAGGAATTACATCCTCCTTTTGTTTTTGTCACTATTCAAGACAAAGCCCTTTTATTGTGGCACTCAAATGTCTTTGGATGACTGCAGAGTGAACACACTGCATTGCAGAGTTGTGATGTCGGAGAATATCTTTTCTTTATCTCTTTGTATTTCTATGAACTGAACAAACAGTGGTTTATCAGAAGTTTGTTGTCCTTCACAAACAGGCCAAAGAAGCTGAGCTCAAGACAACTGTGGTCCAGGGATGTACAAAGACTACAGAGCGAGCGGAGTTACAAGTAAGTGGCTTTGCTTGAAAAATGGAACGTTTTTCATGGGGGGTTGGGGTTGGTGCTCTGTTGAGATGAGAATGCTGAGGTAAAAAACATAGTGCTGCTCTACTTTAAAGCTATTACCACCAAACTTTTCCATTGCCCACAGCACAAAGTTTTTTCAAGATAACCGATCTCCAATGACAAAGATCCAATTTGCATATTTTTTGATTGGATTGTGTTGAGAATAATAGTCTCCGATATTCTTAAAGAAAAATTTATCATGGATAAAGAATTACAGCACAATTTTATTGAATAATGTGTTGACAAAGGGTTGGCGCAAAACCTCTGCCTTTAGGCTTTGTAGGGATAGTTTTTACATACGGGCTACTGTTACTGTAGTTGCATGCACTACTCAGTGTAGAAATAATTTGGCACAATGGGAGTGAGTCAGGAGGAAAACACTCATAAAACACAGAAAGTCCAAAGTTTGAGAACATTGCACGCTTAACAAGCCAGATAAAGTCCAATATGTTCTGGGAGAGAACATCTACAATGGCCAACATAAGGTGAAATATCAATTAGTTATTTTAATATAGCCTACCGTTGCTGGTTAGCACATAACGTAATACCCCCTGAAGTATTAAAATTAGGCACAGCTGCAGGTGTACTTGAAATATTAATTTTATTCTTTATTGTACAAACAGTAAGAGAGCGCAAACATTTATGTGTGCTACCAATGGCCAAAACTCACCCCAGGTCTCAGACACTATGACAGATTCAAATAGTAATAATAATAATGAGGCTTTAAAAGTGGGTTTTTTTTCGCATTACTCTTATGTAGCAAAATATGGTGGTAATAATGAGCGCTCACTCTGATGCCTGGCCTTTCTTCCTCCTCCTCCTCCTCCTTCCTTCTCTTCTACTCTCCTTGCGCTCTTGTAGCCTCTTGCTTTCTTGTTGCTTTCTCTCCTTTCCTGATGAAGGCTGATTTATATTAAATTCAGGTCAGTATGTGTAAATTTGTTGAGTATCTGTCTTTATCAATTATTTCTTGAATTTAATCAATTGTTTGCACTATAAACTATTGGGATCCCGATTCAATATTTGATATTGGGTAACGGTCTGACGAGTATAGGATCGTATTGGAGTGGACATTAAATGTCCTATATAAGCACTCAAATAAAACATTACAGGCTCTGCTCCAACACTTTCACTTAGCAGTGCCTCTAACACATACGATCACAAGAGGGTGTCCAGATGAGGCTGTACGATATGCTAGTGACAGGACATCCACCCATCCATCAATCCATCCATCAATTTTGTTAGCCACTTATCCTCACGAGGTTCGCGGGAGTGGTGGAGCCTATCCCACCTGTCAACAGGCAGGAGGTGGGGTACACCGTGAACTGGTTGCCAGCCAATTGCAGGGCACATGGAGACAGACAACAGCTGCACTCACAATCACACCAAGGAGCAATTTAGAGTGCCCAATTAATGTCGCATGTTTTTTGGATGTGGGAGGAGA